>NC_068920.1:8633931-8938931 GCF_023091745.1 Budorcas taxicolor
ATATTTAAAAGAGGAGATATTTAGCACAGCCTCTATGCTTAATCCCCTGGAGAAGGAAATGGCAACCCACTCCAGTACTCTTGCCTGGAAAATCCCATGGACAGAGGAGCCTGGAAGATTACAGTCCATGGGATCGCAGAGTCAGACACGACTGAGCAACTGCTCGCCTGCCCTCCCTATGCTCGATGTTTCCCCTTATGATAGAGCCACACTGTGATGGTTCAGATTAAACCTTTCAGGTGTGACGCATCAGTCTACGTTTTCAAAGAGAACCTGCGCCACACAGAAGCGCACTTCTTTCTGTCGTGCGACTGTGCACAGGAAGCTCCTGCTTCCATCTGCTCTAGAAGCGCTGGTCCGCCTCTGCCCGACCCTGTCGCTGCTGAGTCCTATTGATGCTCCCTGGAGTTACTAGATAGAGTCAGCATGTATTTTAAGACTTAAACTTGTTTTCAGAACAAAGGAAAAAATGCCTTTGAAGGCTACCTTTAAAAATCCTGTTTGAGAATGTCAGTAGGGGGTTAAACCAAAGGCTTTTCCTGACAGGAAACCTGACGATTTAGTCTCATTTTGGCCCTATTTCATAGGAATTTTAAGAGACAAACGACACTTCTTATAAGGCGGTAAAAAGTTTTGGAAGAGAAGCCAAACAGTTAACTAGCCCAGACTGGAAGAAAACAGACTCGTCCACAGGCATTTACGCTTTAAAGATGAATTCTTTAATGCTGATCCTTATTTTTGCTCTTTCCCCATGTTTGTCTCCCCTTAGAAAAGCCAAAAGATAGCATGAGGGCTACAGAGGCAGGCCACGAGGCGCAGCAACGCGCTCCCTGGTGCCCGGCTGGCCGTGCTGAGGGGCAGCGGTCACCTCCTGTCTGAGTCCTGGTGTGCACCCTCAGGCCCACTCACCAGGCTGGTCTGTGCTGCGGCCATAAAGCAGGCATCCAGAGGAGGTGCTGCTGCAGTGCCCACAAGAACAGCACCCTGGGACCTACCTCTGCAGACAAGCTTCATATGCAAACAACCTGTCCTGGAAAAATGTGGCTTTTACGGAGGACTCAGCTCAGCTCGGTTATGTCTGACTCTCCGACGGACTGCAACACACCAGGTTTCCCTGGCTCCGAAAATCTACCACCATCTCTGCTCATGAGCTTTTCTTGCAGACCACGAGACAAATACAATCGGCATTTTTAACACAAACCACCATGTAGAAGGAAAGGGCACCCCACTCCGGTGTTCTTGCCTGGAGAATCCCAGGGACAGGGGAGCCTGGTGGGCTGCTGTCTATGGGGTCGCACAGAGTCGGACACGACTGAAGTGACTTAGCACCATGTAAAGCTTCTTAAAAATTGTATCAGGTTCCTTAAATTAATGCATGAAAACCAGCTTTACCTACAAAGACATCTTCTCCTGTCTGAAGTATTTACACTCTATCTTTTAAAGCTGTAGTTTCACGTCACAAACACTGTCTCAGGTCGTGACCCTTCTGCCTAGGGTAGGGGAATCAATTTCTCCTCTTTGGTGTTAAAGGCTAAGTGCAGATGACACAACGCAACTCACAATCCATGCTCCAGACTTAAGAGCCCAACAAGCCTTCGCACTGAACACAGGTTCCTGAGAGGACCTGAATGAAAGTGACGGAGCTTCGCAAGAAGTGGGAAGTGCTGAAAGAGACGCAGGCACTGCCGCCACCACGCCGTCAGCTCATTGCGTCCAGAAACCCAGCTGATGGAACATTAGCTTCAGCACCAGAACAGGAAGGTCCGTGGAACTGTGTGCCCGACTCAGAGAAGCTGAGCAGTCATGTGGCTCCTCTGAGGCAGTCACCTCACATGCAAAATGTAGACCCGAGTCATGTCTGAACCAGACATCCCAGGTTTCTACCAGACCCACAGGGTGTAGTTATGAGAGGGTGCCAACAGAAAGTCCAAATGATACTTAGGAGTCCTGCTCCGCACTGACCTCATTTCTGTTACACAGAACTCGGATATCTGTAAACCGGGAGTCCGTCAGAACAACTGGTTGTGAATTAACAACAACAAGAACAAAAAACTATAGTTATTCCCAGCAAACTTGTAACTAAGGCCAATATTTTACATAAACATCCACCCACAAACACAATCACCTCAGATACGCAGATGACACCACCCTTATGGCACAAAGTGAAGAGGAGCTAAAGAGCCTCTTGATGAAAGTGAAAGAGGAGAGTGAAAAAGGTGGCCTAAAGCTCAACATTCAGAAAACGAAGATCATGGCATCCGGTCCCATCACTTCATGGGAAATAGATGGGGCAACAGTGGCTGACTTTATTTTTTGGGCTCCAAAAATCACTGCAGATGGTGACTGCAGCCATGAAATTAAAAGACATTTGCTCCTTGGAAGAAAAGTTATGACCAACCTAGACAGCATATTAAAAACCAGAGACATTACTTTGCCAACAAAGGTCCATCTAGTCAAGGCTATGGTTTTTCCAGTGGTCACGTATGGATGTGAGAGCTGGACTATAAAGAAAGCTGAGCCCCGAAGAAGTGATGCTTTTGAACTGTGGTGTTGGAGAAGACTCTTGAGAGTCCCTTGGACTGCAAGGAGATCCAACGAGTCCATCCTAAAGACCAGTCCTGGGTGTTCGCTGGAGGGACTGATTTTGAAGCTGAAACTCCAGTACTTTGGCTACCTGATGCGGAGAGCTGACTCATTTGAAAAGACCCGGATGCTGGGAAAGATTGAGGGCAGGAGGAGAAGGGGACCACAGAGGATGAGATGGTTCGATGGCATGACTGACACAATGGACAGGGGTTTGGGTGGACTCCGGGAGCTGGTGATGGACAGGGAGGCCTGGCGTGCTGCGGCTCATGGGGTTGCAAAGAGTCAGACACAACTGAGCCACTGGACTGAGCTGAACCGCACACACATGCCTTCACTACGTCGTTACAGTGTCTGCACCGGGCACACAGGTGCACGGCACAGAGCGGCCATGCCCAGGGGCACACACACTGATGACGGCAACCAGGGAAGCGTCCAGGGGCCAGCCGGCCACCGTGGACGCTATGTCACCAGCGGCTAACTCCTGCAAGAAACACGAGTCCTGCCTCCATCTGCGTGCCGCCTCTGCGCTGCCGCCGTCTGCCTGTGCACCGACCACTGATTAAAAAGCCACAGCATCTATGTACTTCAAGAGCTACTGGACAAATCGAACTGCTTTTGAAAGTGACAGTTAACTAAATGCTTGACACCAAGAAAGTGCTGATAACACTTCAGGCAATGATGATAGCTTTTGACAAGTTCAAGTGACATAGTTTTCACAAAGTATGTTTATCTTTGAAAATTACATATTGAAATAACTATAAATGAAATGAAGTGACCTGCTTCAAAAATAGTTCAGGGTGAGGGAGGGGTTGCAGGTGAAATGAGACTGGCTGTGAGCACATAACTGTCTAAACTGGGCAGACACAGAAGAGGTCATGGGATCACCCTTGGTGCTCCTAAGTATGTTTGGAATTCTCCAAAATAATCAACTCCTTCTGATGTGAGCTCAAAGAATATACCAGCTTTGCAATTAAAGAGCATGGACTTGTTAGGACTGTCTATATTGTTTATATTAGCTGTGTTGCTGACAACAGGTGGGTATGGCTCAGGATGTTCTTCTGAACGTCAAAGGACGGTTAAAATCATAATCTATAAACATCTGGCTTATGGATTTAGGAAACTTATACTATACTGTCATGAAATTTGTGGAGTAAGTTGAAAGAGCTATAAACTATTATGTTGCACTTTTCAATCAGAAAGACCAACTTATGGAAATAACTTTACGTAAACCTCATCACTAACAAGAAATTCCAGTCAATGCACATTCCTTCAACTATGCCGCCAGCAAGGACAACCTCTACAACAGGCTCGGTCAGAGTAAAGAAAAAGGCCGGTCCCCAGCCTCCCAGAAGCGAGTGTCCTTCTTCCCTGGAGACGCTGCCTCTCGGCGGTGCTGGGTGAGTAAGTTTAGCTAAATAAAGGGGCAGGTCCCCAGCCTCCCAGAAGCGAGTGTCCTCTTCCCGGAGACGCTGCCTCTCGGCGGTGCTGGGTGGTGAGTGTGACAGATGACAAGGGCGGGCTCCACCAGGTGAGGGCGCCTCTCCATTCACCTCCAGGAAGGACCCAGGCTTCAGTGACGGGACACTGAGCATCAGAGCTTTCGGGTATGGATGCAATGACAAGCATGAAATTTCCTGTGTGGTCTTTATAAATCAGACACGTTTTCCAGAAATTTGCATATCTTCAAAACTAAATCGTGCAGTCGGATTGTTTCTTACAGACCTGAGCAGGAAAGCCTTCAGACAGACCACAGCCCGGTCTGTAAGCCGGGCCATCTGACCACCCTTCAGCGGCCCTTCCCTGGAAAACCACACTCCTCCTCGAGGCTCAGTGGCAACAGCATCTCCTCCAGGAACATTCCAGGGCCTCCGGTTAACCAGGCTGAGGAGGAGTTCTGTACTCCCCACTTCGGAATACCTCTCACAATTATACTTATGTGACAAATAAACACCTATGTGACTTTTTAAACCGCTTCTCTCTCACTAGAGGACAAGCTCCAAGAGGCTGCAGACCACCTGGGTCCGCCCAGCACAGTACTTCAGTCCCGAGCACGCATCCACCACACTGCCTGCCAGCCCTGCTGCAGCAGAGTCACCTGGAAGCTTTAAAACCACTGACGTGTGGACGCTGCCAGAAGAGAGTCTAACACAGTGGGAGGGGAGGGGAGGAGGCTGGGGAGTGACAGTCTTTAGAAACACCAGGGGACTGTGTCAGGCAGCCCCGGGCGAGAGCCTGCCCAACCGAGCAGACTCCGAGCACAAGAAACGAAGGCCTCCAGAATCCACACCCGCCTCAGGCTGAGCATGCTGCTTGATGTTTTCACTTGCTAAAACTATAAAATAATTAGTGACACAAGAGGAGGTTGGATATGGCATCAGGAAAAGAGATAGTTGGGTTTTCCTAAACATTAATAGAAAAAAACTGATTCACAGCTGGAGAACACTCACATCCAAGCCAGCTAACCCACCACAGACTAACACACACCTGCGGCCTCCCTTCTGCGCCAGCCTCGCTCCCACACTGCCTCACCCTCCTCCCAAACCCAGCGTCACCGAGAGGTGAGGGCAGGGCCCACGTCTGCACCCCTGGACTTAGCTCAGGGCCTGGTGTGCAGCAGAGCTCAACAGGCAGCTAGCTGGTGGAGTGACGAGCGCATGCTCCTGCTGACGGACACGGGCGCCATCCCTATATGGCACGACACTCCCGCTGGGGTTACCGTCCGCGGCCCAAAGCTCCATCCACACGGCCAGTCCGCACAAGGCAGGCGTGCTGAGGCTTACCCCACGCCTCTCAGTCCCTGGCTCAGGCAGGGTGCTCACGGTGGGGGTGGGGTGGGGAGGGCCTTGCCTTTGAGGTCCCGCACGCAGCCCTCCCGGCAGCCGTGCATGAGCTGGAGGATCCACCGGTGCTGGGCCCCGATGCACTGCCACGCAGGGTCGCCAGGCGCGTGGAGGTCGGACAGGTGCCTGAAACAGCAAGGCAACGGCTGACCGAGCCAGCTTCTGCTGCTCAGCCATAAGGTCAAAACGGTAGCTAGCGTGTCTTAAAGTCACAGCTTTTAAGGATGCCTAAAACTCTGTGAACTAGTAAAGCATTCAATACTTACTCTTTAATATTCCGTTCTAAATGAAACATATTCAAACTTCTTTGCATGCAGTTAACAACGAAAGTACATTTCAAAACGCTAGGACTTTATAAAAAGCCAACCACGGTGACAGAGATGGCGCGCAGTGTCCTGATCAGGGTGCGCCTGCTCAGCTCTGGGCGGCACAGGAAACGCCAGCAGGGTCTCCGCCCGGTGACCTTCCTCTCTGGTCTGAAACTCACAGCCACCAGATGGCAGTGTGACCCTGCTTTCTATATGCTCCCAACAGGGCAGCTGAGATTCAGACCACAGTACAGAGGTTTGGTGACAGCAAACACTGGCCTGTAAGTCTAAACCCTGATTCATGAGGAGACAGTCCTCAAAAAAATACAGTAGAGGCGCCATTTTTCTTAGTCTTAAAATAGGTTGAAAAATATTTAAAGTCTTATCTGTCTGTGAAAGTTTCCAACCCAGATGGACAACTGAAGCAGATTTCTGCTGAAAAACTGACATATATTCAAAACTCACCCCTCAGGAAAGACGTAAATATAGCAACTTGAAGCAAATTAAATCAACTCCCAAAGCTGGACTTGCTGTCTTAAAATTACTCCAAACCTTAAGCTGTCTACTGTCTTGGGGCTGAAGTTTTGTTTAAGAATAAACTGTCACTAATGGTGACAAGCGTGACGTCTCGCAGGGACACCCCTGGGCATCTCTCCCAGGTCCCTCAGCACCGTGCACTTCCTCACTCAGGCGTCTCAACCAGCAGTTAACCAGAGGAGAAACAAGTCAGTGATAAACAACACCTGGCATTCGGGAACAACCCCCTCCCCGCCCCAGGACGAAGCGGGCGGTGGTTTTCCAGGAGGGGAGGCTGTGGCCTCAGGCAGGAGGAGCCGTGTGGGCCCCCGAGGCTCCTGCAGCGCCTCCTCCTGCCGCCTGGGCTCACACAGCACCCTCAGAGCCACACCAGCAGTGAGCACAGCGCCCCCCCGCCCCGCGCCCGCCCTCCTCTCTGAGGCACGCGTGCAGCAGCACGGCTAGGAGACGGAGACGCCCCTCTGCTCAGCGCCCCCTCAAATTTAAGGCTCTTCAGTCCTTCCGAAATTAAGAATAATCCTCTCTCTACCATCTTGTCAATGGGTATCACACAAAAGAGTTTATAAAGAAAGATAAATTTGTTGTCTCAGAAACTCTGCAGTGTTTCAGTTCAAAAGTACAACTTGTGTTAAGGCTTTCCTTCCCCTGGTAAATGACTTAATTCAGTAACTTTCTTTTCTTTTAGGATATAAAGACATGTAGTTTCATTTCAAAAATCTTGGCTTAGAATCTGATACGGATTATTGCTATTTCCTTCTAAACTTCATTACCAAAGAATACTTTTTAAAAAGGCTTTTTAGTGGGGAAAAGGTAAGGAATGTTAATTACGGTGAGCACAGACTCAAAATTTTAAAAGTTAAGGGTTAGAGCTGTTAGGCATACTTGGACATGATTGTTAACAAAGACCAAGGAGAGAATCACACTGGTACGGAAGTGCTGCTACGGGGCACTCTGCTTCTTGATCAGGCTGCTAGCAGCAGCGGAGTAGGGAGAGAGGAGACTGTGAGGATGCCTCGGGCCAGAGTCAGCACTGAGCCCCGCACGGCACGGGGGTGCCCATGCTCACGCCACGCACAGCTCCCAGTGTGGGGCTCGGACACGCAGCCCTGCTGGCGATCGAGCTGAGCGCCCCGCCCCCCACCTGGTGCTCACAGGGTGGCTCGTCACAGATCCCAGACTCCAGCAGATGTCTGGCGTGGCTGTGACGTGATTCCTATTCTTTAATAACTAAACCCTTAATTTTAAAAGGAGGATAACTTGCTCCATGTAGTCTCAAAGTGTCAAAAATAAAGATTAAAAAGTAAATAAATTACTTGACATCTTCAGTGACATTCTTGTTCTTTTCCTTTTGAAAGGACAGAGAATAAAGCAATAGGCCATTTAAAAGAACCTTTTTTAATATCACTATCTTTTAAATGGTATCCAGTAGGTTAACCGGTCACGGGAACTATCATGAGTTATCTACACAACGGCAATTCACTACATAAAGGAATCCTGCACTCGATAAGGTCTAACATCATCTTCCTACCAGGAGATGTAACAGAATAACTGTAATTATTAGTGAAGCAGCATGGCAGAACACAGACAAGACGCTAACAGCTTCGTATCCTAGATGACGGGTTAATCTTCCTGGGACTCTGTTACTTTACATGTTAAAAAAAAAAAAAAGCAGCTGGCTAACAACACACAGTTAATTAGCAGCATTAAATTTCCATGATTCTACAAGCCAGAAAAATTCCTCAGTGTGTGCTTTCTTCTGGGGACACTTAGAGAAAAGCACAGACAGGCTGGGAAGGCAGACAGCCAGAGGCCCCCACCTGTGGAGGAAGTGTGACCAGGTGCCATGCGGCGACCGCGTGTCTTGTTGGGGGGCAGCCGGCATCCCAGCTCCCAACTCCTGCCCACGTTAAAACTCCCTCCCTCTCGAGCAACGCGGTTCCCACCACGCTGTGGGGTCCACGTTTCTGCTGCTACTGCTGTCCTTTCCAAGGCGGCATCCCCACCTCCTTTTCAAGCCTGGAAGCTTTCAGAACCCTCAGCTGTCGAGCCCTGCCCCACCTGCCGCACTGGGGCCCCGTGGGACAGCACCACCCCCGAAGCGAGTCAGGGAGCAGCCCCCCCAGCCGGGCTAGACCCTGTGGACAGGAGAGGGGCAACGAAGCTGCTTTCCCTTCGTCCAAGCCGGCAGGATTCTCTTGCCTTTAAAGGGCGACTGCTCCCCAGTCTCAGTACATACAAGACCGGGTGACCTACATGGGTCCCCAAACTTCTGCTGCTTGTCTTCCCTTCTGCTGTCTCATCGCTCTCTCAGTCTCCCCGAGTCTCTGTAAGAGCGACAGGACGGTCCGGCGTCACCCTGACACATGTGACTCTTTAAGGCTCTCGCAGCAGGCTACCTTATGTAACGTTTCTGGTCATGCAAAGTCGACGGGGTCTCAAGCAGCTTCTCCAGAAGCAATTCTCTTAAGGCTTCAATCCGTGTTTCTACTTCAGCATAATCTGATTAAAAAGGGAAGAATTACATGATTTACAGAATGAAAGTTTAAAATCGAAGTACGGAAAGCAGACTGGCTGTGCGGGACAGAGGGGCTGACTGAGAAGAGGCAGGAGGGGAACTGCCCCAGCAATGAAGACATTCTCTGCAGGACTCGGGTTACAGGGTGTGTGTACCTGCCAGACTCACTGGTCTGCACTGTGTGAGCCTGTGCGTGCACACACACACCCCCACTGTGCATGTAAATTTATCACACTAAAAATAAACCTTTCTGGGTCCTTATCAATTTCTTTACAAATTTAATCAAGTCCTGTGATACTTCTCCCAGGTAATAGGCATTTTAGGCTTTTATTTTCTATAACTCTACCATAGAGATAATTTCAAAACTTGCTTAAAGTAGGGTTAGAATTCATAAATATATTATTAGTCTTTCTAAAGAGGGAAGAATAAAATGTAGATTTCCATTTCTGTAAAACATCTGTAACAGTTCTTTCCAGTAAAAAAGACCTAAGTAGCATCACAATTATCAAGGATCAAAGAATGTCCACCCACCCTATAGTTCTCTCTCCAGGTCAGTAAGAAATTCCACTATGTTACTCCTGAAGTACCCATCTTACACTTGAAAAAGGGCACCATATAAACAAAAGCTAAAATGCACGTAAACATTCTTTGCAAAATTCATTCCACAATTTTCTGATCAAAGCAAAGTAGAAAATCTTAAAGTAATAAATCTTACATTTCTTGAAAACTTGCACCTCTGTTTTCCCAAAAAGTGATTTGGCCTTTTCATAATCATTAATAACCACATCATAATCACCCTTTAAAATAAAGAAACATTTTGGAGATTGTCAGTAAAGTTTAATTAATTTGGTTAAGATAAAAAACATCTTAACAACTCTTGAAAATGTAAGACATCTACGCCCACAGGCACACAGACAGGCCCTGTACCTTTTGGATGTTCCTTTCAATATTCAGAGGGAGGTTGAAAAGAAACTTGAATCGCTGGAGCACATTGAGTGCGTTTCTAGTGGAATCTGCCTTGTCCTTTCGACCTAAGACTTCTTGAAATAATGCATCTGCAGTGTTACTTGCTCCTATTTTAAAAGGAGAAAAAGAAATTTAGATAAAAACTAATTTTGGTCAGAAATGTGCAACTGGACAAAAGAAACGAAATGCTAGACTGCTATTATACTTGATTTTATAAAGCTCAGCACACTTTTCTAAAAGTCAATTATACTGGAGTTTTTATTTTTTTACAGTTTGCTAAAACACAATTTCCATCTTGCTTGCTAAGTCTTTTCATATGTGTACACCAATTAATGGTAGCCAATTAAGAATAACCATACTTACCAGGCCCAAATAAATTCTCTAATGTCAATCTACATTTATTTTAGCTTCTTTTAACTTTTACAGCATTATGGACCCTTAGGTTATTTCATTAATTCAGATAATAGGTTAAAACACACACATATACACAGTGTGTGCACACACAAGTACGCTAGTTAAATTCTCTGGATTCAGTATCTATATATTCATAGTAATTAGAGAAAAAAGGAAGAAAAACTTTCCAGAAAAGTTATTCACAAGAAGCATTTTAGATCTAACCCTACTTCTGTGTAAAATCATCTATGCAGCAGGCAGAAAAACTACATAAGCAATTTAAAATATCGAATTCTAACACACCATCATTAATGAATAGTTCTTAAACCAGCTTAATATTTCTAGAATGATACACAAACTGGACATTTTATATTTACATATATATATGTATTTTTTTTACCTTAAAGGCCTCAAATTATATGAATCACTAATAAACGTTTATCTAAAACAAAACTTACTGTATATAAAAATACTTAAGCTTTTTCAACTTGTGAATTATTTTTAATTAGTCACAAGGAAAGTAGAGAAAAAGGATAAACTCTTTTTGGCTGTTTGATCACTGCTCATATAAAGTTTCTACATTATCTGGTCTAGTGACTATACTTTAAGCAAAGATGAAAAAAATGACCTCCGTCTCGCTGGGTGGCTGGCATGCCACATTCTCTAGTCCACACTGTGGGTGGCCTGAGTGTGTTAAAAGTCGTCTTTGTAACATAATTATTTTATCTAAATAATGTTTAAATTCTGTTGAAATTTTAAAGGCCTGATATAAAAACTTTGTCAGTATAGCTATTTTCACCACGTTATTTAACGTAGAATACTAAATTTCTGCTATGAGAAAAATATATATATTCCCTTATTGCCACCAAATCATATAATGATGAGTAAATGAATATTGGAAATCTGATTAAGGTTAAAAAGTGTTTTTCTTGGAATGCTTATTATTAAGCATTTATCATTTAGAAACAGACTTCATGAATTGAGGCTTCATAAATGAATACATTTGTGAATGAGGACTGAATATTTTTAAAGGCTGATTACCTAGGTGTGTGCTGTGAATGTTAAATCCTCAAGCACTTTCTCTACAGTGAAAGAGCACAAAACATCAAAACTAGATTTTTTTCACCTTAAAGACAATAAACCAATACTAACTACTAATTTTAAACACTCCTAAAAAGCACGAAAACAAGTACAGGTAGAAAATCCACTTAAAATTAAATAATATAAACATTTAATACAGAAACCACAGAGGCAGAAATTATAAGCTATCAAACTCTAATTATACAGAATATACATAAAACTTTAATTTATACACAAATTCTAAGTTATGAAATTATCTTAACTTATAAAACACTGTCCATGAATTATCATTCTGTCGTGAACTTTACTGCATTCACAACAAAACTCTGGGAGCTCGTAACTGGTAACTGGACGATTATATACAGTAAGAAAATAATGGAAGCAGTGAAGCCAAGATTTGGGCAAGCAGACAAAAAGCAGCAGCAGCTCACCAGCCACACTTGAGGCCTTCATTCTGCAGGGCAACTGAGAAGTAAAGGACAGGCCGGCTCCTGGAGCTGAGGCAGGACGCCCTGGAGCAGCCCCACCGCGCACAGCAGCCCCAGGCCCGTCCGGACTGGAGGCCGTCCCTCCCCCTCGCAGGGACAGCGTGCCCTGCTCTTGGGGACGGACACCCCCAGCACAGACAGCAAGCACAGAGGCCTCAGCTGGGCTGGCAGGGCGGTGGCAGGTCCCTCGGCCTCAGACGGGGCGACCGGCGTGGGCCTGGAGGGCTCCACGTTCAGGCAGCCAGAGGCAGACAGCGCACGGCTCCCGCTCCTGGAGGCAGGCAGACGGGGCCGGGGGTGGACGGGCGGCCTCAGGAACGGAGCTGACACCACTGCAGGCAGCCGGGTGGGGACGGCAGCACTGCCCCAGGAGAAAGCCTCGCGCCCTCTCACCACAGGCCACGTGCGGCACTCCACGTGGCGCCAGTCCCGGGTGTGACATGAGGCGTCACACATGGTCACCCAGCCATCACGTGGCGCGCCTTGAACTTACACGATATCCGTGTCACGTGCTTCTCAACAGAGCAGGAGGACAAGATGGGGAGATGGGCCACTGCAGCGCGGCCCCGGATCTGAGGTCCTCAGCGACGGGGAAGCCTGAGCCTGCGCCAGGGGCCGTCGCCCCCCAAGAGCGCGTGCGGCTCCGGGGTGCCTGGCTGCCTCGGGCCTGCCTGTCAGAGTACGCTCGAGCTCTTTGGGGTCCTGCTCAGGGCGCTCGCACCGGGCACAGAGTGCAGCCCAGGCGGCGGCGACCCACGTCTCTGCCTGGGGAGCTAGGGCTCCCCCCGACCCTTGAGGCTATTCACCCCCGGAACAGGAAAGCTAACCAAAGTTAAGGAAAACTTTTCAATGTACAGTTAAACTCACAGCAAGACCCCGACACAAAGAGGCTGAGCACCCTGCCACGTGTCTTGCTTCTCCTAACAAACCCCAGAGAGGGACAGACAGGCAGGCTTCACAGGGCAACGCGGGCTGACCAGGGGCCTCTGAGCCACCAGTGCTCGCCCCCGGCCCGCCTGAGGCCGAGCCCCCACCAGCCTCAGGCCCCGCTCACGCCTCTCCCTGGCTCCTCTTCTGTCTGCACCCAGCTTCCTTCCAGTCCACTCCCAACAACTGGCAGCATGTTTAAGTCCACAATGTGACTGCTTTATTTAAAATCCTTCCGGGGCTCACCAGCAGCCTCCGAATAGACAAACTCCACGACATTGCATGGAAAGCTCCTCACAAGCAGACCCCTCGACCTGCAGCCTCCCCCCTCATTTCCTGCTTACTGAACCGCAGCGGCTCCCTGACCAGGGATGCACGTGGGCCCACGGAGGGCAGGGCAGCACAGGGCTGCGTGCAGGACCGCATCAGCGATCGCGCAGCTGAGCGAAGCAAACAACCCTAACCATCAATTGGAAGACGACGCTTCTTCAGTGACTTCTAAAATTTTTGCTGAAATGTTAAAAACTTGCTGTTGGTTAGAAACTGAAAAAAAAAGAAAAAACAGTAAAACTAATTTTCATTTAGTACACTATTAATATAAAATATTAGAAACACTGAAAACTCAAGTACTTAATTTCTTTGTATACAACATTATCAAGATAGCCTGCCTTCTCTTCTCGTCATAAAATCTGCAGCATGTATCAGGCACCCTTTCTGGGCTCCAACAATCACCCTCGTGTCCACACCTGTCCACCGTGTCCCAAGCATCCCAGGTGAGTCCCTCGTCATACCCTCCTGGTTTCCGTGGGGACGTGCACCCTCACCGAGCTCCTTGGGGCTCCCACACGTGACAGCGCCCCACTGGTGCCTGTCTACACCCCCGCTGATGGGCTCTGAACCCCGCTTCCCCGTGCTGGTGCACAGTCATCTCTGCAGACCCCGTCCTCCTGCGAGCGCCTCTCTGAGAGATGCGGAGGCCACACACAGGCACGCTCAGCGTCTGAGCGTGACTCTACCCCGAGGGCAGCTGGGCGTCCGTAACTGGTGAGCGAGGGGGGTGGTCAGCCAGAAGCCAGCGAGCACCGATGCCAGGCGGTGCAGACACAGGGCCCCGAGAGCCACGAGCTCCAACCCAGCACAGCCGTCCGCAGTTTACAGCACAGACTCAGAGCCAGGCCTCCAGACCCAAATGCCACTCACTACGGGAAGTGACTCAGGGAACGCACGGCGTCTTTCTGAGCCTCAGCTCTTTCATCAATAAAATGGAGATAACAGAACAAGCTTCCCAGCTTGCAGGGCTGAGCACCTGTAGGGTGTGGAAGCAGCCCCTGGCCAGGCTGAGGGACCGAGGTCTGGCCATCACAGCTGCAACCACAACGCCTGGGCCACACTGTCTCTCCCTGCAACCGGCGCTATCTAACCCGCAGCATCAGGCACATGGGTCTACTTCAAGTGAAACTGAAATTAAAACCTACATTCCTCAGTGACACTAGCCATGTTTTAAGTGCTCAACAGCTACATCTCCACGGCCCCTGAAGCTGCTGGCTGTACTCTCCTGCAACAGGTGGCACACAGAGGAATGCAGACTCCACAGAAATCAACACTCGTCACTGCACACAGAAGCAGTACTGGACATGTCGAGTGGCTGTACTCTCCTGCAACAGGCGGCACACAGAGGAATGGGGATTCCACAGAAATCAACAGTCGTCACTGCACACAGAAGCTGCTGGCTGTACTCTCCTGCAGCAGGCGGCACACAGAGGAATGCAGACTCCACAAAAATCAACAGCCGTCACTGCACACAGAAGCGGTACTGGACAGTGTGGCTGTACTCTCCTGCAACAGGCGGCACACACAGAGGACTGCAGATTCCACAGAAATCAACAGTCGTCACTGCACACAGAAGCGGTACTGGACAGCGTGGCTGTACTCTCCTGCAATAGGCAGCACACACAGGGGAATGCGGATTCCACAGAAATCAACAGCTACATCGCCACTGCCCCCGAAGCTGCTGGCTGTACTCTCCTGCAACAGGCGGCACAGAGAGGAATGCAGACTCCACAGAAATCAACAGTCGTCACTGTACACAGAAGTGGTACTGGACAGCGTGGCTGTACTCTCCTGCAACAAGCAGCACACACAAAGGAATGCGGATTCCACAGAAATCAAGTCGTCACTGCACACAGAAGCTGCTGGCTGTACTCTCCTGCAACAGGCGGCACACAGAGAAATGCAGACTCTACAGAAATCAACAGTCATCACTGGACACAGAAGCGGTACTGAACAGGGTGGCTGTACTCTCCTGCAACAGGCAACACACACAGAGGACTGCGGATTCCACAGAAATCAACAGTCATCACTGCACACAGAAGCGGTACTGGACAGCGTGGCTGTACTCTCCTGCAACAGGTGGCACACACAGAGGACTGCGGATTCCACAGAAATCAACAGTCATCACTGAACACAGAAGTGGTACTGAACAGGGTGGCTGTACTCTCCTGCAACAGGCGGCACACACAGAGGAATGCAGACTCCACAGAAATCAAGTCATCACTACATCACTGCTTTGAAATTAAGAAGGAATTATTGAATACCAAAGCAAATATGAGAAATGTATCAGTGAAAACATGTTTTCAAGCATTTCAGTGAAAGGTTTCAAAACTGGTAAATTCTGAACCAAATGGACTGAATTTCTTACGGCCAACATCACCCTTCAGAATCTTAAAGTGAGAAGGGTTTCCCAAATCTTAAGAAGTTTCATTTAAAATAACTCAGGAAAAGCACATGTAAGTTAGTATGTGATCATGCCCCAGACGGTGCTCATACTCCTGTATAATCTCTGCACGGCTCCTCAAGAGCAGTGATCAGGTCCCACTTTCTGGGCCGGGACCTGCTTGAGGGCGGCAGCCACATGCCCCCAGCTCTGCACTGGACGCTGGCCCAGCACGACCCTGGGCACATCAGCGTCAAGCTGGCCGAGTTCACCCGGACCACAAGCTTCCCCTACGACAGCAAACACCAGCACACGGCCGACAGAAACTATCTCTGGGGAAAAGGGACTGTTACAAAGGAACATATTCTACAGAAAATGTTCATCCCAGAAAGTCATGGATCTCAAAGGGCTTCTCAGAGAAGTGACATTCATGGTAAGCCAATTTACTCAAAAAAGAGCAAACTTCAGTAGAAATTTAAAAGGACACGTTTCTAGAAAAGTTTGTGCTTATAAAGGAATAGAAGTGAAACAATTTCCCTCACAAATTTTACTACCGCAAGTCTCAAGGGAGAACTACCTCAAGTGCTGAAAAGAAAAAAGTGATGCTATCCACTACGCTGGGCCTCAGCATGAAACAGATCTTAATTTTTTCCGACATTAACAAATATCCATTTTCGTCTACTGAAACAATGAGATACTTACTAAGCCAGCTTGTTCTCACAAATCACCTTTTCAAAGTTAGCTATCATTTTTTTTTTAAACAGATATCATGGTTTGATGGCAATTTCCCCAGGGAAAATAGCATCCCCAAGTAGAAAATAGCCTTCCAATCCTTTAAAATGTCTGACTATGTTAATACAGAAACAGATTTAGTAAATGCTTGTTTGGGCTGAATTCAGACTATATTCATTTGAACAAAGCTGGTGACCTGATACTCAGACAAGAAAAAGAAATGAGGTAAAATCTCAAGGCAAAATGATAGTAATACAAAAAAACAGAGAGAAAAGTATTTAAAGTGTCATAAAACCCATAAATTTTGAGATGAACTTGAAGTACTCAAATTCTACTACCAAGGAAAGCCTATATCAAATTAAAATCTCTTTCTAGAAAACCCTTATTATCAGAGATCCCAAGGTTTATGAACAGGTCATTACAAAAAAGCTCAGAAACTTCTGCTGATGGGACTAAGTTAAGACAGAAGTGCAAAACTGACCTGTTAGTACAGCCCTACATTACAGCATCCCTAAAGGGCCGATGCTGGGGGTCTTCAGTACCCTAGCTACTCTCGAGCCAACTTCCTGGTGAAGCTGCGTGCTCCACACGCTCACATGTGACAACAAGGAGAGTCCCCTGGACACCACTGCTCCTTGTAGAGTGTTCCACTGTGTCCGTGGAGACAGCAGTCTAGTTTCGAGCCACTAACATTGTAACAGGGACTGACTTATCTGCTGAGTTTCTTCTAAATCTGTAGGGTAAGTAGCTGAAGTTCATATGCCAGCAAAGAAGGGGAGGTGGATAGAGCCTTGAATTCCATGCATCAGTTTCTCTTGGCCTACAGTTCTTACAAAATGTCTCAGAGTTAGAAGCACTCAAGAATGCAGCTGTCTTAAGTTTGTTTTGGAAAAAGGCATGGCATACACAGACAGACAGCTCGGGGCCTGCCCTTCCAGCAGCTGATGTTATCCGTGCTGCCGCCGGCAGATGCTTGGAGATACTCCTCTCCGTTCCTGGTCAACGATGATCCTGGCGGCCACCGCAGCAACTCTTTACCTTTGATGGTGTCATTTATGCACTGGTCTCCTTTGCAGTAGCAAATTTTACTTTTTAAGCAGCACACTGGCTTGCTCTCAAATGATGATTCTCATAAATAAAATGCAAACAGAAAGAGAACATTCATTTTCAACATTTTTATTCTCCTCTATGCTCATTAAATCACTATTTAGAAATAAATACCAAAATACAACTTAACTGCCTTGTTCTGTGAAACCAGGTCCAAGAACTGTATCAAAGCTTGTTATCAAGTCCATAAATAAGTTTGGGTAGTGGGACAAAACTTACTGTTCAGAACATTCTCCAGTTTCTGTGTCATGGACCCTTCTACTTTTTCTGTTCCATCCGCTTCTAGTTTTTGATGGATAGCTAGAAAAAAAGCACCAAGTTAAAATGTAGGCTATTTTAATGGGTGGGAAAATGATACATCAAAAAAGATATTTTTAAACAGCTCAAAAAATGGTTCTATTTTCACTGCTAGAAAGAAGCACAAACACACAAAAACTCTGCAAAGTAACCAGCAGACACCAGTCTAAGTCACGGTAGTTTAATGCTATTAAAACAGTACATAATACATGTACTTAGTCATCTGATCATGAGGCCTGAGGAGTAAAGATGACTGAATTAAAAAAAGGAAAATAAGCTTAAATTACTAATATGTTTGGCATTTGGCCACAGGAAAGTCATTCTTATTTCTCAGTCTCACCATCTACAAAACAGAAACACTGCTGCCTGACGTCCGCCTCAAGTGTTTACTTTCAGCCGTGGGGCACAGCACGGCGAGCGCGCATCGCCCGCGCTCTGCTCAGTCTGCACTCCCTGGAGGCTCTCAGGAAGCCGCTGGTGCTCTCCACCAGCGCGCCAATCTGTCGGCGTGCAAGTTACATCCGAGTTTCTTGCTAGCGTTTATATATGTCTACATGAGTCTGGTAAAGTGTCAGGAAATCATTAATTTATATGTAAAACCTTTTACCTACTAATGAGAGGAAGTTTTAAAAGCAAACAGGTTTCCTCAAGTGAATCACTAAGAAAATTTTCAAAGTAAATCTCTGAAATACAATGCGAGATCCAAAACTGTGACACAGTTAAAGTAATAAGAACAGCAAGGTAAACGTCACTGAGACATGACCTTAAGCAGACACCACAGTAAGCTCCTAACACACGATGTGCATCCAGTAAGAAGCCAGGGATGAGGTCCTAACATTATTCCTGTTTCACAGACGGGAAACCATGGTTCAGTGAAATTAAATAAGTTGCCCAAGGTCACGCAGCCAAACCCAAAATTTGAGCCAAGGCAGTGCGATCCCAGGACAACAGCTTCACCCCATCCGGCCCACACTTCGTGGGCAGATGACAAACGCCTCCACCTCTTTCACGCCTGTAAATCGGGAACATAGAGCCGTGTGCATGGGAACAGCGTTCAGTCGCAAAGAGGAGATTCTCTCCACGGTAACAGCCGTGCACACAGCCCCAGCACCACTGCCTGCTAGCCCTCTGCAAGCTCAGGACTGCAGTCAACGGGGAAGCCCCAGCAGACACCGAGGGTTACCTACCTGAGAGGGCGTCCTGTGCCTCAAAGAAAGTGCTGAGCCCCCCTTTCACGTACGCCAGGCTGCCCTCGCTCTTCTTGTTAGCCTGTCTCTTCAGGTGGGTGATCGCCATTTTGAGTTGTTCAAAACTGAAGTGAAATGAAGCCACGAGAAGACAATGCATTAGTTGTAAAATACTGAAGCTACACTGGAGAGACACAGACTAATACAGTATGTAATCAGATGAGACCATGCTTTCAAAGTCTTTCCCAGATCTAACCCTCTGCACATTACAGATGCCAAAGTCACAGCGGCTGTGCAACAGCTTTGCACAGCCCTCACGTGTCAGACCCCTGAGAAGTTAACTATACATGCAGATATGCTTACACTTGACCCAAATCAACACAGGGTTTGCCAGGTAAGGAGTTCTGAAGAGCATCTCCCAGGTGCAGAGGCCTGGACCACACAGGGGTGGGTGGCGGGACCCCTGGACGTCCACTCTGTGCACGTCGCAGCCAGGCCCGACCATTAACAGTGATTTCACAGGAATCATGGGGGTCGGCTCAAAATTTACGTGACTGAACAGACCATACTACTTCATCTTGATAACTCAAGCAGAGAAAAATCGGCTGGTCTCTGTATTTGAGAAGTTTCATTACCACTGAAGCTAAGAAAATCTGGCTATAAGTTGTTCACTATGTTCTTGAGTGCCAAGACGGTGCTACACAGAGACTGGAGATCAGTCCTGACTTTCGGTAAGAGAAGCGCATCTATACCGTGAAGTCAGAACCATCTTCCCCAAGACAGACTTCAGACATTTGCTCTAAATTTACCAGGCCAGATTTACTCTAATTGTACACCAACTTCTCTTGTTTTCTATGATGGTTTTGATCCCAATAGGTGAAGGAAGAATTTCTTCTAAGGTGTATTTTAACAAGTTGGGGTGTTTCAAGGATACCAATTTCAAACAATAAACCATTTAGTCAAGCATTTCTACTACAGCAGAGTGCTCCAGCTAGCCTTGCATGCGAGCCACAGGCCTACTGTCGCCCAGAGGTCAGGCAGGCTCTTAGGCAGCGGGAACAAAGGGGCCCTGTAAGTGGGTGTGTGGCCCGTGTGCACCTTCTGCTGATTCTAAGTCAAGTCTTTGAAAAATGACAAACAACTCATCTTCCTTTGCTCTCTGGTCAGGAAGGAGGTGTCTTCCTTGTTTCAGACCAGTACTTGAGACCTCTGCTACCTGAGCAAGGAGGGGGTCACACGCAGACACAGGACAACAGCTGAGACCCAAGCTTTACCGGGCGGCACAAACAACGGAACATACAGAAGCGTCAGGGCAGGAGGAGACAGGGCTCCTGGAAGTAATGATCCCATTTTACAAGTAAGGAGCCAGACGCTCTGACATGCTCACAAGCACCCCGAGAAGCCACACGGCACGGCCCGCTCCTCACCTCGCGCTGGAGTGGTTCTCAATCAGGTACCAGGCAGCGGAGAAGTTCTCACTTGTAAAGTCAGCACTCATTCCAGGGAACAGCGTTTCTAAGTCCTTCTGGGGAAATTTACCTCTGAGGGAGGAAAAAGGCTTAAGATGTGTTTAGAGTGCTATTGCTACAAAGACGTAACCAACAGGAATAAGCATGGACACACATCACTGCAATGATACATGGCGCACTATGGAGTCTAAGTCTGTGCATATCCCACACAACTGTAGATATAAGCTTTGTGTATATATAAGATAGCAAATTAGTTACAATGCAGAAATTGTATCAATAAAAGAATATAAAACTTGAAGAGGCTGCGTTGATACTTCATGAAATCTATGCAAATATGAAATCATTTCCTATCCAATAGACAAAATTTGGGTACACTGACATTAAAAACAGTACATCAACCTGTTAAAATACTTTCTGTCAAAGACCTATGTGAGAGCTGGCTTAAGACACACTGATGCCGATGCACGGCAGTTGCTGACCCAGGCAGATCCACCCAGCACTCGCGCTTCTACGCACACGTCTAGATCAAGTCCAAGGAGAGCTGACGCTGAGGGACAGTCCCTTACCTGCGGCCCCTCTGCAGCCAGGAGGGAGTCTGTGCCGCCACAGGCGGAGGGCGGCAGGGCCAGGCTCCTCACGGCTCAGCGACACCTCTGGGTCCTGACTCAACCAGTCGTGGAACCCACTATCTCTGGACTTCGTATGAGAAATAAATATCTTCCTTGCTTACACCACAGTGAATTTTTGTTTTCTATTACTTACAGCTGAAGGCACCCTGAATCTACCCCAAAATAAGATCTGTTACACAAACACCTAGAAAGCTGACAGTGAGTGACACCGCTGAAGCAGCGATGCCCCGTGGGGAGCACGCCGGCAGGCGCAGAGGCAGCTCAGGGCAGTGTGCACAGGTTCACAGAGTTTCTGAATAACCTTGAGGAAACCTCTTTACCTCCCTAAGGCTCCATTTATTCATGAGGATAATGAGATCATAATCTCTTCCTCTTAAGAAAATGCTGAGGATTAAAGTACATAATGCATGTGGAAGGCTTAACAGGTTTTGACACTTAACAAATGCTCAACAATGTTACTTTGTTACCTTTATTGTTTACACTTGGTTCTCTATATTTAATAGATTCTTTCATTAAGAACCATTTTATCTGATTCTAACAACATGATGAGTTATATAACCCCATTTTACAAAGAAACAGCCCCAGTACTTCTATTGCCAAACAAAGAACCGGAGGATCTTATGGAAAATGTCTGCAGACGTAGCTGGAAGTCTAGAAACACAGAAAGTGAGAGAGAGATTCCGAATGCAGGGAGCTGCTGGCGGTCCTGCTCAGAGCACGAGCGAGAGCAGAAGCTCTGTCTCACAGGAGCATGCAGTCTGGAGGCTTAGCGCTTGGTCCAGGGTGACTGGGCCTGGGTCTGACCCTCCACGTGAAGCCACAGATGAACAGCAAGGCACACTCTCAGTGACGGACTAAACCCACACTTCAACCTCACGAACCACAGAGTGCGAGCAACAGGCTAACGTGTAACACGCGAAGTGCTTCCACTAGGGAACCAACAGTTCTAGCAGCTGACAGCCCTCGTGCCCCCACAGCGCACGCTCCCCATTAGATGCCCGTGTGAGCTCAGGTTACACCTTCCGAAGGGTTTGGCCATGAGGACCCAGGTACAGGGGTCAGGTGCAGGACTACAGGAATGTCCTCAACTCAGCAGCATTCGCTTTCAAAGAGGAGACTGACCTGGCGACCCCAGTCAGCAGAGCAACAGAAGTCCTTCTGAAAAAAGTTCCCCGCCCCTGCAGAGAGGGCTGGGTGCAAGTACGGCTGCGCCCAGGCCCGCGCCGCAGCTCCCGACTGCAGGCAGGAGCTGCAGGGGTATGGGGGTGCAGGGGAGCGCGGCCCCCCGCCCCGGCCGGGCCGCACGCGGCCACACGGCTCTCACCCCAGCTGCTCTCTGTGTTGAGTGTCATCAGCCTGCTGGAGGCTGCGCGTTCTTTCCGTTTTGGTCTCACACAGTTTCTGGGCGCAGGCACTGTACCACAGTCCACAAGCCTGTTTCTGAAACTTCTAGATGGCCCTCTTTTCCAAGGCGCTTCCCTTCCGCACTCACACTAAGAACTACTCGCCACCTTCCTGCTTTCTGACTGGAGCAGGAAGACTGGTCACCTTCTCTTGCTTCTGGAAGGCAGCCTGCTGAGGACACACCAGACTGCGCGGCTTACAAAGCCTCTGTGGACACAACCCAGAGGCCAGGCGGGCATCAACGCACTGCTCGAGACGCCTCTTCCCAGGCAGTAACTCCCAACAAACGGTGAATCATACAAAAACGGGGTGTGGTGTGGGGGGGAGAAGCTCCATTGTGATGCCCTCACTCCCACACACGCCAGTCAGTCTAGTCACTCGGTCGTGTCCGACTCTTTGAGACCCCATGGACTGCAGCACACCAGGCCTCCCTGTCCATCACCAACTCCCAGAGTTTACTCAGACTCGTGTCCATCGAGTTGGTGATGCCATCCAACCATCTCATCCTCTGTCGTCCCCTTCTCCTCCCGCCTTCAATCTTTCCCAGCATCAGGGTCTTTCCCAATGAGTCAGCTCTCCGCATCAGGTGGCCGAAGTACTGGAGTTTCAGCTTCAACATCAGTCCTTCCAATGAATATTCAGGACTCATTTCCTTTAGGATGGACTGGTTGGATCTTGCAGTCCAAGGGACTCTCAAGAGTCTTCCCCAGCACCACAGTTCACAAGCATCAGTTCTTCAGTGCTCAGCTTTCTTTATAGTCCAGCTCTCACACCATAAATGACCACTGGGAAAGCCATAGCTTTGATTAGATGCATCCTTGTTGGCAAAATGATGTCTCTGCTTTTTAATATGCTATCTAGGTTGGTCATAGCTTTTCTTTCAAGGAGTAAGTGTCTTTTAATTTCATGGCTACAGTCACTATCTTCTGTGATTTTGGAGCCCAAAATTATAATAAAATCTGTCACTGTTTCCATTGTTTCCCCATCTATTTGCCATGAAGTGATGGGACTGGATGCCGTGATCTTAGTTTTCTGAATGTTGAGCTTTAAGCCAACTTTTTCACTCTCCTCTTTGACTTTCATCAAGAGGCTGTTTAGTTCTTCTTTGCTTTCTGCCATAAGGGTCCTGTCACCTGCATATCTGAGGTGATTGGTATTTCTCCCGGCAATCTTGATTTCAGCTTGTGCTTCATCCATAAAACTACCATCTCCAAAAGTCTCACTTACAAATACTCTCCTACTAGGTAGAGAGGACTTTTAAGAAATAAAACCTAGGGAAGGCTTTCACTTATTAATATGAACCTGTTTTTATCTTCTTTTTCTTTTCTTTTTAAATTATGATGTCTCCATCATAATTTAAGCAGTGCAAAAAATGCCCATTTGTGACAATCAGTATAATAAATTAGAAATACAGACTTTTTACGAGCAAATTCTAGTCTCAGTTCAAGTGAAGTTATTTTTTTCCAAGTTATTAGTAACATTTTTGTAAGTTTCAAGGCTCTGCGTGTGAAAAACATCAGTTAAAAGCCTAGGAGGTGAAGGCCTTCAGCAGCGGAAGGAGGCCATCAACGCCCGCCGCTAGGCCTGTGGGCAGAAACGCAGCCACGCCCCGCCGCGCACACAGGGAGGAGCCCCCCTCGCTGCCTCTCACTGGCGGCTCCCACTCAGAGGCACCGCAGGGCCCCCGGGCTCCATCCTGCGCATGCGGCTGTGGGGCAAGAACCCCCATCAACACTCACACGGCCAGACAGGAGCCGACTCCTCTCCCACAGGCGGCCTCAGCACTTCTGTCTGGGAATAAATCAGGACCACAGCACTTTACAGCAAGTAGCTGTAATTCTTCAAGCATTCTCAGTGCATATGTTTCAACAAGCAAGTAATTAGATCCTGCTACTCCTTCTCTGATGACATTTTTTAAAAAATTGAAAATGGGTTGCCTCCCATCTTCTAACTATAAAAGCAGCCCCAAATGACATTGATAGACAGAAATAAAAGAAACAGTAAGAGGAAATGTTCCCAGGGCTTCTAACCTGAGTGCAACACCGCTGTCTACAGGGACCAAAGCTTTTACCTAAAGAACATGAAGTGGGCCAGGGAGATAAACCCACACCCACATAACACCGCTGTCTACAGGGACCAAAGCTGCTACCTAAAGAACATGAAGTGGGCCAGGGAGATAAAATCCACACCCACATTTTAGCATCTGTTCCTTCTCTCCCATCCTCCTTTCCTAAAATACGGCTTCTCTATTTGAGGTCAGACTTCAATAAAACAAATGCAGCTTTCCTGACAGTATCTTTAAAAGCTAAGAAGGAACCTGAAAAGCATTTTTCTGGCCAAAACTACTCTCTTCTCTTGGTTTCCATACATTTTCCGACTCTCGCCTTCTGTTTTCTTGCTTTCTGGAATCTCTATTCATTCTTCCTTTTGATCAGAACACTTGTGAGACTTCACATGGGCCGTCCTTCCGCAGTGTGGAGGCCTGCCAGGGCCCCACGCCGTCCAGGCGCGCCTGCTCTCTGTGTCACAGAAGCGGAAGTGGGGGCTGAGAGCGACTGGGGGGCCGGCACAGAGGCCTGTCGGGTGCGGGTGCGCCCGGGAGACCGCCAGGCCGGGGGCGGGGGCCGGGGGCGGGGGGGGGGGGGGGGTGTTCCGGCGCAGCGCCGCCTAGCACTGCCCACTCTGCCTGTGCCCTGGGACTCCCTCTCAGCTGGCTTAACACTCCACTGGGCTCCCCATTAATTAATGAGTTAAATAAAAGTTTGGACATGTCTGCATTTTGTATTTGTATGACAATCAAGCTTCTACCTTTTCCAAAACTACCCTTTAGTTATTCCACGGCTGAGCAAATTATTAGTGAAACTTTCAAGAACAGCTTGGAAGAAACCTTATAGTCAATTCTCTCACCGTCTGAGCACTTCTCGAATGTACATCTCACTATCTTAAGATCTGAATACAATGCATCACCTGAAATCCTGAGTCAAGGAAGGACTCTCCTCCTGGGCAGCAGAGCCCTGACCAGCAGGCTGCTAGCACACACCCGCCCCTGCCCCACCCACGCAGCACGCGCGACACAGGCCCCTGCCTGCAGCCTCCAAGTCACCTGCAGGCAGCGGGAGGGCCCGGAGCCGACTGAGAGAGGGGCCTGGACCCAGCCAGCTCCTTCAGAGGAGAAAGGCAGACCATCCCCAAAGAGTCGCACTCTGAGTGCCTTCTGGCTGGCCACCATTACGTAAGGATTATCCTGAAGCCTATTCAGAAAGAGGGCTCGACTGGATGGGAGGGGTCTGGGGGAGAACGGACCCAGGTGCATGTGCGGCTGAGTCCCGTCACTGTCCACCTGAAGTCACCATGACATTGTTAATTGGCTATACCTCAATACAAAATGAAGTTTACGGTCTGAAAAATAAGATAAAGGAAGAGGGCAGTAAGAGACAGTTCAAGCCCCCTTCACGGTTGGCGGCAGCGGCAGTGACAAGACAATCACAAGGTGAGAGGGCATGAAAAGGTCAAGAGACTGAACTGCGGGTGGATCACAAGTTAAACGAAAACTCAAGGAAATCATTTTATGATAGTGAAAGTCACTCAGCCGTGTCCGGCTCTTCATGACCCCATGGACTATACAGCCCATGGAATTCTCCAGGCCAGAATACTGGAGTGGGTGGCCTTTCCCTTCTCTAGGGGATCTTCCCAACCCAGGGACCAAACCTACAATGTCTCCCACATCGCAGGTGGATTCTTAACCAGCTGAGCCACAAGGGAAGTTCATTATATGACAGGAAATAGCCAAGTTAATCCTAATTTTGATAGTTCTGTCTAAAGCTCAAACGAAAGTCACAATGTATTCCTATACTCCTGTGTGAATCTTTTTCAGAAGGAAACCCAGAGGGCCCTTCTGCTCCACACTGCATGCGGTGGACCTTAGGAAGCAGCGGAACCCAGGGCGCTGAGGCAGGCCACTGGAGGATTTACTCTCAACCACAAGGTCCCCTTGTGCAGGAAACACTGTTCAAATAAAGACCCAGCACTTACCTTTCTTTCCTGGATGTTCTTAATCCTTAAACTCTTAATTTATCAGGCACTGAAACCCTTCAAACAGCTCCAGAATGACCCATGGTGGCCAAAGAGCTTCACAGCTGTGACCCAGAACAGTCCACACTCACTGAAACCGCCTTTTAAAACCCTCAGGCCTTTTTCAAAACAGGACAACCTCCCAAGACACACACGTGCCCCCTACCCCCTCAGCTGGCAGAAACCCTAGCAGGGGAAAGCAGCCGGCTGGTGGCCAACTGGTGGTCTTCAAGGGGAGGCCTGAAGGTTAAACATATCGAGGTTAGTGGTCAACCGTCCCCATTCCTAGAGAAACCTAGAGAAGCAAGGCTAACGGCTAGCAGATTGCTCCGCGGCCTGCAGGAGTGTTTATGAAGCGACGCTCCGCAGCACTATCGCCAGCAGAGCCGCCGAGGCTGACGGAGAGATCAGACAGGACTGCAGTGCAGGGAGCCTGTGCAGGAAGGCGCGAAGGCCCAGGCGCTGGCGCAAGGGCTGCGAGCACCGCACTCGGGACGAAGAACCGGGAACGCCGGGTCTGGCCCAAGACATGTTGAAAGATACCATTTACTCGCCGTAATTCTGGTAAAGTAAGCCTGAATTAAGTATGAATTACAGGTAGAGAATATAAACAGAATGACAAGACTACACTGGGTCTAATTACGGTGGAATATCTCCTGAAAAATCAAGCACATGGAAAATTCTATTTTAATCTCAAATACCATCTAAATACTTAAACTTACCAGCTCCAGACAACACACTAACTCTCATATCGTTAGAAGTATGTTATTAAAAATTTCAAAATACTTTTTTCCTTCACAAAATGAAAACTCAAAAACTAAAGAGGTAGGTAGTTTTGCCAACACTTTAATTGGAACATTCTCTCTGGCAGGCTCCAGAAATGACGCTGACTCCCAACGATAGAGGCATCTTCAGTTGTGCTTCCTTGCATGTTTCTGGAGCCTGAATACATGAAACTCAGCACATGGAAAGCAAGGCAACTGAGGCGAGGCAGGACTCACTTTTCAATCTCGATGCCGAGTGGGTTGGCAGGACGCAGAGACAAGGGAGGAATCCCTTTATTCCTGTCGGTGCGCATGTCATAGTAATTCATCTCATCAACCCACACAGCGGACTGATCCAAAATGCCTGCCGAGACAAGGAGCACGGGCTTAACAGGGCACACACTCCCCAGGCCCTGTCTAAACCTTACTGTACTGCTTTACTGTTTTAATACCTATCACAAAATGCACACTAAAGTAATTTTTTAAAGATCTGAGAGCACAAAAACTTTAATTTCTTTCTTAATTAAAAGCACTGAAAATCCACAGAAAGGCAAAAAAAACACCTCTTCACTGTACTGTTCATTATTCAAAACAGAAAATAAATTAACATCTGAGAAAAAGTTCTGCTAAAACAAATGTATTTTACAAATAATAAGCAGTACAGTTAAGTTGATACATCAAGAAAAAGTTCTGCTAAAACAAATGTATTTTACAAGTAATAAGCAGTACAGTTAATTTGGTATATCAAGAAAGTATCCAACAATTCCTTATATAAAGAAATCAGTCAAACATGTTCCAAGGAATGCACAGCTTGGGTGATGGAAATGGCTGAGACATTCAGGAAAAACAAAACGTCATCTCTGAAAGCAGCACCCGCTCTCACGTGACTGAGTCTTTCTTCACTCTCCCTGGCACGATGCTTCCCGTGGTCCACTCTCAGACCCAGGGGCTGGGCAGGGAGACGGGTGAAGCAGAATGCAGGGCAGGGCTCGAGCCCCCTGAAGGGAGGGCTCTGGGCCCAGGCAGCCTCCAGTGGCAGGACCCCCGGTGAACCTTCTGTTTCGATCAACACCACACTCATGCCAGGACGCAAGGAGGCTGTCAGGGGGAAGTGCAGGTCCAGACACTCCCAAGTACGGCTCCGTAAGCCTTTCCTGAGCCTGTACATGTTGAGTCCTGGGCAGAGCACTTTAGGATAAAATCAATACTTGATAATAAGTTCTCTTTGTCTGCTGTAAAAAACATGATACAAGACGGCACTGCTGGTGCTGCTGCTGCCAAGTCGCTTCAGTCGTGTCCGACTCTGTGCAACCCCACAGTCGGCAGCCCACCAGGCTCCCCCGTCCCTGGGATTCTCCAGCCAAGAACACTGAAGTGGGTTGCCATTTCCTTCTCCAACGCATGAAAGTGAAAAGTGAAAGTGAAGTTGCTCAGTAATGCCGAACTCTTAGCGACCCCATGGACTGCAGCCTACCAGGCTCCTCTGTCCATGGGATTTTCCAGGCAAGAGTACTGGAGAGGGTTGCCATTGCCTTCTCCGACAAGATGGTACTAGGTTCTGTCAAAATGTTTGACAAAATCAAAAAGGTTCCTCCAAAAAACTGAAAACAAGCTCCTACTTTGTAATTTCACAGTTCAGTTTTCGAAGACATTAAACAAAATTAAGCAAAAATAAGAATACTGTGCATATAAAAATGTATACGTATATTTGCATACACATTTGTATACCTATGTACAGGGATTCCCTGGTGGCTCAGACAGTAAAGAATCCGCCTGTAATGTGGGAGACCTGGGTTCAATCCCTGGGTTGGGAAGATCCCCTGGAGGAGGGCATGGCAACTCCAGTATTCCTGTCTGGAAAATTCCATGGATAGAGGACCCTGGTGGGCTACATCCACTGGGTCACAAAGACTTGGACATGACTGAGCAACTAAGCACAGTACAGCAAGTACCTATATGTAAATCACATTTTGAATTTTCCCTTAAATCCCTCAAACTTTTATTTAAAAAAATTTAAAAATCATTTATGTATTAAAAACTTTAACGATATAATGGTAAAGAAAGGTTTTATGCTCTAAGACAGAACACAATATTTGCAAAATTCTTTGCTTTCCTATATGAGAGAAGTATGGCCTGGGTTTAATTTTGCCTGTGAGAGCTCCACATTAGATGAGTATCTATCTGCTGACCATGTGCCAGGCACTACAGAACCACAAAGACAAAGCAGCGGAGACGCTGTGCGCAGGGAGAGCTGGAAAGAGCGGCAAAACGATCGTCTGTGGAGCACTGGCTCCTACTCCACGCGAAGGCCTTCGCTAGGCTCGCCCCTGAATGTCCCAGCTCATCAGACCTCTGGCGGAGGCGACCCTGGGACGCCACTCCCACCCACAGCTGCGGGCCGCGCGTATGATCAGTCGCGTCTGACTCTTTGCGACCACACGGACTGTAGCCCGCCAGGCTCCTCTGTCCACTACAGGCAAATGCACTGGAGTCGGTTGCCATTCCCTCCTCCAGGGACCATCCTGACCCAGGGACTGCACCTGCAGCCCCTGCGTCTTCCACGCTGGCAGGCAGGTTAGGTGCCACTGTGCCACAGCTGGGGCTGCCCCCAGGCTATCCCGAGTCCTGTCTCACACCAAGCCCCGCCCCAGACGAGGAAGTGCAGCGAAGTGCACAGAGGGAACACAGAGCTGCCTGGGGCCCAAGCAGCGGGCTTCTCTAATCTGGAGACGAGAGGCACACCTCTGCCAGCCAAGTCTTGTCCAGGCCAGGAACACAGGAAGGGAAGAAAAATGAAACCCGATTTAGATGGTATCACTGGCTAATTTGTGTCCCAGAAAGAAATGTCATTATTGTATCACGATCAAGAAACTAAAACTGGCATTTTGACATGTTAAATGAGCAGACTTTATATAGAACTTAAAACAACATTTGGTCTAAGGATTATCATCCTTAGGGTTTACGTTAGCTCAGTACACTGCTTTTTCAAAAGTAATACAAATTTTAACCAATATCCTATTCCTAAAGAAAGAAAGAAACTAAATCTGAGAGTAAGTAAATTTTATACTAATTTATCGACTGTCAATTTTAAAAGACAAAACCCAACTTCAGTTTATTCTTGAGAGAAAAGTCGCAGGAGACGATACCTATCTTCTCAGGTCTGAGCAGCTTGAAAGACACCGTGGAGGTTCCTCTGCCACCCGACTTGGTCGTGACGATGATGTCTCCTTTGTCATTCTTGGCCTGTCCCACTCGACACACGATTTTACTTGCAGACATCCACTCTGCTGTCAGGAGGCAATTATGCCCACAGATTGTCAGACCTGAAAGTAAAAGCACGCACTGTAACAAAGTCCAAACCGACGACTATTTCCATGAAAAGACAACTCTGTCAGTGTCGCTAGGCCTTTTCCATGAACTGAAAAGCAAACACAGAAATAACATATCCTGGTTCATTGGTTATTCTCATTTTTTAATATACCCAATATTATTTGCAGATAAACTACGGCCTCTACTGGATTCTGTCTGTTTTTTCTCTAACATTTAAGACTCCTCTAGATTACAGTTGATTTTCTGCAAACATGAGTGGAATAAGGAACTAATAACATGACAACGGCTCTAAGCATTCCAGATTACTTAACTATAAGAGTCTTGACTTGCTTTCATAGGAATCAGAAAGGAAACTGTTCTATTTTTAGAAGCCTAAGTTATTGCTATAAAGTTCTAAAGTGTATTATTAATAAACGCGTACATCATTCTGGGAAAAAAATTTACCGTTTTCCTAACAAGTCTGCAGATGCTTCTCCTGGTGTTTAGTTACGTGTAATATTACAGAATAAAGCAAGCGTCACGTTGAGCATAGCCTGGCGTCTGCTGAGTCAGCAAGTGTCCTCAGGCATTACTGGACTGCTGGTGCGCTCTTCACGGCTGCGCGTCACTCCTGCAGTGGTGCCGGCCCGTGCTGCCTCAGTGACTCCCTAAGGTCCTGTCGCTGCACTACACTCTGCTCCAAAAGCTCAGCCCGCGCCTGGCATCTCTGCCCACCCCACGTGAACTGTGGGGCAGTGAATACACAGGGAAGACGTGGTCCCAGCAGGGCACCAACATCCCCCCACGCACGTTTCTGCAGCATACACACCAACGTGGTAAACATTCAGGGAGAAAAGAGACCAAAGTGTATGTGGCAAACACATGCACCTTTTCTTCTCATTTAACTTCTGATACTGCTTAGCAGTCAAGTTTGACAAATGTAATATTTTTTTTAAAAATCAGATACCAGGAACACCTCAACTTATGCCAAATTCAGTTTTAAAAAATGCAGCGAGGGATTCAAGCCATCTTTTGTTACAACTTAAAGCACTATTTAGTAAGAATGCTATATTAACCATAAAAGAATAAAAACAACTCCATTTTATTTATTGAAATAATTACTGAAAATAATTATAAATTATAATAATTTATTGAAATAATATTCAACCCTGAATATTCACTGGAAGTACTGATGCTGAAGCCCCAGTACTTTGGCCATCTGATGCCAACAGTCAACTCATTAGAAAAGACTCTGATGCTGGGAAAGATCGAGGGCAGGAGGAGAAGAGGGCAACAGAAGATGAGATGGTTGGATGGCATCACTGACTCGATGGACAAGAACTTGAGCAAACTCTGGGAGAGGGTGAAGGACAGCGGAGCCTGGTGTGCTGCAGTCCATGGGGTTGCAGGGTCAGATAAGACTCAGTGAATAATAACTGAAATAATTAATTTCAGAGATTTTCCTACAAGATCTATTATTATTTATTCACATAAGAAATTTAGTTTTTCTATTGCTAGCCTGGGGGGCTGCCATCTATGGGGTCGCACAGAGTCGGGCACGACTGAAGCGACTTAGCAGCAGCAGCGCTTAAAAGCTCCTTTAGAGTGAAGTTTCCTGGTGTTCTTAAAGTGCTGACATTGACATAGTTTAAAATGCAATCATAGCTCAAAATTATTTTTCAAAATGGGAATGTTCATTAGTTTTCCTGATGCTTAGTTTCCATTATGAAAAATCTAGGCAATTTAAGAAGTTGTAAACACCCCTGGAACACCTTTCCATCTCCAAGATAAGCCTGAAAAACACTTCAATACATATTTCCTCAAATATCTTTTATGCACACATTCATCAGACCATGTATTTAAATAAATGGAAATAAATGTTTTAACTTATGAACTGTTTAATTACAGATGCTGGATATTTTGATATCACTGTAGGTCAATACCTAAGTTGATATTTTTAAGTTTCATAATATCAAGATTCTGTGATCTGAAAAACTTCAGAAAGGAAACAACCCAATGGTAAACATCAGGACTCAATGTACCACAGGTCCTAATGTGAGGTCACTGCTGGGGAGCCAGCTTACAGTTCGCACTGAGAACTGGGAGACCTCAGACATGCCAAGTCGTGAAAGCACACACGGATGAGCAAGCACGCACGACCGCCACGATGGCCCGCGTTCTCAGGGAAAGAGCCAGGGCAGCCGCTCGCTCATCCCACTGCAGCGGCATCAGCCTCAGACTCAACAGGCCCTGTATTTTAACTAAAAAAAAAAAAAGAATAATCATCATATTATTTAAAACAGATTTAAACAGGTCATTTTAAATGTTATGGAAATTAAATAAAACCATAAGATCTATTTCTTAAGCATGTTCTGCTAAGAAATCTGCTTCATGAAATATAACATTTTTAAAAATACCTTGTAGAATTCTAAATAAAGTGTTTTTAAAGTGTTTTACTTGGCTAGTATAGATGTCATCAGAGTTTAAAATGTTTAAATTATTTAGTAGGTTAAATCTGCTTTTTAAAAAAATGGTTTCTTGGCAATACCTGGACAAGCTGGAAGCTGAACTATCAGGTTCACACAAGTTCAAAACACTCAGTCCAGCAGACGCAGTCAGCATCCACACAGGTCTGTGACCATCCCATGCAGGGGCTCAGGGGACCACCAGTTTAACTGCGGGATAGAACTTCCAGCTAGACGGTCATTTCCAAGAATTCTAGGGATGTTTCCAATTTTTATAAAGAACAATCTGGAATGAGCTTTGTCCAGAACCAAGACATAAAATTAGACTACTTTCATAAGGGTAATAAACTTAAGTTTTATTTACGTAACAATCACAAACTACAGCTAAAGAAAACAGCTTAAAATGAGACATATTTAAGTAACACTAGTGAAAAGATCAAGCTGGGAAGGGCAAGACTCAATAACTAAACATGGTACCCAACTCCAGTCAACTTTCTCCTCCGCAAGGGATTTCTGGGCAGCCACAAAACAATGTCAACCAGCAGCTATACTGCAAGAGAAACAGGCGCCAACTCATAATCTCCAGTGTTTACCCATGGCGTCGCTGTTCAACTGCTAAGTCGTGTCTGACTCTTTGCAACCCCATGGACTGCAGCACACCAGGCTCCCATCTTCCACCATCTCCTGGAGTTTGCTCAAACTTGTGTCCATGGCGTCGGTGATGCCATCCAGCCATCTCATCCTCATTTCGTCCCCTTCTTCTCCTGCCCTCAGTCTTTCCCAGCATCAGGGTCTTTTTCCATTGAGTCGGCTCTCTGCGTCAGATGACCAAAGTACCGGAGCTTCACCTTCAGCATCAGTCCTTCCAATGAATATTCAGGGTTGGATTCCTTTAGGACCGACTGGTTTGATCTCCTTGCTGTCCAATGGATTCTCAAGTCTTCTCTAGCAACACAATTTGAAAGCATCTGTTCTTTGGTGCTCAGCCTTCTTTACGGTCCAACTCTCACATCCATGCAGGACTAATGGGAAAACCATAGTTTTGAGTACACAGACCTTTGTCGGCAAAGTGATGTCCCCCACTTTTCAATATGCTGCGTAGGTTCGTCACAGCTCTCCTTCCAAGGAGCAGGTGTCTCTTAATTTCACAGGTGCAGTCACTGCCTGCAGCGACTCTGGAGCCCAAGGAAATAAAGTCTGTCACTGCTTCCACTTTTTCCCTTCTGTTTGAGATGAAGTGTTGGGATTGGAGGCCATGAGCTTAGTGTTCTGAATCTTGAGTTTCAGGCCAGATTTTCCATTCTCTTTCACCCTCATCAAGAGGCTCTGGTTCCTTCATAAATTACGAAATGAGTCAACAGAATGTCTGAGTCCAAATACGTTAAAGTGGGAAATCAGAATACATATTCAGAAGCACATCCTGAGACGCCTCCCTTCCTCGCCCTGAATGTATCTGCACACCCTCACAGAGTTGTTCACAACTGACCACACAATGGACACTGACGGTTTGCTCTCTACCCACGGGCATAAGTCTACAGACAGCCTGTGGCTGTACGTCTGGAGCCTTGGTGATCCCCACCTTGAAGGGCATCTTCGTGCTGACGGGTGGCCCGCAGGTCCCAGGTGTGGCCAGGCAGAGAGCACAGGCTCCTCCAGGCGGAGGGAGTGTGGGTTTGGCTCCAAGAGCAGCAGGACCAGAAGAGGCTACGCGGAGCCGCGCCTGAAGAGGAATGCAGACGGCCACGCAAGGACAGGGAGGCGAGCCCAGCAGGAAAAGCCAGCACTGAGCAGGTAAGGCAGCGCCCCACTGCCGGGGTCTGTCTCAGGACCAAGAGGAAGACAGCACAGACAGGAGTTGATAAACTAACGCTTTTAACAAAAAGTCAGAAAACCAAATAATTCTTTCATTTCCATCCCGGTGACCCTGCACAGACCAGGGGTGCTTTCCTATCACCGTCACTATTTCCAGCAATGACCTGGCACCTTGCCTCGCTGCCAACATAAAGACGCCTGTACTGGGAACACACAGCACCGGCCCTGCCCTTACCTATGAGGTCCGCTGGCCCCGTCCCCAGGTTTTCTCCTCTAATCGTGACCTTCGTCCACGGGATGCCTTCATTCGGAGAGATGCCTGTCACAAGAGGGGGCTGTCGGGATCGAGACATTGTGCTTGCTGACGAAACGAGGTCGCGCTACAGAAATGACCTATTAAAAGGAAAAGAAGAGTTAGTGCCGACTGAGACCAGCACGCATGAGAAAGGCCAGAGGCGCACACGGGGCCACACCCGGCCGCCTTCTGCACACACTGGTGCTGGATTTCAGCGGCCGGTCAGCCCACTGGCCACATCTCCTGAACACGAGTGACCCAGGACACGAGCTCATGCAGGGAGGGAAGGCAGGCACGTGGACTTCGCGTCAGGAAAGACAGAGGCCTCCTGAGCTCCACACACCACCTCTGCACCCCAGACACACGCTGGAAGCGCCTCAAAGAGGAGGTTCTGACCCAAACAGATTCATGACAGTTAAAGAACGTCTCCGTTCTCACAGGTGTATGGAACTTCATTTTGTTTTCATATTAGACTTAGCACAGCAACTTTTAAATGTGCTCAGATCGATACACTGACAGTTCCAACAGGCAGGCGGGAGCAGCGACGTGCCGCGTGCCCCCGCGCGGGGCAGCGGGCGTGACGCTCCTGGGTCAGAGGCCCTGCCCTCTAGCCCTGGTGCTCCCCCGCAAGGCGCAGCACCGAGCGCACAGGGTGCCCCACGTGTCCGACTCTCGCGACCCCGTGGACCGTGGCCCGCCAGGCTCCTCTGTCCATGGGATCCGCCAGGCCAGAGCGCTGGAGTGGGCTGCCATAGCCTCCTCCAGGGGATCTTCCCCACCCAGGGATCGAACCCGGTCTGTCTCCTGCATTGGCAGGCGGGCTCTTTACCACCAGCGCCACCTTGGCAGCCCGGTAAATGAAGAGAACTCTTCAAGGGCTGAAGACTTGAGATGCCCCAGAAGACGAGGGGAGGGTGGGCTCAGGGGAAGAGCACGGGGGCGTGCTGGCTGCCTGTGTTCACGGGCAGTCTCGTGAGCTAGACTGTGGCCCCTGCCTTCACCCAGGTGAGAAGTTCAGTCTCTGATGTGACCCAACAGAAAGGACCAGGACTCGGGGACATCAGGCACGGGGGAGGAGGGTGCCCACCCTCTAGCCTAGCTCCACCCTGTCCGGGCAACAAGAGCCACTCTGGGGAAGCTAAGGGGCCCTGAGAAGAGGGAACCAAAGACTCCAACAGGGAAGGTCCTCCCGAGAAGAAGGCCTCATGCAGCCACATCACCCAGAGAAAACCCAGACACAGATCAATTCTGCCCACGCACAGATGAGACGAACAGCTGTCACAGCCTTGTCCTAAAATACTCAAGGACAGAAAGAAAGTGTACGGTGGTCAGGGAAGATGCGAGAGGTGAAAGATCTAAGACCCAGAGGAAACAGAGATAAGGCTGGTGGCGTGGGCTGAAGTGTTTCCCCCAAACTTGTGCTGAAGTCTGTCTCTCTGTATCTAACTGTGCACACTGTTTGTTCAACCCATGGTAGGCAAGGCGCGAGCTAAGAAGCTGGAAGATGATGCAAGGAGCCGTAGGTACTGCAGACACATTTCTTCTCTCCCGGCTGAGGCAGCAGCCGTTAGCAGCAGCCATCAAATAACTCCAAGTGCTTTCCAGGTGGCACTTATATACGCTTACAGCATGGAAGCAGCCTGGGGCCAAGCGAGCGCCCCGAGGCGTGCACGCGCTGTGTGCAGGGCTGCACGTCATCTCAGCGTTCACAGTCGTCATCTACGAAACTCGGGGCACGCGGGAGAGGCCGCGGGGCGGGAGAGGCCGCGGGGCGGGAGAGGCCGGCCGCGGGGCGGGAGAGCCTGGCCGCGGGGCGGGAGAGCCTGGCCGCGCCGTCTTGGCTCATCTGCTCTTTCTCTACCAAGTCCAGAGGCAGGGCCTCAGAGAGTGACTGTGTTTATGAGTCGGGACTCTGCAGACCGTCCTCTTTAAAGTGAGGGAGACGCGGTCACGAGGTGGGCTCTGATCCCACAGGACCAGCATCCTCACGGGAAGAGGCGCGAGGACACAGACACACCGAGCAGGGCCACACGGCAACACGGGGGAAGGTGGCGCCCGCGGGCCCAGGGGGAAGGCCGCCGGAGAAGCCGGTCCTGTGACACCCTGATCTTGGACTTCTAGCCTCCAGATTGTGAGAAAATGATGTCTGTTGTTTCAGCCTGCTGTACTTTGTTATGGCAGCCCCAGCAAATTAACACAGTGGCTAACAGAAAAAAAAAACCACACCCTTCAAAAGTACAGTAAACTTTGACCCCAAATAAGTATCTGCAGAAGGAGAGAACTCTTACGCTTAAAAGAACAAGATGCCACCTTCAAAAGAGGCAAAAGAAACAAGATTTATATTGTCCTGTTAATGTAGGAACTTACTGTTGGTTTAACCAAAGCGGTAACAAGGCTGCAGACAGGCAGGTGCATTTCTGGGAAAAGGAGGGAGTTTTAAACTTCATCCAGAAGTGACCATCAGGACACTGGCAGATTAGCCACGGGGCCCGGAAACACGCAGGCGGTGCTGGCAGAGAGCTCAGCGAGTCTGGGGTGTGGGGGATAATAAGGAGGTGACGGACCTCTGTCCCTGGGTTCTGGTGGGAGATGCAAAATCCAGGGAGTGTCTTCGCTTTCCACAAGCCCTAGTACCATTTGCGCGAGCTCCTCGGGGCTGCCAAACCAGCCCTGAGAGAGCAGCCCTGTGAGTGGAGGGCTGGGGTTCTGAGCCAAGCGCCTTCAGCTTGCTCCTCTGGAAAAAGCGAGGAAGCTGGAGACTGGGTTCAGTCAGCCTGTGTGACTCACCCAACACGACTGGAACAGCAAAGCAGCAGCAGCAGAGGGTGTCGGGCCAGAGCACGTCACTGTCCCTCCCATAAACCAGACACGCAAGCCGAGGCTATCTCCAACTCCCCTCCCTCGCCGTCACGCCCCGTGAATCAAGGCCCCCTGCAGAAGCGCTAGGCCGACTGCTCCTCTCCGAAGAGGCCACCCGAGACTATTTTAACTCCCCTCCCTCCCCGTCGCGCCCCGTGAATCAAGTCCCCCTGCGGAGCGCTAGGCCGACTGCTCCTCTCCTGAGAGGCCAAAGCCAGCCAGCTCCTGCCTGGCCGCTCTGCCCCCACCAGCCCTCCCCTGCAATCCACCGTCAGCAAACACCGGTGTCAATTCTCCAACTGGTCAGACCTCCAATTACAGGCCTAATCATCACCCCTGATTCAAAAACAGCCTCCAAGACGCCCACCGCTCAGTGGTCTCCAGTGCCCACAACACGCTCAGCACTTGTTAAACCTGCGCAATCAGACCTGTCTACCCCTACCCGGCACCTCATGCTCTCCGTCATCCACCTGACACTAGCTGCACAAGCCCCTCACTTCTCGCGAGCCACCGAGTTCTTTCACGCCTCCCTGATGTCATCTGCCTGATTCGACTGAATGGAACGGCTTTCCAAGTTTGTTAGATCCTTACCAATGTTTCAAAGTCAAGCTTACATGTTACGGTCTCGCTGTAACATCTACCCACTACACCAACTGTCTCACTGTGCTCACTGTTCGCTGAACCCGGGGTAGGCAAGGTGCGCGGGGAGCTGGAATGAAACTCGAGAAGCTGTAGCAACTGCAGACACCTTTGTTCTCTCCTGACTGGTGCAGCAGCCACAGTGTAGCCACAAGGCATTTTCAGGTGGCGCTTATATGCTTGCAGAGCAAAAGCAGCCCGCGGCCCAGCGTCCATGCGCAGGGCTATGAGTGATCTCAGCTGCTGCGTCACCACGCATTTACGAAACGAGGGGTGAGGGTCAGGGCTGTGGGGCGACAGAGCCTGACCACGGCCCTCTTGGCTGATTGGCTCTCTCCCTCAGGTCACTTTCTCTAAGAAGTCTCCTGGATCCCTCCTTCCACAGAACTTCATCCTGCTGTGAAACAGAACTGAAATTAAAATACCTCTGGACTCAAAAAAATTTAAAAAAGCAAGCATGTGTGTGCATATATACACACACACACACCCCCAAAACAACTAGGACAGACAATTCAGTTTACTCCCAAATTTCTAAATCCATTTTGAAGGCATTTACAGAGGAGCATAATCTTACTTTTGACATCTCAAAGCTTGTCCAAGTAAAACAAAGTGGTGTCTGGTAATAACAGGTAATTAATTATCTGGGCCACAATGGACAGTCATGAATCACAAGCACAAAATCTATTTTCTTATTTATGACTGAAAAAGTACAGCTCTACTCCAGACACACACATCAAAGGCAGCTGAAAATCCAGTGTTCATTACATTGGTTCATATGCAAAAATTAGATGGCATTCCCTTACCACGAAGCATCATCTACGTATCTTCAAGCGTGGACAAACCCTAACCTCAGGAAGATCAGTGAGCCATTTAAATTACAAATATAAGAGTATCCGCTGTCTACAATCCAACACCCTCAATGCACAGGACAGTGCCCACCCACAAGGTACGTACTCCGTAATTATCTATGGAATGAATCCTGGAAGATGTCTCTTTTCAACCCACCTCCAATTAGAAACATCTAGCGTTACAACTAATGTTTTAAAATTTAAAATCAAAAATACATGAAGTATATTACTATCATTCTCAAGAAAGACTCTAAGCCTCAAGAAAACAGAATTTAGGTTATGAACATTTTCAGTTCCATAACTCATGCTAAATTAACAAGGATACTTTTAAAGGGAAACTTTCATCTACAGTTGTCATTAAGTGCCTACGGATTTTCCTCACAAGGATTTTACAAACGCAATGAAGCAACAGTCTGAAACTCTGTCATAAGATCTTTCTTATATATATACACTGAACGGAGGTTAACAAAAGTCTGACTTTGCTGTCATAAGCCTCGTTCTTTAATTAAAGCGATGTCCAGCCTTTACAACACACAGCCACGCGAGAGCAAAAGAGGTGAGGAAGAACAGTGACCCATCTAAGACCACACGCCACAGGCTAATTCTATCTTTTGAAAGCAGAATGAGAGAGGCAGGGGGTAAAGGAGCCATCGCTACTCACGTAAGGAGACTCAATACAGACACAGAATAAGCCGTTTTCAGGGCACTATCCTCACCCAAGCACACTAGTAATAAAGGATTCAGTGATACAAAGAGACAAGTGGCAAAGGCGGACAGCACTGGGGCAGAACTTCACACACGCACAGGCGTGGGCGGGGAGCCACAAGTCACTACACACTGGCTCTCAGCCTCAGCTCCACACTTGGTGCCGATCAGGGCTACAGGTTTGCTAAAAAGGAATCATACGAGAATCTGCTGTGTTGCTAAACAGAATGTAGTTTCTAAACATCTTTAGTTTCACAGCTCATGCCAAACTAGCAAGAGTGTTTTTAAAGGACAGCTTTCATCTACAGTGGTCTTTAAGTGCCTAGAAAGAAAATAACCCCATTTAAAATCACACCAAAAAGAATTAAATACTTAGGAAAAAACTTAACCGAGGAGGTGAAAGGCCAATACTTCAAAAACTATAAAGCATTCAGGAAGGAAATGGAAGATGATACAAAGAAATGGAAAGATATCCCATGTTCACAGACTGAATGAAATAATTTTATCAAAATGTCTGCACTACCCACAGCAAAATACAGATTTAAAGCCATTCCTATCAAATTCCTATCCATGACATTTTCCACAGAACTAGAACAAACAATCCTAAAATGTGTACGGAACCACAGAAGACTTCATATAGCCAAAGCACTCTTGAGAAAGCACAGAGATGGAGGAAGCACGCTCCAACTTGAGACTGTACTACAAAGCGACGATGCTGGCATGAAAACAGATATACACATCCACAGAACAGAGTGCCCAGAAACACACAGTTATTCACGGCACAGGAGGCCAGACTACACAAGGGAAACAGCCACTTCAGCAAATGGTGCTGAGAGAACTGGACATGCAAACAAACAAACTACGTTTCTCACACCATAAACAGAAATTCAGAATGGATCAAAGACCTGTATGCAAGAAGGCACAAGAACTGCACTCTTTCACACTGACTTCAGCAGTGCTTTTTGTCTCTGTCTTCTCAGCAAGGGAAACGAAAGCAAAAACAAATACACGGAGCTACAGCAAACCAGAAACCTCTGGCACAGCAAAGGAAACCGTCATCGAAACAAAAATGTAACCTACTGAACATAAGATGTTTGCAAATAATATGTCTCATACGGGTTACTATACAAAATATATTCACACAGCTCAGTATCAAACAAACAACCTGAATAAAGGCTGGGGAGAGGGACCAAACAGGCACTTTCCCAAAGAAGACACGCAGACGTGAAGAGGCGCGCGCAAAAGATGCTCGACGCCACCAACCGAAGTGCCGATCAAAGCCACAACAAGGGTCACCTCCCATCTGTCAAAGTGGCTATTCACAGACAGAGGAGAGATGAGCACCGGCCAGGATGTGAAGAACCCTCATGCGCCGGGTTGGTGGGGATGTGAGCTGCTGCTGCCACTGCGGAAAACAGTACAGAGGTTCCTCAAAAAAAACTAACAATAACTATCATACGATTCAGAGAGTCCACCCTGGGTCTGTATCTGAAGTAAACAAAAACAATAATTCAGAAAGATTCACGCCCCCTGCCCAAGTTTATGGCAGCTTTATTTACAACAGCCAAGATACGGAAACAGTCCAAGTGTCCATCAACAGAAGAACAGATATACACATGCGGGGTGTGTGGGTGTGTGTAGATGTACACACAGGTACACACACAGACACACACATTCGCACACACGGGAACACTGCTCAGCTATTATGCAGAATAAAGTCTGCCATTTGCAACAACATGGACGGTCCCACAGGATATCATGCTTAGAGGAAAAAGTCAGACAAACAAAGACAAACACGGTATCTTTTCACTTGTATGTGTGTGCTAAGGTACTTCAGTCGTGTCCGACTCTTTACGACCCCATGGACTGTAGCCCACCAGGCTCCTCTGCCCATGGGATTCTCCAGGCAAGAACACTGGCGTGGGCTGCCATGCCCTTTCCAAGGGCATCTTCCCAACCCAGGAATCGAACCCCCATCTCTTATGCCTTCTGTACTGGCACACACGTTCTGTACCAGTCTTGCCACTTGGGAAGCCCTGACTTATAAATAGGATTTAACAAAGAAAGCAAACGAATGAAAACCACAAAACAGAAACAGACTCACAGATACGGACACCAAACCAGCGGTCACCAGCGGTGGGTGGGGGATGGGATGAGTCTTATTGGGGATGGGGAGGAAGAGCAAACCACTACGTATAAATCAAAGGGTGCAAAGTACAGACAGGAAATGCAGAACTGCTTTATAATAATGTTACCTGGGGCACAATCTATAAATACTGAGCCACCACGCTGTGCACCTGGCACTAATACAATCCGCTCAGTCGTGTCCGACTCTCTCCGACCCCATGGACTGCAGCACGTCAGGCCTCCGTGTCCTTCACCAACTCCTGGAGTTTACTCAAACTCATGTCCGTTGAGTCAGTGATGCCATCCAACCATCTCATCCTCTGTCGTCCCCTCTCCTCCCACCTTCAATCCTGCCCAGCATCAGGGTCTTTTCAAATGAATGAGTTCTTCACATCAGGTGGCCAAAGTATTAGTTTCAGCTTCAGCATCAGTCCTTCCAATGAATATTCAAGACTGATTTCCTTCAGTATGGACTGATTCGATCTCCTTGCTGTCCAAGGGACTCTCAAGAGTCTTCTCCAACACCACAGTTCAAAAGCATCAATTCTTTGGTACTCAGCTTTCTTTATAGTCCAACTCACATCCATACATGACTACTGGAAAAACCATAGCTTTGACTAGACGGACCTTCGTTGGCAGAGTAATGTCTCTGCCTTTTAATAAGCTCTTTAGGTTGGTCATAACTTTTCTTCCAAGGAGCAAGCGTCTTTTAATTTCATGGCTACAGTCACCATCTGCAGTGATTTTGGAGCCCAAAAATACAAAGTTTCTCATTGTTTCCACATTGATTTGCCATGAAGTGATGGGACCGGATGCCGTGATCTTCGTTTTCTGAATGTTGAGCTTTAAGTCACCTTTTTCACTCTCCTCTTTCACTTTCATCAAAAGGCTCTTTAGTTCTTCGCTTTCTGCCATAGGGGTGGTCTCATCTGCATGTCTGATGTCACTGATATTTCTCCTGGCAATCTTGATTCCAGCTTGTGCTTCACCTAGCCCAGAGTTTTTCATGATGTACTCTGCATATAAGTTAAATAAGCAGAGTGATAATGTACAGCCTTGACATACTCCTTTCCCTATTTGGAACCGGTCTGTTGTTCCACGTCCAGTTCTAACTGCTGCTTCCTGACCTGCATGCAGGTTTCTCAAGAGGCAACTAATACAACAGTATAAGTCAATTATTTGTTGCTGTTTAGTTGCTGACTCATGTCTGACTCTTTTGTGACCCCATGGACTGTAGCCCGCCAGGCGCCTCTATTCTTGCCTGGGATTTCCCAGGAAAGAATACTGGAGTGGTCTGCCATTTCCTTCTCCAGGGGATCTTCCCAACCTGTGTCTCCTGCATCGGCAGGCAGGTTCTTTACCACTGAGCCACCAGGGTAGCCCAAGTCAATTATATTCAACTTAAAAGTTTTGAAAATTTTAAACAGCAATAATTCTGACATGTCTCCAGACTCATGTTAATTTACCAAGAAGTTTTCAACTACCTGAACCTGAATGGGAAGAAACAGGACTACGAGGACCCTTACAGGGATTAGACAGACAATTCTCTCTTTTCTTTTTATGTTGGTATGGTGTTGATATGTTTACACTGAAAAAAACATACACTTAAGAGTGATTTTTTTTTCAGTAATGGAATTAAAAAGTCACTGTATCCTATGAATTGCTGGTCTAGTTTTAGCGAATCGTATTTAGTGGAACAATAAAACTGCACTGGAACATTTCTGGATGTAAGGAAGCACTACAACACTGCGCTCTGTCAGTGACTTATTCTGTAGATGAAATGAAAGCTAGAACCTAAGTGTTCTCTTGCTTCTCAGCGCTGTTTCTCTAAAATAAAGACCTGGAAGAAGCTGAAATAAACTCTAAATTTGATGCCTTTTTTTTTTTTTAATGTGAGGTACTGGTTTACCACACAGTTATCATTTTGTGGCAAATAAATTCCTTCCTACCTATAAGAACAAAGGACGTCATACTAGGACAATAAGGGTATCTTCAAAAAGGTTTTAGACAGTCGTTTAAATTTTATCTTTTTAGGTAACAGATCACATGGTGATCTAGACATATTTTAATAAACCAAAAATATTCCAAGCTATAGGTCTCTGAATGAAGCTTTGATAGTACAGCCTCAAAAACTGAACATCTATTAGCAGTGTGGAGATCTGGGCTCTGGGCTGGGCTCTGGCACGGACAGCTGAGAGCCCTTGCTTTCTTCCATGTGCTATCAAACAGTTTTCTCATTTGCATATAAGGCGGTTGGATGAGATTACTCTTAAGCTCACTTTTTAGCTCTTGATTCTATGAAAGTCTTACTAATTAGGACAAAGGTTTTAAATTCAATTACTAATGTAGGGCTATAGAAACTGTCCTTCCTAGCTTTTAACAATTAAGCTATAAAAGCATGTTGTTATTCATTTAAAAATTCTTGTACTTATTATAAAAATTCCTATATATCAGAAGAATCTGAATTTCTAAGGTCTTATATTTCAGTGTTAGGGTTTTGAGGCCTAATTATCCCCTTCATTTCTGAAAGTTATACTGCAAAGACTCCAAAGGTATCTTTGCAAGATGACTTCATGTCTAGGCTGCAAAGCTTTTACAGATACTTCTAGAAATAAATTATTAGAAGTGAGGCACTGTAATGGGCTTCCCTGGTGGCTCAGACAGTAAAGAACCCACCTGCTACCGCAGCAGTCATGAGAGGCGTGAGGCGCAGGCACAGTCCCTGGGTTGGGGAGATTCCCTGGAGAAAGGCCTAACAATTCACTCCAGTGTCCTTGCCTGGAGAATTCGAGGGACAGAGGAGCCTGCAGGCCACAGTCCATGGGGTCGCAAAAGAAGAGGACACAACTCAGCAACTGAACAACAGCAGCAAAGCACAGCCACAGTCGCCACAGACTGAAGCGCACAGCTACTTGCTTTGAAACGAACCACAGGCTTTTCATTTCCCCAGTTTCATTAAAGAAGAAACAGAGAACGAGATGGACAGACAGAGGGAGGGAAGGAGGGGGGATGTATCATTTACGTAGAAAGAGAGAATTTAACTATAGCGTAGAAATTCTCATTTAATTAATAGACCAAAGGAAAATGTGGAAAAGATACCAGAAACAAGCATGATATGTCATTTCTGTGTGATGGCACAATAAAAAAAAATACAGATCATATAATTTTCTGTGTTAAAGATCTGTTTTGTATTTTTTATCTTTCATTTAAGGTCTATAAAAATGCCCACAAGGTCAAGGAATTTTAAAGCATTAAAAGTAGTTTTTAAAACAATCTTCACAAACAGCTTTGAAAATATTCACCAAGCACTTGAGTTTAACTCAGGAATCAGAAAGCAAACAGCTTCACAAAGCTTAAACTTTAACTCTGAAATGGTTACGCATTATTAATTTTAAGACACTACTTTTGAAAACAAGTTTAACTGTCCTATACTATAACCTCCAGAGAATCAGAATCTATTCAAAACCAAAACAGACTGCAGTAGCCAGACTTCACGGGACTGTACTATAGCCTGCAGAGAATCAGAGTCCACTCAAACCCGAAGCAGCCTGCAGCAGCCAGACTTCACGGGACTGGCCTAGGTCTTGCGTTCCTGTGTTCTTTTCAAAACACCAGGAACGGAATTCAGAAATCAGCAAATAAAACAAATTAACGAAGTATTTTATCACCAAATCTAGTAGGAAATTATTCATTACTGATGGAAATAGAGTTGTGGGAATTTACTGAGTATGCAAAAATAAAGGCTGCCAAGTTAGTGCTTATTGCCTAAGTTATTAACAAACGAACATTCAAAGAACATGAACCTCCCCTCTTCACAAGATTTTAACTCACTGTACTAGCCTTTTATGATCTCTTCTTCCTCTTAAACAAATAAAGCAATAAAAATTATTTTCTAAATAGAATACGGAATACCACGGGGAAAACAAGGGAATTTGGTTTGCATAAATTACCCATAAAACATCTTGGTGCACATCAACTTCACTGTTTCTTTGAATCCCTGTGTGAATAAGCGGCGCTGGGCCCCAGCTCTGCCCACCGTGAGCCAACACCAGCTTTGGGGTGCCCTGGAGTCTGCACCCAGCCCTGTCAGCCATGGGCCCCACCCACCAGTGGGCTGGCATCAGCTCAAGGGCCCCCAGGACCCTGCAGAAGATACTCAGGAACCTGCTCTACCCACCAGTGAGCCCACTGGGCCCGGTCTCCACCCATGTCTGTAAATACAAATCTACACTAGTTTCAGGCTCCTCAGTATTTCACTGTATGGATACATCATCAAAGTGGCATTTACATGGCTTCTGATTTTTTGTTATGGGACCATAACAATGAACACTTGACCACAAAAGGTTTTTGCACATTTACCCAGCTATTAATAGTTCCTTTCAAAACATTCGAAGAGGGATTGCTGCCAAAGGGTGTGACATGAATACCAAACTGCCCTGCACACTATCAGCACACCCTCCCACCAGCAATGGCGGGCGTCAGCAACCCGTCTCATCTGCAGCTATCTGACAGGCAAAACGCAATCGATAGCTTCAACTTCCACTGTGTGCGATCCCATCTTCATCACCTTTGCACCTTTTTATTAGGGTTAATTCCCTTAATTATAGAACCTCTAATGAGAATGCTCACTCTCTGTCTACACTGTCCAATCTTCCCGGTTATCACTGGTTTTCCACATTGCTTATGCTGCTCCTGAGGGCTTCCAGGTGGTGCAGTGATAAAGGGTCCACCTGCCAAGCAGGAGACGCAGGTTCGACCAATCCCTGGGTCAGGAAGATCCCCTGGAGAAGGGAATGGCAACGCACTCCAGTATTCTTGCCTGGGAAATCCCATGGACAGGGGAGCTACAAACAGTCCATGAGGTCGAAAGAGAGTCAGGTACGACTTGGCAACTAAACAACAACAGTGCTCTTGGCCCTCCAGAAATCCTTAGTCTTTTAACAGCAAGCCCATAGTCACACGTTCAAAGTCAAGTCCTGGTATTTTAATGCTGTTTTACCTTTAAGATTATTTAACTCATTTGGAATCCATTCTGGAGTACTGAGACTAGCTGGCTGACCACAATAGCATCTCACCAAATGACCCAGTTTCCTCCACTGATCTGAAATGCCACTTTTACCACTGACAAAAGTTCTCATTTTGAGTCTGTTTCTGGACGTCTTTCACCCTACTGATCTAATTTGCACCGATGACATAATTTTACATTATGATCAATTGTCTGATAGTACGATTAACCTTTAACAAGTTATCTTAGCCACAGCACACAGATACTGGTCCAGGTGAACTCTAAAATATTTTATTTCATTATAAAACTAATCCTACTAGGATTCGGATGGCAAGTATCACCACCCTGAAACACTTTATTATTTTTTCGTCTGTGTCTACTGACTCGAGTTCCAGCAGAGAAGGGGTTTTGTCTGCCCCACACACTGCTGTGCGTCCAGAATGCAGGACAGAGTGTCATACAGTGAATACTTAAGACACACCTGTTAAATGAACAAATGTATCAATTGCACAGAATTTCTGGGTAATTTCAGAACAGTTAAAGTATCTACAATGTTGAATCTTCCCACATACTCACTTTTTTTAATGACCATCAAGAAACTATTCAGCTCTGTTCACAGGAAAAGTTCATGTAATTAATCTGAAACCAACTTCTTGAGTCTCTCTCAATTGAAATCACTTCCCAAAAGATCTTTTATGTTGTCTCTGCAGGAAATCTTATTGCCTTCAAATACTGTAACAACTCTGGCTCTTAATCATCAGCACTTGCATCATTTGCTTCAACTGCTTCACTGCGTTCGCTGCAATGTCCCAAACGGTGCCGACCACGGCATTCCAAGCAGACCGAGCACACCAGGCAGCCCTCAAGAGCCTCGCTCCTCCATCTGTCTCACCTCCATCATCTGTCTCACCTCCATCATCTGTCTCACCTCCTCCATCTGTCTCACCTCCTCCATCTGTCTCACCTCCTCCATCTGTCTCACCTCCTCCATCTGTCTCACCTCCTCCATCTGTCTCACCTCCTCCATCTGTCTCACCTCCATCATCTGTCTCACCTCCATCATCTGTCTCACCTCCATCTGTCTCACCTCCATCATCTGTCTCACCTCCATCACCTGTCTCACCTCCATCATCTGTCTCACCTCCATCATCTGTCTCACCTCCATCTGTCTCACCTCCATCTGTCTCACCTCCATCTGTCTTACCGTATCGCCCCAGGAGAAGCCTTTCTACTTAGGTCTTTTTCCTAGTCACTCCAAGGAAATTCTAACATCACAAATATACTGCAAAACCTGCATCACGTATCTATGTCTATCTGCACATCATACACGAAGGTTTAAGAATTTTTGGTCCCTTCAAGAGCTAATTCTCCGTTACTGCGCCTGTTAGGAACACATGCTCTAGCATTTTACCACTAAGATGTCTGCTACTACTATCATGTGGTTATACTGCAGAAAATCTTTATTCTCATTTACTGAAAGTTACTTTTTAAAATTAGAAACCGATTTTATCAAATATTTTTCCAGCATCATGATCATCTTTTACTCATTAATAGAGGGAACTGAGATAATCTCCCTATTGATGGATTATCTCTGTCCTAAGAGTAACCGTACTTGGCTCAGTTTTGCTAGTCCTTCAGGCATTCCTGGATTTAATTTGCTAATTTAGGAGCCCTGCATCTCCAATCTCATTCACCATTAGTCAGCAGCTCCCTTCTCTTTTATTCCACTGTCTGCGGTAGTGTCCGGAAGCATGCAGCAGTTTCCAAGCGTCACTGAGAACGCACTCTGTCCGGAGTGCTATGCTGGCTTACAGAAAGGATCTGAAGTTTTTCATATTTGTCGTCTTATACACAGCATAAGAATTTTCTATTCCTTGTAGGTTTCTGCTACTGGCCTATAAAACCATCTCATTCCAGTACCACACTGAGTATAATTATTGGGTGTGATTGGGTATTATTTGGGTATGATTATTTCCTTCATGATCATGAAGGTGAAAGTCGTTCATTTGTGTCCGACTCTTCGCAACCCCATGGACTACACAGTCCACGGAATTCTCCAGGCCAGAATCCTGAAGTGGGGAGCCGTTCCCTTCTCCAGGGATCCTCCCAACCCAGGGATCGAACCCAGGTCTCCCGCACTGCCAGCGGATTCTTAACCAGCTGAGCCACCAGGGAAGCCTAACCCTAAGCATGATCCTGGGTCTGTAGTTTATAAATCTTAATGATCCCAGGTCTACAGGTTATAAATCTTAATGATTCTGGGTCTACAGTTTATAAATCTTAAGGATTCTGGGTCTGTAGCTTATAAATCTTGATGATCCTGGGTCTACAGTTTATAAATCTTGACAATTTTAGTGTATTTTTCAGAAAGGCAGTTATTTTGTTCTGATTTTCAAGTTGAATTTCACACTACTTCTCCCAGAGCCATGATTTTATTATGTCTTCCACTGCCTTGAGCATCTGTAACATCTCTTCATGGCTAGACTCATCAATACTTTGTTTTAATGACCTTTTATAACAGTCCGGATGTAAGCTATACATTCTATCTTCTTTTTCAGGAGCAACATTACTAATTCATTTCTGACAACTTCAACATGTGTTAACTCCTCTTCCTTGTATTTTATTTTGCTTTTCTGTATGTCTGGACTGAACACTTACTTAATTTGTTCTAATCCAATATAATTCTCACTCTTGACCCCCACAGGTAAGGATGCTTTCCCTCTGGCTCACTTCAAGATGTCTGCCTTGTGATTCTCTGCAGCTTGAATGTAACGTGATCAGAGGCACACTTTCTAGCACTGATCCTGCCTGGTCTTCTCCAAGCTTCCTGGATCTGCGGATTCTTTAACACTGGAAGAGTCTCAGTCACTATCGTTTCACGTCGTTCCACAGAGAGGCATTCATGCACAGGAGACTCACCCGCCTGCTACCTAGACCCTGCCGCCCATGTTCATCCCTCCACCCCGTCCCCTAAACTGTATGCTGAATAAGAAAACAACAACAACAATCCTTTAAAGTGGCTTCTAACAGTGGTTTCTTATAAGGTCACAGCGAGAAAAGGGCCAACAGTAGCTGGAGGCAATCCACAGTGGTTTTCTCACTGTTCTGGTTGCAAGGCCCCTTAAACTTTTTAAAAAAGAGAGGGGGGACCTCCCCTAAGGGACCTTTGGTTTATGTAAGTGATAGCAATTGATATTTACTTCATTAGAAACCTAAACCTGTAGGATGCTTCAGGGCTTCCCACGTGTTGCCAGTGGTAAAGAATCGGCCAGCCAGTGCAGAAGACTAAGAGATGTGGGTTCAGTCCCTACGCTGGGAAGATCCCCTGGAGAAGGAAATGGCAAGCTATTCCAGTATTCCTGCCTGGAGAATCCCATGGACAGAGGAGCCTTGGCGGGCCACAGTCCATGGATTGCAAACAGTCAGACATGACGGAGCACACACACAACACAGGATGCTTAAGTGGCTTTTTACTTCTAGTGTGGAAAGCTATAGAAAAAGCTCATAATGTCTGCACTCTAACTCCTTTTCTTTAAGCTAAGTGATTGGTCCAACTTTGCCAACAAAGGTCCGTCTAGTCAAAGCTATGGTTTTTCCAGCAGTCATGTACAGATGTGAGAGTTGGACTATACAGAAAGCTGAGCGCTGAAGAACTGAGGCTTCTGAATGCGGTGCTGGAGAAGACTCCTGAGAGTCCCTTGGACAGCAAGGAGATCCAACCAGTCCATCCTGAAATCAGTCCTGAATATTCATCGGAAAGACTGATGCTGAAGCTGAAACTCCAATACTTTGGCCACCTGATGTGAAGAGCTGACTCATTGGAAAAGACTCTGATGCTGGGAAAGATTGAAGGCAGGAGGAGAAGGGGACGACAGAGGATGAGATGGCTGGATGGCATCACTGACTCAATGGACATGAGTCTGAGTGAGCTCCAGGAGTGGGTGATGGACAGGGAGGCCTAGCGTGCTGCAGGCCATGGGGTCGCAGGGTCAGACAAGACTGAGCGGCTGAGCTGAGCTGAAGTGACTGGCCTCAAAGTGATGCCACGAATTAGCTGACAGGGTGATACTCTAAATGTTCTGAAAAGAATGCAAGACCAAGAGAACACTAAAAGTGGTTAAAAAAAAAAGACATAGGTAGGCATACGCGTGCACACGCACACGCGCACACATGCGCACACACACACACATATTCAGCTAAATATCTGTCATTTCAGAATACTTACTGCCAGAAACTTTTTCTATAAATTTTAAATTATATATTTTTTATATATACATATTACACGTACTTATATATTGTAACTTTTATAATACATGTATTTAGCAACTAAATACATAAACTTAGCGACTAAACAACCAAAAATACCTACACACACACACACACACACACGTAACGCAGTACACAAAGCTTCCACGGGGTAGCTTCCTGACCATATGTTTAGAGAAGCTGCAGCCTGCACAGCAATTGACCTTCCTGGATAAGACCCTGCTGTGAAGAAAGAGCAAAACCTGCCCAGCTGGCAGCAGCTCAGCACAGAGAGCCTTGAGTTACTAGGGAAACCCCAGAGAGCCTCCAGGAACAGGTAAGCCTGGTCCTGACCTTGGAGGCCTGGGACCCCCAGGAGTGATGCTGGGCAAGCACCACTGTCCCTCCTGGCCCCTGGGGCCAGAGCCAACCTGCAGGTCCAGATGCAGGAAACAGGCCGGCCACCTCAGCCAGCTGTGTTTGAAGAGTATCAGCTTCCTCAAAGAGGGCCTAGAAAGTCCTAGAAAAGGGCCCCAAAGCTGGCATGAAGTGACTGACTCTTGTTTCCTGCAATCAATTGAACGGAAATTCAAGCTCTGAGCTAGTAATTTATATGAGCACTTTCAACTTTTGCAAATAAAAAATATAATTCCTTTTTTAAAAAAAATTAGATTATACAGATAAATGTTACTATATAGTTTATATATATATATTGATTTTAGAATGTATAGAAAAAGTTCAGCATTCTAACATGCTGAGAGTTTGATTAGTAACGGTGAGACCTCAGAGATCAGCTTGTCCACAGTCACAGGACAGAGCAGCAGAGCTGAGATCCGTCCAAAGCCAGGCTCAGGGCCACGCTATTTGACCCTCTGTGTGATTAAGTTTTTATTATGGAAATTTTAAACATACGTAAAAGAACAGAGCCCAGCATAAGGAACCTCCACATTCCCATTTTGTCCGTTTTCAACCACATCTCCTCAACATACGTTTATGCCGTTTTCAGTGAGCACTTTAAAGCAAATCCCAGGTACACCGTCTCACCCATAAACACTTCAGCGTGTGACTCTGTAAAGGGATACGCTAACTGTGCTTAAGAACTCCTGGGAGCATTAGGTTATCACTATCACCACGAACACAGAACCCCTCAAAAAAGGACACAAACAGGAAATACAGGATTGCAGCACTTAAAAAAGAAAAAAAACTTCTGACATGACTAACTTCTAAAATCTTCTGATTGTGGCTCAGATGGTAAAGAATCTGCCTGCAATACGGGAGACTTGGGTTCGACCCCTGGGTTGGAAAGATCCCCTAGAGAAGGGAATGACTACCTGCTCCAGTATTCTGGCCAAGAGAATGCCATGGACAGTATAGTCCATGGGGGTCACAAAGAGTCGGACACGACTGAGCGCCTTTCATTTCCAAGGCCAGAATGGAAATCGAGCAAGGGACAGGAGGGAGGCTTTCCCTCTCAGATCATTCACCGAAGTTCAGGGTCAGCGTCAGCAGGAAAAGCAGACCAACCAGCCGCCTATGTGAGCTCCTCTGGCGAGCGCCAGTGGCCCAGCCTCCCCTCCTGACAGGCACTGGCGGCACTGACCCCATCCCAGCTAGACCGCCGGGAAGAGGAAGCGGCTGGAAGTGGAAACCCAATACCGTCAACAGTCTATACGTGTGCTCACTTAAACCACGAGACACTCAGCCTTCTCAGCCTTCTCTGCGAGACTGTTCAGGAATGACTGAGGAATGCAATCGAGAAAACTACTGCTCGATTATTTACAATGAGCAAATCAGGGAAAAAAGATATTGTCCTAAATTTAGATTACTGCATAAAAACAAAGTTCCATTTGGTCCACGGCGACATGCTCAGCACAAGCACTCCCATATGGGGCCTGCTGTCTCTTTTTTTTGCTAGTCTTGACTTGTGGAATCTTTACTACGAATAAGTCAATATGACTGTTAACAGATAACTACAGTAAACGGGTATGCCAAAATCAATGCAGATTTTCAAAAAAGGTCAAGGAATCAACTGTCAGTTTAAATTGGTCACTTTTATTGAAATTGTTAAACATGACAGAATGTCACTTAACTCCCAGATTCCTTTACATGAGCAGAGCTGGATTAATTTGACCCAAATTTTACATAATGGCTTTCCCAATTTCTAAAAATGCATCAACTTTGTCACTTATCTTAACACTTCTGCTTTAACTGCCTAGCTCTATCTCAAAAGAAACTTCCCCAAGGCCACAAATTTTGACACAGTGAAAGCAAAATCCCGCCACACTCAGCAGCGCCATCATTTCTGAGCCTGGGGATCAAACGGGGAGACGGCTCCGGAGGAGGCTGCAGCCCAGCTGTGAAGGATGAAGCTGCTGCAGCGGAGCCGGCTTAGGAGGAACTCTGGGCACAGTCCCGGCATCTGAAGTAACATAAACAGTCGTGCTCCCTCCCATCCAGCCTGTTAGCAGCCTCTTGGCTGAGGGAGACCACACACTCGGACCACACAGCGCCAGCTCAACTCGCACGCAACGTCCACCAGCTGTCACTGCGGGGGAGGGGAGGCGGCGGAGGGGAAGGGACGGGAGGGGAGAGCAGGCGGGCGGAGGGGAGGGGGCGTCCACCAGGGACACTCCGGAGGGAGGGAGCGGAGAGGGGACGGGCGGGGCGGGGCGCAGCCGCCGCGAAGGGCGGTTTCCCGAGAAAACAAGCCGCCAGGCCCGGCGTGGCCTTGACCTGCACTCCCCCAACCAATTTAGTAGCTGATGAAGGATTAACAAAGCATCCATTTAACATCAATTAACCTCCTGTCCATCACAGGTCAAAAGAGAAAATTACCATTATAAAAGCCTTTCATTACGATAAAGACAGATACGTTTTCTTATAATCTATAATAAATACTTAAATAAGGGCACATTCTTTTAGATTTATATTACCGTTTATTTTAACCTGCCTTCCTCTTTTCCTTTAATGAAACACACAACACGAATGTGAAGTGTTTCTGCAATAGAGATCAGAAAATTTTAATTCTGTATTTTTTCCGTATATCACTGTGGAACAATCTTTAATTTTTCAAAAGACTTACTGGTAGAATAAAAGACAGTAAATGGTTTTTTACATAACTTCAGAGTAAATATACATAGAAAAAAATAACAAGTAGTGGCATTAGGGGAGAAAAAGCAGAAAATGTAAGCCCAAAAATAGGATTAAAAGGATTTAAATCAATTTTAAAGGATTAAATCAATTTTTTAAAACTATTTAGTATGGAAGAATTTTTATCTGAATAGCAGACAAGGAATGTGAACAAACCAAGGGATCAGGTGATCTTTCCCAGTAAGGTACTGAAACAGAGAAGGGGGCAGGCACAAACTTTCGAAGAGAGGCTACAGCTGAGGACATGACATAAACATCCGGTCCCATCACTTCAGGGCAAAGAGATGGGGAAAAAAATGGCAACAGTGACAGATTTCATTTTCATGGACTCCAAAATGACTGCAGACAGTGACTGCACCCATGAAATTAAAAGACGTCTGATCCTTGGAAGAAAAACTATGAAAAACCTAGACAGTGCTTTAAAAAGCAGAGACATCACTTTGCGGACGAAGTCCACATAGTCAAAGCTATGGTTTTCCAGTAGTCCTATATGGATGTGAGAATTGGACCGTGAAGAAGGCTGAGTGCCGAAGAACTGACACTTTTGAACTGTGTGGAGTTGGAGAAGACTCTTTAGAGGACAGCAAGGAGATCAAACCAGTCAATCCTAAAGGAAATAAACCCTGAATATTCACTGGAAGGACTGATGCTGAAGCTCCAGTAATCTGACCACCTGATGGGAAGAGCCAACTCATTGGAAAAGACCCTGATGCTGGAAAAGATTGAGGCCAGGAGGAGGAGGGGACGACAGAGGATGAGATGGTTGGATGGTATCATCGACTCAGTGGACATAAGTTTGAGCACGCTCTGAGAGATGGTGAAGGACAGGGAGGGCTGGCATGTTGGAGTCCATGGGGTCACAAAGAGTCGGACACAACTGAGCAACTGAACAACAAGAATGCAACAAAAGCTAGCATCATCATCATCCCCCCCCCCCCCCCCGCCGCCCCCACCGCCCCCACCGCCCCCCGCCGCCCCTGCCTAATCACAGCACTTTACAAGCGGGTGTGGTCCTGAACAGTTCACAGAAGCCAGCCTTGACATGGGCAAGAGGCAGAGGTCAGCTCTTCAGGGTTGCAGGACTCCTGAGAGCTACCCTGCGGCAGGCACACCCTAGGTTGGGCCGAGGACCTACACTGTGCAGCTTACATTCTAACAAAGATCCAGGCTTCCTGAGCCCCGCGGTCCACCGTCCTTTCCATCCTGGCACCAAGCTGTAAGTGGGAAAGAGCAAGGAAGGAACCACGAACGCCAAAGCCGAAACTTAATGCAAACTGTATAGTCCATCCCAGTCTTAAATGCCACCGACAGTGTTAAAGGGTGTTAATGAAGCTTTTGAACAAACCCAGTACAATTTTCCAGGAAAAAAAACAACAGCACACAAAGAGCCTTATTAAGTCAGTTCCAAACTCCCTCGGCCTGAACTCCAGGCATTCCATCATCTAAAACGCACTCACCTCTCAGCTCTGGGCCTCTGTTCCTAGTAAGCCAGCCAGACATTCACGTGCCTTCTCTCCAGAGGGCCACATTCTCCCCCATTAGGGTCTGATTTCCATGCTGCTGCTGCTGCTGCTAAGTCGCTTCAGTCGTGTCTGACTCTGCGTGACCCCATAGACGGCAGCCCACCAGACTCTCCCATCCCTGGGATTCTCCAGACAAGAACACTGGAGTGGGTTACCATTTCCTTCTCCAATGCATGAAAGTGAAAAGTGAGAGTGAATTCGCTCAGTTGTGTCCAACTCTTACAACCCCATGGACTGCAGCCTACCAGGCTCCTCTGTCCATGGGATTTTCCAGGCAAGAGTACTGGAGTGGGGTGCCACTGCCTTCTCCGCTGATTTCCATGAAGCCTTCCCAATTCTTTCAACCCCGAAACATCCTCTCTCCTCTCCGAATTCCTACTGTATTCACACTGACTATTGCAGCTTAGTTCTTGACTATTTAATCGAGTAGACAAAAGTATCCCCTTCTGAATCCAGACTGCTTTTATTTCTAACATGTGTCAGGCATATGTTAAAATTGGGAGACACGAAAATGACTAAGACTAATCCCTGTCTGGCAAGAGCTTCTTCTTTTGACAGACGTGTAAATAGCTGCAACCCCTGAGATAACACAGGACAGGACACGTGCTAAGTGGTTACAGGATCCACGGAGCTGGAAACTTTCAGAGCAGGAAACTCTGAGATAATCTGGTTTTCTATATTCTCGGGAACAAGGAAACTGAGGCCCAAAAAGACTGCTCAGCACCTCAGCCCACGCTACAAGGCGGGGAAGGGAGCACATGGGCCAGGGCGTGGGGCCTCCGGGGCGCGGGGCCTCCGGGGCGCGGGGCTTCCGGGGCGCGGGGCTTCCACTCCGTGCTTTCCAGCCTGAAGCCTAAGGGCGCCGGCAGGCGTGTCCACAGCTCCACGGGGTGCAACTTCTCCACAGTCACTGTGAGTCTGTCTGTTTGTATCAATAATTCTTTTAAGCTAACATAACAGTGTGGGGAGTCACGTGACTGTAACTCAATACTTCCCACCATGTGGTCTTACCAGGGGACCACTCCAGGCGACTCAGGAACACCTTCCTGGGAACCTGAGAATAAGCAAGGCCCTAGCACACTGCTCATCAGAGTTACCAGCGTTACTTCCCATTCCAGTCAATCTAAAATCCTCTTAAATCCTAAATTTAGGCCAACCTAAAATTGGCCTGAAACTCACCTACGCAGCAAACATGTAAGCTCCACTCTGTGGAGGTGCTGATCTAGGAATCCTGGCTAGATGAGATGAGTAAACTAGAGAAAGGGTGGGAAGTAATGGAGACCCTAACTGTACAAGCAGCACTGCCTACGTTGCCTAAAGGTGCCAGGCCTGACACTAGAAATTGTTCTAGATGTATTAAAGGGGTATTAAAGGACTGCCTGCGCAAAAATATTAAGTACTAATTTCATTTCCCACCAGGTTTATCCATAACAGGCTCTCAAATTTTCGTGGAATGAATGAAAATTTAACTTGTCAGGTTAATATCTTTTAGAGAGGTAATTTTCAAAATGATATTCAGTTTAGGAAATTAAATACCTGAAAAGAAGAAAACATCATTTTCTGAAACTTCCAAGCATTGTTCCATGTTACACTGGGGGATTTTCTGTTTAAAACCACAAAATTTTTACTTAACCAGACAGAAAGGAAGATCTCAGTACTAAGCATACACCATCCTCTCTCTATTGCCTCCCTGTGGGTCAGCAGCTTTTACCACAGAGGTCCCTTAGGAAGCTTCCTGCTTCCAATCCCAGACACCCTGACACCACGCCTGCCTAGAAAATAATCAAAACACTACTATGCATTGGAAAAGGAATCCACACAACCTCAGCTAGAATTAGCTTTTCAAAACAGTACACCCAAATGAACTCGTTAAGGTTTTTAAAGTATTTTTTTTAATTTTCCTTATAAGTTTACTCAGACTAAAAAAAAAAAAAAAGGTTTTCTCACACATATTAGAAGGAGCAGTCTTCAGCGATGTAAGAAAACCTTACTTCCATTCAAAGACAGCTGCTTCTTGGGAGAGCACACAAGAAGAGTTCAGGCCCAGGGCCTCACTGCAGGCTGTCACTGGCAGATAAACACTGAGTAACTGCACGATTTCAGGGTACTTACACAAGCATTCTGAGCTTCCGTCTCCCGGTCTGTAAAACGCTGATGATACCTTCAACCCAGAGAAACCCTGACCGGCACCGAGTTAAGTCTCAGTACAGATCTCCAGTGACGCAACCGAAGGTTGAAACAAGCAAAACCTGCCTCTGGGATTCGCTCTTCACCAATAAATACTCAAACTTTACAGAGTGACAGGTGAGCAGGTGCGCCAAGGGGCAGGAGAGGCCAACTGCAACCCATCCCCGAGCGTCAGCCCGCTCCAGGGGCGCTAGCAGAGAGGAAGGGCCGGACTCCGGGACGCCCGCAGCTGCCCAGGAAGCTGGGCCCGGCTCCAGGACCCTCTCGGTTCCCTGGTAGGCAGGGCTGGGGCTCGGGACGCCCGCAGCTGCACTCCAACAGTCCGGGCTGCAGAGCGACTGGGGCCTGACGGCGGCTGCCGGCGCCCTCGCCCGCCGCCCGCGCCCCCGGCAGCCTCTCCAAGGCCTCGGGCCCCACACCTACCTGCAGGCCCGCACGGACAGGACCCCGCGCCGCGGCGGCCCGCACCCGCACTTCCGCCGTCGGAGCGCCGAGGCCGTCGATCGGCCGCGCGACCGAGCGTCGAGCGCCCGATGAGCGGGCCTCGGGGGCGGGGCGCGGGCAGGGCTTGGGAGACGGGGGGGAGCCGAGGACCCGGCCGCGACCCCGGTCCCTCAGAAGCCGCGGACTGACGCGCGTCTGGCAGCAGCGACACGCGGCCCGCGAGGGCGCGGTGCCAGCGGCCAGGAGCCCTGAGCGCGGACACTCGGACGCGGCCGCCGGGCCCGGACACGGAAAGACGGCGCTCGCGGGCCCGGCCAGAGGAAACCGGCGGCCTGACGGGGCGGCCGCCGCGGGCCGGCCGGAAGTGACGCGCCGCCCCGGACGCGGCGGGGCCGGAAGGGGGCGTGCTCTTCCGGCCGCCGGGCTCGGCGCGCGTCCGGGGCCGCGGCCCGCCGGGCTCTGCTCTGCAGGCGGCCGCGCGGTCACTCCAGCGGGTGCCCCGGCAGATGGGCCCGGGTGTCGCCCCGGGCCCTGGGGGTGCCGCGGCGCCGACCGCGGTAGAACGGCGCGCTGCGGCCGCCCCGCGGTGCAGCCGGGGAACCGGGCCCCGCTTCCCGGAGGTCAGGCAGCAGCTGGTGGCTGGCGCTTTCCTCGGAGCCGGATACGGGCGCGGGTTCGGGTTAGTCTCCCGTGACGGCAGGGCTCGAGCAGGCGCTGAGCGTCGCTCCTGGTGTCTGCTGGATCATCCTGAGAGTCCCGGGTGGCGCCTGGGACAGGCCCTTCAGAGGCAAAGCGCTGTGACAGAGGGGCCGGCGGCGCAGGACGCACTGCCCTGCCCCGCACCGCGCACCCAGCAGCCGCCATCCGCCTGGGATGGGAGAACGGCCGCAAGGGCACGGCTGTGGCTCCGGCCGGGAACAGCGCCTTGCAGCGCTGGGTGCAGTGCTGCGGGCCGCACGGGCTCCTGTGAACCTCATACCACACTGGTGCGGTGTCTCCAGTAGAGCCCTGGCTTCCGCGGCAGGGAAGGATGCTCTGCCAGGGCGTACGAAAGCCCCCTCGACCCTAAGACCTCTCCTCTGGGCTCCTCATACGGGCCACAGACAAATGCCCCTTCTCGTTAGGGGAAAATCGGGGCAGGGAGGGATACTTCTGGACTCAGGGCGCTCCCTGGGCATCTTTTCTGTGCCTGGTGATTCCAGCAAATGGGTAAAGCAGCACCCCTGGCCTGGCAGACATGGCAACAGGAGCTCAGACCCCACAAGGACAAAGGTCTGATCTCATCGTCAAGCATGCAGCCTAGGCCGGCTGGTGGAGGGTGAGCGAAATCCAGAATGAGTGATAAAAGGAGGAAGGTGAATCTGTGGCCCCAGGACCAACTGCGGCAGGAGCCCATAGCTCCACCTGTCAACACTCCTGGTGTGGCTGTGACATCAGTGTGAGGAGCCGAAGGACCACCTGAGCGCAGCAGGGCGCAGCAGCGCTCCCCAGAGCCCACGCACACCCCTCTGCTGCCCTCTGCTCTCACAGCTGCCCCTGTGCCTCGGGACTTTTCCCCTGGACACACGGCGGCTGAAAGCTGCTGCTGCTGCTGCTGAGTCACTTCAGTTGTGTCCGACTCTGTGTGACCCCATAGACGGCAGCCCACCAGACTCACCCGTCCCTGGGATTCTCCAGGCAGGAACACTGGAGTGGGTTGCCATTTCCTTCTCCAATGCAGGAAAGTGAAAAGTGAGAGTGAAGTCGCTCAGCTGTGTCCGACTCTGTGCAACCCCATGGACTGCAGCCTACTAGGCTCCTCTGTCCATGAGATTTTCCAGAAAAAGAGTACTGGAGTGGGGTGCCATTGCCTTCTCCAGCGGCTGAAAACAGGCTGCAGCAAAAGACCAGCTGCCTGGCTCCCTGGGCGGCTGGGAAGCGGATCAGCATGTCCAGAGCTCCCCTCCTGGCTGGGGCCCGGTACCCAGGGGACCCCCTTCACCCACACCTCTTCTTGCTTCCTCCCCTTTCCCACTGACTCCTGGCCTCACTTCCCAAGTTAAATACTAGCCTGGAAACCATATCTCAGGGTCAGCTTCTGGGGAATCCAGCCAAGATAGTCGTCATCCCAGAAAAAAAAGGAACCTATACTTACTGCAATTTGAATATGTGTGGAACACCTGTTAGAGAAATACATCCTGAGAAAAAGGTAATAATTTTGAACAAACACTCTGGGTTGTGGGACTTGGTGTGACTCAGTTTTTCTCCCCCTCACCTCGGAGGAAGTGCTCCCTCCCATGTGCAGTGATTCAGCTGCCCCAGGATCAGCCACCCTAAACACAGGCAGCTGGCTCTACCTCCTCGTGGTGAAGCTGAACCTGTTTCTTGCTCCTTCTGTCTCCATGATGCGTCATGCCGAAGTCAGGCGATCCTGCCATTAAGCTGGTTTGAATGACTTGAGGACTCACAGGTCTCTCCTGGATCAAAAAAAAGACAAGCAATACTGTATCCCTGAGACAACAATCAGAAGGAGAGAGAGAGTCTTTTACGAATGTAAAAATTACGGGTAGTGTTTCCCTTTCTTCTTAGGCTTCTGGTCCACATTCTGGAGCCAGCTGGCAAGCGTTAGTGCCGTGCGTGCAGAAGCTGGCCGGAAATGAAAGCATTAAACCCCAAATCGCTGTAGTAGCTGTTGAAGCAATTAAATACCATTGTATAGCTTGTGTTTTCAATTCCGCATCAGATTTCGTTTGACCTAGAGGAAAAAATAATTTCTGAAGCATGGAATTCCTTTGGTTTCAGTCAGGAAACACTGATGTCACAGTTCGCTATTCTATAGGGTTGTGTTTTTTTTTTAACATAAAGAGCACCTGAAGTGTCTCCTACTACACGCATGTCAGTTCGTAATGGACCACAGCCAGTACAGATTCTACTCCTCAGGCCAGTTGTGATCTGCCATAGCTAGTGATCCTTTTTACCAAAGACGGACCGTCATTTGTTCTGTTAACGCACAGCTTAACAAAGCCCCTTGCCGACAAATTCCTGTCTGTATTGTAGATACCACAGAGTCTTACACATCAGGTGTCCAACCCAGCGGGCCAGCTGCCTTGTAATAGCACTAACCACAACCTAAATAAATGTTGGAAACTGAAAGTATCATGACAATACGTTATGATAGTGGCAGAGTTGGAGAGAACTTCTGTTTCAAAACATGCCTAAGGCTCACTTAGAAGCAACAATGGTAAGCCAAGTGTGCTCTGTAAATCTTGACCATATGTGAATTGTGGAGATGTTTTATCGAGTACCACCCAACTTTGTCATTCTGTGGTGGAATCCTTTATGGTTTAAGACCGCAAAGACGGTTTGAAACCCTCCAAGGTTGTAATGGTCATGAGGCTGTTTCAGCGATTCTTGGATTGGGCCTACTGGTTAAGGAGTCTTGCTACCCTGTACTCTTGCAAATGCCTTTGTGGTGCTTGATCTGTCTGTCTCCAGCTTCAAAGCTCTGTAGCACAAAGGCCTCAAAGTAAATGTCTCTAGTTTTACTGCAAAGCAGAGCCCTTATATTTTTCTGCTTACCTTCTATTTGCATATTTTGTTAAGAAAATTGTAAATAAAGCTTGGTCTACACAAGGATATGGCGTAACTCCACGGCTGCCACCCAGCACAAAGACGCAGCTGTGTTTATTTCGGGCTCTCTCCTGGGTGTCTGTAGGTGGTCTGGCAGAGAACAGAGGAATTGTGGGAAGTCACTTGACTGCTGTGGGGACGAGAGGTGTGCAGCCCTGCTAGGTCCTGCTGCTGCTGGGGATCTCCGACTAGGAGTTTAGACCTCTTTATGCTCTAACTGAAGGCCTTCACTGAATATAAGGTTGCATTTTCATTCGTTTTAAATCGCTAGGCAGTAGGAGGTGGTTGGGGGCTGTTTTTGTTTTGTAGGTTTTTGCGTGTGTGTGTTTTGTCTTCAAACTTTCTACTCGAAGGTCCTGTGTGCCTTGCCTCTGTCGGTGGCCATGGGAAATGGTGCCATGTTTCCAGCTGATTCCACTGATGTGACCCTGCCCTGATGAACTGGGGCTCGGAGCCACCGGCTGGCCAGGTGGCCCTTCTCTGCTGTGTAGGAATGTCACCATTTCGGTTCCACCCAGGCAGGGAGAGGTGGCTTTCATGTAGGATCCCAGTCCTCTGGACACTTCTTCGTGAAGGCTTGCCACTTCTCAGGAGTTTCAGGAAAGCCTCGTATGCACAGATAGTCAGCCTGGCGTCAGATCTTATTCCTTTGATTAATATCTGAGTCTTCATTGCTCGGCTAACACCTTGTTTGCCACAAAGTTGATTAGAGATTTTAAACTCCCTGAAGGCAGTTTTCTCATCCTGTCTTCGGTAGGTTTCACCTACATTGTGAACTAAGCTGTCCCCTCTTGGGTAGTGAACATGAACTGGGGGGGCTCATCCTGGCCCCCGGCCGCCTCCCGCTGGGAGCTCTGCCCTCTGCAAGCAGCAGCCGGCCCCCAGCAGGGCGAAGCTCCCTCTGCACTTGGCGTGGCACAGAGGGGCAAGTACCCAAAAAGTCAAAAGCCGAGGGAATGTCCAACCCACTCTGCAGACAGCAGCCTTACCTTTGTTCTTTCTGACTGGACCCTCATAGCAAAAGTGATGACATAAAGTGTAGGCACCTGATTTGAGTAAGGACTTATTTTTGTGTGCTTCCCTGGTAGCTCAGCTGCTAAAGAATTTGCCTGCAATGCAGGAGACCCCAGTTTGATTACTGGGTGGGGAAGATCCGCTGGAGAAAGGGAAGGCTACCCACTCCAGTATTCTGGCCTGGAGAATTCCATGGACTGTGTAGTAGATGGGGTCACAAAGAGTTGGACACGACTGAGCGAGTTTCACTTTCACTTTATTTTTGTGCTCCTGGTGGAGTTTGAGCAGTGACATACTAAAAATAAAGAAACAAATATCCACGGTCCCTGAAAAACCAGGAATTGACTATATTGCTGTTGGTTTAAATATAAATAGTGGGATTCCCTGGTGGCTCACATGGTAAAGAATCCACCTGCAATGCAGGAGACCTGGGTTCAATCCCTAGGTTGGGAAGACCTTCTGGAGAAGGGAATGGCAGCCCACTCCAGTATTCCTGCCTGGAGAACCCCATGGACAGGAGCCTGGTGGGCTACAGTCCACAGGGTTGCAAAGAGTCAAACACGACTGAGACACTAACACTTTCACTTTCATGGACCGGAAGATAGATAGGGATAGAGATTAATTACACTGAGAGTCCAAAAACCCACATTCTGAGCCTGGCCTTATGTGAACACTGATCAGAGACATTCTCTGACCCCTTGAGAGTTCTAGTCATCTCATTTTTAAAATAAGGTGGTGGGTTGGAGACACTGCAAAGTCCTTTAAGCTCTCAAATCTCATGACCCTTCTTCCCAACAAGCAGCTATTCCACAGTGAATTTTGGCTGCACTGCAGGCCTTCCTCTGGCAACTCCATCTGAGCACATGTATAGGACAGGATATGGGAGGAGTTAGTGGAGTTTTTCCGAAAAACTCTATATGCCGATGGTAGTGGGTCGCATTAATTGTTCTTGGTATTTAATTAAAGGAATTTTTTGTTCCTTAAATCTGCCACCTATGAGGCAGTGCATTTTAAAACAGAACTCCTGGGTTACTTTCTCTGAACTTGAAGCCAGTCGTTGACCCTGCGCTGTCTGCCTGACTTTTGCCCCTCCATCCTGAATCACATGCGCCCCTCCGAGCTGCCCGCAGCCCTGTGAGCCGATTGCATTGCTTCTCTCCCCCTGGCCCGGTGCTGAGTGGAACACCAACAACAGGTTAGCTGTGAAGGGGAATAAGAGGAGAGCAGTGTACTGTAGACATGAGGGGTGATTGTCAGCCTTGTGTTTTTACTGAATTCCTCTCTTTCCATAAAGTAATTCCTTCTGAGCTTGGCCTCGTGTTTTTGGACCCCAGGTGTGCGGGGCAGCGTTGATTCGCACTGTTGCGCTTTGCATGCACGCATCATGCTGTGTACACACCCCGCTATCAGAGGCGCTCAGACGCGCAGACACACAGACACATTTCCCCCGTGCATATGCTGTCTTTCTAATACTCAAGAGCTTTTCAAACTGTAGACGTGTGAGCCTCCCTGACAGAATTCTGTCTGAGAATTTGTGAAGACTGCGTCTCTGATGCTGTGATTGTATTTCATCCTGTAAACGTCTATGCTCTGCTTGCTGATTTCAGGGTGTGGAGGGAACCCCGGCGGCTGCTGGCAGCCCGTTCACGCCGTTCAAGCTTCGCCATGTTTACATGCCGCTCTCACTGCTGTTGAGCGGCCTCTGTTTGTGAGCGTGTATTTGTCAGAACACATTCAGAAGGAGGTTTTTGTTCTGTGAATGAATAATTTTTGAACCAGAATTTATAGAACGTACTTTCCTTGGTCACAATGCTGGCTTGGTCTGAGGTGCTAATTCTCTTTCGCTGTCTAACAGGAGAGCGACCAGCCAAGGTGTGACAAGACACAGTATGGATTAATAGGAAAAAGGTAAGCACCATCCAGTTCAATAGTGCTTTGCATAAACTTGCTGCTGTTGCTGCTGCAGTTTTGCCACTGAGTCACGTCTGACGCTTTGCGAGCCCATGGACTGTAGCCCATCAGGTTCCTCTGTCCATAGGATTTCCCAGACAGGAATACTGGAATGGATTGCCATTTCCTTCTCTAAGAGATCTTCCCTGCCTGGGGATCGAACCACCTCTCCTGCACTGGCAGGCAGATTCTTTATCGATGAGCCTCCTAGGAAGCCCAGCTAGTGACTGACTTTAAATTTGGCAGCAGGTAATATAATTTCAGACCAGAAATTATGATGCAAAATGGAACATCATCCAAATAAAGCGTGCAGTGCATTGCTGCACAGCCCTGTCTGGCCCTCCCGTGCCCTGCCCTCCCCCCCTGGGGTGTTGGCATACTTTAAGAGAAATGGAGACAAATTAATTCTTAAAGAATTGAGAATGTCTTCCTGAATGAGACCAGGCAGTGTCCTACATCAAACAGAGGCAAGCTTTTTGAATTTTTAGTTTATCTCCTGTACTTACAGAATGTTCACGTGGCTTTCCTTGCTTGGTTTACACACCATCACGCTCTTTCCTTTAAAGATGTCTAATTTCCAGACTCACCAAATTGTATACATTAAATATGTGTGATTTTTGTGTTCAATTCTACCTCAATAGAGCTGGTAGTAATGTTTTTTTAAATGTCTAAGATATCTATGTTTAATAGATGCTAGAGGCAGTTGAATTCTAGAAAGCACTTTCAGAAGTTTATTTTCTGCACGAAACTGATCGTCCAACCAGTGATGCAGACGCTCTCTCCATACGAGCACTTGGCAGCCGTCCGAGCTCACTCTTCAGATCAGCGAGCATTGGCGCCACACCTCACAGTCTGGGTGCTGCTCTCCTCTCCTGCACACCCTTTCTTGGTTTCTGCGAATTAAGCTTATCTGCCATTAAAGACATTATAATTATCACTTTTTGCAAGATTTATTTTTCAAAAGTAAAGTAAGAAAAATATATTTTGGATTGGTGGGAGGTGAGGATGATAAATGGAAAATCCTGCTTTTCGTCTTTGTATTTTTTGTGTGCAGGTCCTGTTTCATAAATATTTACAGTTCAGGCCAAAACAACGTGATTGCCTGAGAGAATCTTTTGGGGGAAGACATTTAACAAATAAGAAAATAGCAGCTAAACACTGAAGAATCTGACTCCTGCTTGTTTTTCAAGCATACGCTAACATATTTAAATCAGCAAATTTTGAATGGAAACAAGTAAAGGACTGGGATATTGGTGAGGTTTGAGTTGATAGTTATGTAAGCCATGTTAGGGGTGGAAATAACCCTGATAAACTTGCTGCTTTCAAAGCGAGTGACCTATACACTATTAACCTTTGAATTTTTTAAAGTAATCTTATTCATATAGGAAGCAATATATATATCCACATTATATGCACACACATTCACATTGTTGTGATCTCTATGGAGACATAGAAATATAGGCCTTTGGTAAGCTTCATATGAGAATACATTTGCAATTAAATATACATTATTACCATTATTTTTGGAAAAGGACAATAACAAATCATTCAAACGTGCTTTGAAACTATATGCCCATCCTGATTAGAAATCTAATAACTACATGTTAAACAGTTTTAAATTACTACAAATGTTATATATTTCATGACATTTTATGAACCTAAATTATTTAGAACACTGGCCTTGCTTATAAAATATAGATTGCAGGTAACTCTTTTGTGGAATCAAAGCTAGCTCCTTTACCCAGTGAGATTTCATATTGTCTTAGCATTTAAACAGCAACAGCAAACTAACTTATAACCTTTAGGAACTTTACATCTGTTAAAGTGGAAATTAGAACAGTTCTCTTTGCAGAAGCATTTTAATGAACTGCACTTCTAAGAAGACTAGACAAGCAGCTGACTTAGAGATGAGAAAATTAAAAATAACCATTTTAGCAACTCTGGCATATGAATTTCGGCTGACTTGGCTTTTTAACATACCTGTAATAGCGGGCAGACGAGGGCCCTCAGCTGACGAGTGAGGATGGGGGATCAGATGGAGTGGGAACAGGGGCGTCCACATATGGGGCCTCCCCTCCTGCACGCTCCCCTCCCACTTCCATTTCTCAGCAGAGCAAACGCTTCTGAGAAAATGAAAAGAGTCTTAAGTGACTGCAGGGGCTTTGGCTTTCACCTTGTTTAGGCCACCTCGTTTATGCACACACATGTATGCATGCACACCCACATGTGCACGCACACCCACACACGTGCACACACCCACATGCGTGCACACCTACACGTACATGTATGCACATGCATAAGCACACCCACACGTGTGCACACCTACACGTACATGTATGCACATGCATAAGCACACCCACACGTGTGCACACGTGTATATGTACACAGCCACATGTATGTATGCGCACACACCCATATCCAGACACACACCCACAGAATGAAAAGCCGAGTTTGGAGGAATCGGCAGCTGAGAAGACTACAGGACAGTGGGGGGCTGCCCTGGGAGGCCCAATCCCACGGATGCTGGCGTGAGGACTGGGGCGCCGTGGGGGCTGCAGGCATTGGATGTTCAGATTCCACTGTCTTAGCCCGGTTTAACCCACCTGCCTCATCCTGTCTCATCAATCACAGTTCAAATATTTATTTTCCTTGCATCTCTTTAATCTTTTCTGTGAATTGAGGCCTTCGGCAGAATTCTGTGTGTATGAAAAGAATGCTGACAGCGGTGTTCTAATTTTTAAAACATTCTGCGATTGACACCCTTCTCTTTTGTGGCTGCCTCCTCAGCACAGGGAGGTTGCAAACTGCGCTGTGCTTTCAGCAGCTCTTGAGCGCGTCGGAGGCCGTGTAACTGGAGAGCCACGCTTGGGAGGGTCTGGGCTCCGGCTCTCCGTCTTGCAGTGGGTGGGCAGCCCACGCTGCGGAGCCTTGGGTGGGCAGCCCTCGCTGCGGAGCCTTGGCCTGGAAGCCTGGTAGGTGTCTTGTTCTCTTAGCTATGCGCTGCAGTTTGCCTTTCTTACAGGATAGTGTTCAGAAGAACCAGCTTATTTTCTCAAGAGAAAGAAATCAGGACCAAACTGGGTTGTTTTGCCTTATGCTTTGGAGAAACTGATCAGAATCAGGTGAATTGTCAGTGTGTACAGTTGGATGTCAGACGCGGAAAACAGCACACAGATCCAACAGGCCCGTTCTCCAGCAGTGTGCGTGCGCCTCGTTTGCTGTCCGAGTCGTTAAATTCCAAGAGGAAGCACAGATGAGACGTTCATAATCAGGCTTTCAGTTTTCTCTTCTGCGCGACCCTCTTGGCCGCCTGTGCCCCCAGAGCCCACGCTGCAGGTAACAGCCACCCCATCATAGAAACCCTCAGCACAGGCTGGGAGTTTTACCAGGAGTAGTTTAGACATTTTCAGAATTAATGTCTGCTGGGCAGTTCCTAAATTCCGCTGTGAGCTATGTCAACGCACAGGTTGTAAAGTATGCTCAGCGTCGTACAGCCCGACCTCAGGGAGCAGCAGCAGCTCTCTCCAGACACGGAGCAGGGCTGGTCACAAGCAGGGGTTTGGATCTCGTTTCTCCTGTGAAGTACATTTCGTTTTTAAAATATTTTGCCATTTCACATCTAGGGAAGAAATCATCAGCCGTGCTAAAATTTATCGTTAACTCCAGCAAAGTGGAAACGATAGTGGGAAATATTAGAAGTATATAAGTTAGTTTTGAGACTCTGTACACGCAGTGGAGCGTCACCTTCCCCCGAGTCTGTTCTGACTCAGCGCAGAAGGCGAGTCTCCTAATGCCCTGCATCTGACGGCATTTATTTTCTTTAAAGGCCTGATTTGCCCAACAAGACAGACGCAAAAAGAGGCCACTACTGGGAGAAGCGATATGAATGTGGATGATGTGATTTCTTTTTAACGTTTTATTAAAACAAGTGAAATGAAAAGAAAAACTCCTAAAAATTTATCTGAATTTACCAAATTAGTGAAGTTCTGCCAGCCTGTTTTCTAAGCTGTTCAGAAGGTCAAAAGAGCTACACTGGATTAAACGTTTGGCACGGCCATCCAGGGTCAAGTGTCTTCTTTATTTAAACTGTAATATTTTCCTATTTTCATGCTTGGTTCCATTACTATGTCTATATTTTTAATAAACATAGACTTACTTTCCTTTAGTACCTTTTCTTAAAGCACATACTTTAATGTGCTTTTTAAACAAGCAAGCCTTAGAGAATTATTGTGAACCTCAATTACATATGTTGAAAAAGACTTTTGTAGTTTATGAAGAGCTGTGTAAACATCAAGTGTTACCGTTATTACAGGCACAGCATTTCTTATAGAGTGACTTTCAAATACATAATCAGTAGCACATGAAAAACCATAATTATGTTGTTCAGCTCACATCTGTACATTCAGAATCAGAACTTCAGCAATATTTGCATAGTCCAAGCAGACATTTTCCTGTTTTAGCACCTTTAATTTTAAGACAAAGTATATATGGAAAAGGAATTCTATTTAAGAATTAAAGTGAAGTTTTAAGAATTATAGTGAAGTTTGATCACCTGAGCAGCCAGACACCTTTATGTGTTTATTTTCATGTGAAGATATGTGCCATCGTCATTGGTTTTTTTTGACAGTTTAGCACTATTTCTCATTTTTTGAAAAAGTAACTCAGAATAGCAATTTAATGTTATTGTTTGATTAAAATGAACAGATGAAAACTTTTATTTCCCGTATCAGTTGTCCAAACTAATTAGCACAAATATGTTTGAAGATTTTACTTTCAGATCGCATCCTTGGCAGTTTTGCTCCACAGAAAGGTCTTATTAACGTCCCGTTTGAAGTGAATTGACATGTGACTAGTGTGCCCATCAGTTACGCCAGGGGCAGAAACATGTAGAGACCACGGGAAGGCAGCTCTCCCGACTAAGGAAGCGGCCTAGACCAGCCCCGCAGAAGACTCAAAATGGGAAATTTTTTCACCCTCAGCTGGCATTCTTTCAGGGAGTCAAATTAAAGTACTTGTCTTTGTTAACTAATTTACTTAACATGTGTATTTGTTTTTAACTATTCTAAATTATGATTTTAAAATATTTCATGCAAAATGTATCAGATGTTAAAAATTCACTCTCTCTGTGCACACTCATTTCAGAAATAAAAGACGCACACATTCAGGATGAAATGGAAAGTCAGTTTTAAGGTGTAAATTCTCTAAGCCATGTGTATAATTCGATTTTTGCCAACGTTGTGTTTTTATACAACTTCATTGAAGTAGATTCCCCTTTGAATATTAGGCAATACAAAATTTACAGCAGTGGTAGATTATTAGAACAACATGGGATAACATCTTGATAAAATTAAAAATTCCACTGTTAGCCTTCATATTCCTAAAGAGAAATGCCCATGCCAGCCAGGCTGTGATCTTTAAGAAACTCTAGTCCTGCCATGAAGCCTTCTTACATGCATGAGTCCACAGAGGATTTGAGCCAAAGCATCTTATGAAGATTCAGACACAGACAGTCAATTGTTGAATTTTACCAAAGAGTTCTGAATTTTACCTTCTATTTATTGTTCATCTTCTCTGGTAACTGAGTCCATCACTGGGTTTTCTTTCTTTCTTTTTTTTTTTTAAAGGAGAAAGCCAACTTGTCTTTTTAGTTTCCTGAAAAAAACAGGCATTTCTGATGGTTTACATTTAGTTGCAATTTATAAACGCTGTCCTGCAAAGCCAAATGGGGCACAGTCATCTTTTGCTGACGGGGACTGGCTTTTCTTCTCATTGTCCTAGTTTGAAATGGAAACACTGAACTGCTGAGAAAATGCCATGAAAATATAACCTACTGCATTCCAGGAAAATAAATAAGCAAGGCCACCCAAATTTTCAATTAGAGCTGTGCAGAATGCAGGAAGTGGCAGGAGATCCGTCCCAGCGCCCCAGGCAAGGTCGCGGACGCGGTGCAGGAGGCTGGAAGGGGCTGCAGGGCCATGTAGAGACGGCCCGCCTCCAAGGAAAACTGCAGCCCACTGGGGGCGCTGAGGCTGGGGCTGCCGGCGGCCTCCCACCCTGCCCGGGAGCTGCCAGGCTACACAGCTTGTGGGTGTAGCGGTGGAGGAACACTTGAAAGTTCTGCTGCGTTATGTGTTAAATCCCAAGCTTCCTGAACATTCTCACTGTCCCTCACATACGGAGTAGTAGCCGCTGGAAACAGACATGCTCCAGACACTCGGTAAAAATTAGAACAAGCTCGTGAGTCACGGTGTCAGGCAGGTGGGTGGCCTCGCCGTGGTGGCACAGCCTGCAGCCCGTGGGTGTATCGTGAGCCGGGGATCTGGGGCCCTTCCTGCCCCAAAGCGAGGGCCGGCTTCTTCTGAGGACAGGTGTCTGAGGGGTAGACAGTCACGCTGCAGAACTTCCTTTCCTTAAGTGTGTTTCTGAGATGCTCAGTCACTGGTTTAAAAGTAGGAGAGCTGGAAGAGAGCAGACTCTTCAGAGCTGTGTGTCTGTACCTGACTCATGTTCCCTCGCTGGCGTTCTCTTTCACTTCTCAGGTTTCACGACGGCATTTGGAGTTTTGCAGCTCATCATGTTGAAGTTAGTTAAAGAAAAAGGGTTGTTTTCCAGCCACACGATGTTGGTTGAGCTCCAAAGCAGCCCCTGATATTTTGATGGGTTTTATCTACTTGTGCGTCTACTTGTATTTAATTTCAATCCACACTAAAGCCTTGGGTCACCTTCACACTACCCTGATGGAAAGTGAATCTACACACTGGATTTACTCTTACGACAAGGAGTGAAATAATAAGTGAGGCATTACTGTGGACTACAATCGTTAAAACAAGGCGGGAACTCACAGGTGGGCCAGGGCTGGTGGAAGACTATGCCCGGCTCTGCAGCTGAGGATAAAGCATGAAGCCCACAGGATGCTTTGTCATTGTTGAAGCGAGGATACCGTGCACTTATCGTAAACACAGGAGATCTTCTAAACACCGATTATTCACCACCTTACAAACACAGAGTCAAGGAGGCCTGAGCAGTGGCTCTCTTTCTTCCTAGAGAGTTCCTTCTTGTTGGAAACATTTTCTTGGCAAATCAGCTGTTTTGTTAGGGTCGAAAGGCTATCGTTTCCTTTTCACAGTAAAGTCACGAATGCCCATTTCACACAATGCTGCAGCAATTCCTACACAATAATTGAAAGCTTATGGTTTGGTGGTGTGCTCTTTACTCAGTTTTCCTACACAAAATAAGAAACAGGGGAAGAAAAGAAACCTCTTTTCATTTGCAATAGTTTCTCTCTCTGTGTATGTATATATATGCCTTCACATTTAGTAAGTGAAGCAGTTTCCAGCCCTGGGGAGATCTGGGGTCCAGCCCTGTGGGGAGGGAGCTGCCCTCGGGGGTCCCCGTGAGCCGGGCACCCCAGGCCCCCGACTGCCGCCTCCTTGTGTCTTCTCCCTCTTCTCTCCCGTCTTTGCCGTGACCAAGGCCATCGAGGAAGCCACCTGAGGGATTCCCACTGAAGTGTGTTATTGGTTGCTGCTGCTGCTGCTAAGTTGCTTCAGTCGTGTCCGACTCTGTGCGACCCCAGAGATGGCAGCCCACCAGGCTCTCCTGTCCCTGGGATTCTCCAGACAAGAACACTGGAGTGGGTTGCCATTTCTGTCTCCAATGTGTGAAAGTGAAAAGTGAAAGTGAAGTCACTCAGTCGTGTCCGACTCTGTGCAACCCCGTGGACTGCAGCCTCCCAGGCTCCTCCATCCATGGGATTTTCCAGGCAAGAGGACTGGAGTGGGGTGCCATCGCCTTCTCTGGCGTTATTCGTTAGGTTGAGCTTGTTTATTCAGCAAATGTTCTCACGCGCCACACTTGGTGTGAAATACAGAAATGACATTGGTGTTTGCCCTTTGGATAAGACACTGAAACAGATAACCAAGTGGCAAGTCTTCGGGCTCGACTCAAGACCGCGTGGACTAAACCTCTGATTTTATGGATCAAGAGGTGGAGGCCTAGAGCCTGACAGCCGGGATAGTGGCTGTTTTCAGTAAAGCTCTGCAGGAGCCTGCTGGGCCAGTTCTTTCTGAGTAACTATGGTGGCTTGTCTTTCTCACAGGCCATGGCGGGTGGCAGTCTTCCCTTCCCTGCGACGGGCCCCCCGTCCCCCAGGCCCGGTCTTCCCAGGCTTGTTTCCCCAGGGGAGCTGCGGCAGCACTGGAGGGATGGCCATCGCCGGCGCTGTCCCTTCTTCCCCTCTTGGAGGACGTCTGCCTTGTTCTGGATGAAGACGGCTTCTTCAGTCCGGGTCCTGGGAGAAGGACTGGGTGGAGCAGAGCCTCAGCCAGGATGGGGACCCCAAGAGCCAGAGAGAAGCGCTGCCATCGTCAGCTCTGAGGGTCCAGGATTGTTATGGCAGCAAAGCCCTGCTCAGGCGACGTGGTGTTGCTGCAAAGGCAGACGAGGTCCCGTCCTTCTGCACTGCTTCACCGTGATTGGGATTCCCTACGTCACTGTCCCAGTTTTTTGCACTAAGTTCAAACAGTGGGCTTATGGAGGGCAGAGGCCCACGCCCCCGGCTTCAGAGACCTCATCTGACCAAATGTCAGAAGCATCAGCTAGGCGCCACTAGAGGAGGGTCTTTAGAAGGAAGGAGGCAGGAGAGCTCTCTGCCTTTGGTGCCTGCAGGTCGTCTCCACCAGGGCCGTGTGGCCCGCAGGCGAACGCCAGAGAAGGCTGCCATGCCGGGCAGAGGATGGTCTGTCTCTAAGGCAGCAGGAGAGCCTGCACAGAGCGCCCTCTTGGAGGAGGCGGCCTTTCTGCTGGGCTCTGAGGAATGAGCGGGAACTCGCATTCCAAGCTCATGGGTTCACCGTGCTGAACCCAGGCCCAGGAGGAAGGCCTGAATCCTTCCAGAGTGAGCCTTAAACTCGAAGAATCCGTATTTACTACATCAGGGCAAGTGTTTGTTTGTTTAGACCGGAGACAAGGAGCAAAATGCAATCTGTCTCTCCCAGAAATTGCTGGCAGTTTGGCTCAAGTCCTGCATTCGCACGGTTCCTCTGCTCTCACTCCTGTGTGTCCACCCAGCGCCAGGCGCTCAGCACAGGGCAGTGTCTGGCTAAGCCACGCTCCTGAACCCGGGCGCTCAGTGAAGAGCAACCAGTCCAACTTGCCAGCCTTCCTCATGTAAACATAACATAGGAAATAGTCACACTTTAAGAAGCGAAGGAAATCCAGGGCTGTGCTTAACACGTAGAAAAAAACCAGAGACGTCAAGATTTGCCCAACATTTACGACTTTTCCTGAGCAGCAAGTCACGTGTCTTCTTTCCATGAAGATCGTAATTCACAGCTAAGCTGTATATATTCCTATTTTATATGGAACTGTATGTGCCTTTACAATTTCATCAATGACTAAAATTAAAAAACAAAAAAACAAACCTTAAAAAAGCAATGTCTGATTGTCCTTAGAAATTGACTGACACACTGTGGCTTTTTTTCAGCTCAGTGTTTTATTTATTTATTTTTTTTTCAAGCTGGTTTTCTTTTCTTTTATTTATTTATTTTTTTAAACAAATTTTTATTTTTACTTTATTTCAGCTCAGTGTTTTAAAATGATGTTCCCCCCCCAAATGAATAAATAAAATGATGTTCCCCAGAATCTGAATGTCTTGTCCTGTCTCAGCTCCCGGAGGAGCTGAGAATGTCCCTGAGTCCAGAGATAGAGGCTTGGCGGGCAGGGCAGGCAGTTCTTGCAGGAACGTGCTTGTCCGAGTGCATCTGTCTGCTGATCAGTGGGCAGCTGGTGGGAACTGCCAGGTTGGGTCAACATGGAAAGAACCACAAAGACTGTCTAGTCCAATACAGATTTCCAAGAGGTAACAAATTTCTTAGCAGAAAAATGACCAGACCAGAACGATTTATATAAATAAAATAGTCACCATATAAGTCAGAGTGCATTGCTGCCCTCCTCACCGGAGGCGGTGCAGATAAACATGCAGAGATGGAAATAGGCCTCAGGACCCGAGACACATGTGAAGCCCTGGTTCTGCCTGGCGGTGCTCTGGGTACATGAGCCCTCCACTCATCAGCTGTGGAGACCATGTCTTCTGATTCCAGCATCGTGGTGTCTAGCACAAGGCAGTCGCTCCTTCTTTTCCATCTAAGTAATTATTCACCACGTACGTGGTAAATGTGAAATACTCATCAAGTTCCTTCTTGCACGAGAGGTGGGCTCAGGGTGCTGCCCAGGACTTCCCTTTTCCTGCCCTTCAACCCCCTCCCCCGCCTCCTGCTGAAAGACAAACCCAAACCAGAGCCTGCTCAGAGGTCATGGCAGAGGGCCACCTCCAGGGGAGCAGGCCACTCTGGGTTTGAATTTGTCACCATTTTCCTTAGAGGGAGTGAGAGGAAAAATGAATTTAATTTAGTATTAAAAATAAACATTTCTGGGTACTGGAAACGTTTGTGGGGTTTAAGAGCTGTTATCATTAATCAGTCAAGCGTGTTTACCCGGAGTCCTGACGGCTGTGAAACTGAGCCGCTCGCCTGAGCCCATCAACAGAGACGCCCCCGCAGCTGGGAAGGAGGGACACGCGTGTCCACAGCCACCACCCTGTGCCCACCGACTTGGGACGGGGCCAGCAGCGGAGTGCCTTCCAGGGCTGGAAGTGGGGTGGAGGCGGGCTGGGAGAGTGGACCGGAGCATCGCAGACCCCCTGCATCTGCGGCCAAAGCCTGTTCTTGAGGTTGTGTTTGAACAGTTTCCCCGCTGCAGTTTCGAGAGGTAGCATCTCCTGTGGGCTCTCTTTCCTGGGTGTGAAGTTGTGGGAATTCTCTCCATCAGCTGATCCTCTCACGCAGAAGGAAGCACGGCTCTCGTGGGGGTGGGGCAAAGTTGCTCAGGTGCAGACTTGCAGCATCCGCGGTCCAACAGGTGGGAGGTCTGCGATGGGAGCATAGCTGGGACCTTGTCCTGTGATCGTGCTTCTTCCATCTACAGAAGGAACTTTCCTAAGAAACCAGGGCACAAAGGAAGCCCAGAGCAGAACATGTAAAGCCTTAAAAGCGAGCAGGTTTCCTGCTGAGAACACGATTTGCCTCTAATAGGCATATATGTATTAGTGGGTATTATTACCATCATTAAGAGTGAGTTCAGGGTGGTGATGGAGACGCCTGGAGGCGACCATCAGGAATCCTGCTTGAAGGTGTTGCGTGGAAGAAGGCTGAGCCGGGAGTGGCCGGACAAGGGCGGAGCTAGAGACACAGATGTGATCTTGAGAGCAAGGGTCCTGAGGACGATCGAGAGCACGGAGCAGCTGGGGAAATGGAGGTGCCAGGAGAGGTGCAGGAGGGCCCATCGGGCTGGAGGGTGATGGAGCTTCAAGCAGAGGCGTGCTTGGCTGTGTTTATTCTGCCCCAGCAGTCAGTACAGTGGAGTGTGGTACATGGAGGTCTTGGAGACTGGGGCAGAAGGGGCTTCCATGAGGTCAGAAGTGGCCTGTGTATGCTTCGCGGGAGGAGTAGAGGAGGTGCAGGGGCCCCTGGGGTCAGCACCCTGGTTCCATCACTCATGTTGTCCCACCTGGGGTGTGCAAGCTCCAATCTTCAAACCCTCAGCCTTCAGCTGGCACTTCTGTAGGGACCATGGTGTTCTCAGCACTTCCCAATATTTCCAAGAAGAATTGAGAGGCAGCGGTGATAGTTCAAGCACTTAAGGAGTGAAGCCGCTAGACACATTTATCCAAATGACACAGAACCTTGCTTGAAGAAGTTTGCAGGTGTCGTTTGGAAGCTGAGGGATCCTATGTTCTAAAGCTAATCTATAGATTATGCTCTTCAAGTAACAGAAGGTTTTCTTGCCCTTTAAAATGACCATACGTCCTAATTTTTCCAGTAGTCATGTATAGATGTGAGAGTTGGACTATAAAGAAAGCTGAGCACTGAAGAACTGATGCTTTTGAACTGTGGTGTTGGAGAAGACTCTTGAGCATCCCTTGGACTGCAAGGAGATCCAACGAGTCCATCCTAAAGGAAATGAGTCCCGAATATTCATTGGAAGGACTGATGCTGAAGCTGAAACTTCAGTACTCTGGCCACCTGATGTGAAGAACTGACTCATTGGAGAAGACCTTGACGCTGGGAAAGACTGAAGGCAGGAGGAGAAGGGGACGACAGAGGATGAGATGGCTGGATGGCATCACTGACTCGATGGACATGAGTTTGAGTAAACTCCAGGAGCTGGTGATGGACAGGGAAGCCTGGCATGCTGCAGTCCATGGGATTGCAAAGAGTCAGACACGACTAAGCTGAACTGAACTGAATGTCCTTAATATATAAAATAAAAGACATCTGTAATAGCAATGAAGAATATCAGGGAGCTCATATCATTTTGGAAATCATTATAAATGTTTCTTAATCTAAATGAGTCTTCTTCCTGTTATGGACTGAATCATGTTCTCCACAAATTCATGTTGAAGCCTCACCCCAGTGTGGTGGTATTTGGAGATGGACCTTTCAGGAGGCAATTAAGGTTAGAGGAGGTCACTGGTGGGGCCCTAACCCCCAAGGACTGCTGTCCATACACAGACGCACACTGTGAGATGTGGCCTCCAGCAGGTCCAGGAGAGAGGAGGCGTCGGGAGGAAGCAGGACGCCTGGCCTCGGCTCTGGCCTCAGAGCTGAGGGTGTGCACGTGGCTCGCTGGGGCAGCGTCTGCTGCAGCCCCGCTGCTGGGGGCTCTCTCAGCCTCTCACCGAGACACCAGCTCTACTGCTGCCATCTCTCCTGCGTATCCGCTCTCCTCTAGTCATCCCGGGGCCGTGCCTCAGGCACTCAGCTCTTTCCTAGACTGTTGGAATCGCCTCCGTGTCTGTCTCCACTCATCCTTCGTTTGCCTCTGGGACCAGAGCCGGGAGGAGAGCAGGAGTGGGAGGCCCGCCTGGTGCCCGGGACGTGGGGCCGAGGTGGGGATGGTCGCAGGCCCAGGCCCTGGACACAGAGGGTCCAGCGGGGCACCGCACCATTGACTCCTTCGTTGTTTGGTTCACGAAACAGGCCACGTCACGAGCGCTTGGCACCCAAACCCGGTGGTGGCTGAACAAGAAGAGACCCTTGACCGGGACGAGCGTTGCTCTGCTGGCGGAGCGCCCCCCCACAGCAACTGGCGAGAGGATGCGAGATGGGGAAGGCGCCTGGAGGCGGAGAAGGTGACGCAGCGGGGGCGGGGGTTGTGTGTAGGGGGCAGGTGTGAGGGGGGTGGGGGGCGTGTGTGTGTGGGTGTGAGGGGCGGGTGTGAAGGGTGGGTGTGGGGGGCGTGTGTGTGGGCATGTGAGGGGGCGGGTGTGAGGGGTGAGTGTGAGTGGTGGATGTGAGGGGTTGGGTGTGAGGGGCAGGTGTGAGGGGTCAGGTGTGAGGGGCGGGTGTGAGGGGTTGGGTGTGAGGGGTGGGTGTGAAGGGTGGGTGTGGGGGGCACGTGTGTGGGCGTGTGAGGGGTGGGTGTGAGTGGTGGATGTGAGGGGTTGGGTGTGAGGGGCAGGTGTGAGGGGTCAGGTGTGAGGGGTCGGGTGTGAGGGGCGGGTGTGAGGGCTTGGGTGTGAGGGGTGGGTGTGAAGGGTGGGTGTGGGGGGCACGTGTGTGGGCGTGTGAGGGGTGGGTGTGAGTGGTGGATGTGAGGGGTTGGGTGTGAGGGGCGGGTGTGAGGGGTTGGGTGTGAGGGGTGGGTGTGGGGGGCACGTGTGTGGGCGTGTGAGGGGTGGGTGTGAGTGGTGGATGTGAGGGGTTGGGTGTGAGGGGCAGGTGTGAGGGGTCAGGTGTGAGGGGTCGGGTGTGAGGGGCGGGTGTGAGGGCTTGGGTGTGAGGGGTGGGTGTGAAGGGTGGGTGTGGGGGGCATGTGTGTGGGCGTGTGAGGGGTGGGTGTGAGTGGTGGATGTGAGGGGTTGGGTGAGAGGGGCAGGTGTGAGAGGTCAGGTGTGAGGGGTCGGGTGTGAGGGGCGGGAGCAGAGGTCTGGCAGGTGCTGGATGACCCAGCATCTTACTGGCCTCGGGGACTGAGTTTCCTTCTGTTTGCAGTGGGCAGCAGGTGGAAGTTCATGACTTGGGGGGTTAGTGGGGCCCAGACCCCCTTAGGAAGTAGGAAGGGCATCGAAGGAGCCCTGGGTGTGGCCAGACGAGGCAGCACAAGCCAGCGTGCGCTGAAGGGGGAAGGGGGCGGGGGCTGAGGCAGAGGCCAGGGCAGCTGGAGGGGACAGCTGTGCTCAGAGGGCCGGGCTGTGGGAAGAGGCTTCATCCCAGGGTGGTCTGGACGGAGGGATTTGGCACTTAAACAACGGTGCCAAAGAAACTGAAGTCAGGCAGGTTGATTCCTCCAGGTCCATTCTTCTTTGTCAGGATTGCTTTGGCTTTTCGAGGTTTTTTTGTATTTCCATACAAATTGTGAAATGATTTGTTTTAGTTCTCTGAAAAATACCATTGGTAGCTTGATAGGGATTGCATTGAATCTATAGATTGCTTTGTGTAGTACACTCATTTTCACTATATTGATCTTGATTTGAGAGAATAGCATTGAAACATGTATATTATCATATGTGAAATAGAACGCCAGTCCAGGTTTGATGCATGAGACAGGGCGCTCAGGGCTGGTGCACTGGGATGACCCTGAGGGATGGGATGGGGAGGGAGGGAGATGCGAGGGGGCTTCAGGATGAGGAACACATGTACACCCATGGCTGATTCATGTCAATGTACGGCAAAAACCACCACAAAATTGTAAAGTAATTAGCCTCCGATTAAAATGAATAAAATTTTAAAAATTAAATGAATTAAATATAAAACAATTTAAATAAGGGGAAAAAAAGAAACTGAAGTCAGAGAATTGCAGTTTCTCCTAATTTTAAATGTTCTAAACCTTTGCAAAGATATACAGTTTCTGTCTTCCTAATTTTTGTAGAGCAGACAATTCATGATTAAAGAATTAACTTTTATCTTTCTGTGCTTTGAATATTAAACACTGTCTCTGATAGGATGTCTAAGTATTAACATTAAAATTATACTATTAAGGACTAGTTTAAAGAATGGTTAAGCAAATGCTGCACTAGAGTTTGCCACAAAGTAAAACCCTGTCCCTATATTTCCAGTGCAGTGAGGAAAAGGTGCTTTTGTCTCAGAGGGGTCAGGCATTAGCCGTGGAGCTTCCTGGGGACTTGAAAGTCCACCTTACGTTCTGTCTGCGGAGTTCTGAGACGCCCTGTTCCCTGGCTCTGAAGGAGCTGCCAGCAGAGGGAGTCTAAGGGTTCTGGGAGGACAGGCTGCACACAGCCTTGTGCAGACCTTCCTCCCGCAGCCGCCTCTCGCTCTGGCTACTGTCTGCTAGCTGGTCGACTTGGTGGTAATGCCACAGCTGAAGCTGGGAAAGTAAAATTTCTCTTTATTCGAATATTTCTCCTGTAAAAGCACATCTGTTAACAAAGTTTCAGTATTTTTCAAAGTTTGCAGAGACACATCCTTTCCTAATGTCTGTAGAGATGTAAAAATGGGATCCAAGTCCAAAGTGAAATAATGACATATTCTGAAATAAACCCTCTGCTATGTTATGTTCTTAACTAGCCTTAATGGGAAATAAAAATGTAGGCGTCAGCTGCTACTTCTTTGTGGAATTGAAACCTAGGAGACCCCTTCCCCTTCTGAGCAGTCCGCTCCCTGACTTTCAACAGTCAGTAGGTTCCCAGCCCTGAATATTTATTGGAAGGACTGATGCCGAAGCTGAAGCTCTAATATTTTGGGCACCTGATGGGAAGAGCCGACTCATTGGAAAAGACCCTGATGCTGGGAAAGATTGAAGGTGGGAGGAGAAGGGGACGACAGATGATGAGATGGTTGGATGGCATCACCGACTCGATGCACATGAGTTTGAGCAAGCTCTGGGAGATGGTGAAGGACAGGGAGGCCTGGCGTGCTGCAGTCCATGGGGTTGCAAAGAGTTGGACACATCTGAGCAACTGAACTGAGCAACTGAAGTTCCCAGCCAGGGAATGAACTTTCCCCTTGATGTTTTTCTGTGGTTCCTTCTGATGGTGTGCAGAATGCTCTGTGGCTCTGTTTACCTCTGCCTGCCGTCCCCAGACCTTTGTGGTTTCCTCTACAGCTGTGGGTCTTTCTCATGTGAAACCACAGGTCAGTCCAGAACCACAGAACTGATCTTCACACTTGGCATTCTAGCCACTGTCCTGCAGGGTTTTCGGAGCCACAGGTGGCTCCATGCCTACACCCAGATCATAGAAATTGAAAGTGAAGTTGCTCAGTCGTGTCCGACTCTTCATGACCCCATGGGCTGTAGCCCACCAGGCTCCTCTGTCCATGGGATTCTCCAGGCAAGAATACTGGAGTGGGTTGCCATTTCCTTCTCCAGGGGATCTTCCCGACCCAGGGATTGAACCCAGGTGTCCCGCATTGCAGGCAGATGCTTTTAACCTCTGAGCCGCCAGGGAAGCTGAAGAGCATCTCAGGCCCTCTGTGCCTACACCCAGATCATAGATGAAGAGCATCTGATACTCAGACGGTCACTGTTTCTCTAGTGGCCCTGGGCCAGCCTTTCTCAGGTGGGTGCCCCCTCATGATGGAGCCCTCTGTGACTGGAGACGCTGTGGGAATGAGGGTGCCACAGCCCCAGTGCTAGCCCCCATTCTTGTCTCTGCAACAGGAAAGTGCCCTTCGCAGGGTCTCAGACTGAGTTCATCACCAGAAACCCCTGAGGGCTGTGCCCCACCCTCAGAGTTTTCAAGTTGGTGTGTCTGTGAAGGGTCGTTAAGGAAAGGTCGTTAAGGTAAGGCTTCATTCAAGAGGGCACTTCTGCTGAGCCGGTACCCAGTTGGATCTCAGCAGAACTCAGCTCCATCCGCACAGCCAGCTCAGCACCCTCTGCCCGCCTCCCCTTTCTCTCTCTCGCTCAGCCCTCTCTGCACCCAAGTCTTCTCAGGCTCTGCCCTGGGGAAAAGTCCACACTAGGACACAGACTACTCAATATCATTCAGATGCAAAGGAAGTAGAGAGCAAAAGTGGCTCAAAGCTCTGAGAAGCGCCACAGTGCTTAAAGAACTGAGGGCGGAGCTGCAACAGCGGAGCAGGCATTCTGTCTTTCTTCCAAGGGAGAAAAATGGAGAGCAATTGCTCTAAATTCTGCAGAAGACTCTCTGTCGCCGCTTTTCCCATGGCAGGCTCACACCCCAAACCCTGCTCCTTGGGCTCACCTCACAGCCTAGCTCCCGAGCAGCGACTTCTGATGAGCCGAACCCTCGACCCTGCACTGCCTTCGACAGACAGCAAAGTCGCCCGCAGCAGCCTCTTCCTGGAAACTTGCCCTGCTCCGGACACAGGCTCCGCGGTCTCTGCACCTCGTTCTTCCTCACGCTGCTCACTTCCTATAGTGCGGCTCTTCTGTCGCTTTGTTTGATAAATAAAAGTTGCTCCCTCCACCCCACGTTCCACTTATTTGGGCTGCTTATTCTAGAATGTAAGCTAAGAAGCAACCATTTGAAAATAAATTTCCTTGATTCATACTATTTTCATTGATGTGGGGATAGAAATATGGTTGGAACACCTAGAAGATTTATGCTTGACCCCAGACCTGCAGAACTCGTAACATCGCAGGTACGGAGTGATTAATGTGTCGACTGGTGCGATTTGTCATCTTTGAACCATGTGTAAATAGTGATCTGTTTGACACCTAGTAAACTTCAAAGAAGATGGTCTATCGTGCAGTCCTGTGTAAGGGAATATGGTGATGAGTATGTAATCATGAGAATGATGGGGAAAATTGGAACTCCAGAAAAAGATTTAGATGACTGAACAAACATAGTATGGTTCTTCTGAGATGTACTTTATATGACAAGTGAATGCATCTTCAATAGTTATTTCTACATGAGAAGGTTGGAAAACATATCTTAGCACAACACTGCCAAGCAGGGTGCCGTTTGTGGGCCAGAGGTGCCTAGAGTTGATAAGGCATCAAGATACGGGTGTTTAAAGATTAGAGGGAGCAGCCTCAACCTGGAGCTGAAAGAAGAGCTTGGCCCTGTGACCTTATGAGCGTCGACTGAACCCATGCCGTGTAGGCTGAGCGCTCACTGTTTTATTGGAGCACGTTTGATCCCCAGGGTCTGCTCTGATATTAAATGCTTGTTCACAGTAAGCAGAAGCGGCCCGTCTTCCCTAGCAATAGCTGATCTGCGTGGGAGGAGGGCTGCTCTCCCCGCAGGAACACGGTCGCCCGTCAGTCGCTGGGCTGTGCCTGCCTCCTCTCCCCGACCCACCTCTCTTCACACTCAGATGTTTGCACCTTGAACTGCACACGTCACTCTTCGTAAACATCGTGCTTTTCTCTTTAGCTCATGCCTGAGCTCCTCAGCCAAGCGCTTTACGGTCGTGCAGGAGAGGGAATGTCACATAAAATGGAAAGGGTTGTGAAAACAGGCAGTTCCCATCTCTCCCAAGACTCGGAGATCTCTGGACAACCTCCCAGGAGGGGAGCGCCACGGCATATTCCAATTTTATAGCATGAGGCTCAGGATATTGAGCGAAACACAGTTATGACATGACTGGAAACGAAATGCTTTTCTGAAAGCGTTTAAATGTCCGGCGGCGCTAAGATAAGTTTTACTGCACTCAGGATGATTCTCTTTGCTCCTTTTTCTCCCGTGTGGGCCTGCAGCAGGGTGGAACAAAGGGCAGCGTTCATACATTCGAAGCTATTGTCATTTTTCTTGTCAAAGATGGCGTTGTCGGAGGCAGAGTGTATGAAATTTCCTTCCTGCTGAGCAGACCACGTGGAAAAACGCTTATTTTATTTTTTCTTATAGGAATAAAATTGCAGTCTTTCAACAGAACATGTTGATTGTGCCATCTGGCACATAATTTCCATGTTTAAATTAAGCTGAGAAATCAATTCAGTGTTGAAAGATATTATCCGTTTAACATTTTTTCACCTCCAAGCAATTTGAGAAAGTAGGGCAAAAATAAGTTGTTTTCATTGCTAAGTATGTGAATGATATAGGTCTTGAATATTTTCTTCCACACAGAGGGAAATTATAATTTAAAAGTGGATCACAGTGACCCTTGGGATTTCTTGTCCCGCAGTTGAGCCAAAGCTCTACTGTGTTTCTGGGGCCCAGCAGGGGGTTCTGGTGACTGGGGGCGGGGTGGGGGTGTGTGTGGCAGTTTCAAGAAGTGGATGTGTAATTATCCAGTTAGTGCATGGGCCTGTCCTGCGACTTGTTCATTTTGTTCAGACTTTTCTTAGTTAAGCAGTTTGTGAGTCTAGGTTGTTGTCAATACTAAAGCTCAATAAACAGAGTATAACACACAGATTAGGGCTGTTACTGAAGCTGAGCAACTAACAGGTGGTGGAAACTCAAAATAAACGGAGTGAAACAGTCACTTTCTGCTGGGGATCCGGGTTGTGGCATCAGGATCTCCCGGTCATTGCCCAGCACCCAAGAGCTTCCCACCAGCCTCTGAAGCCGCAGGACTTTGCCCACGCCCTGAGTGGTAGGTTGGGCAGCCCAGACATTCACCGCAAACTGCTAGCAAAAGGGAGGTTTGAAAATAAAGGCCTAGATTCATGTGGTAGATGGGGAAAAGGTAACAACTGGTTAGATTTCTGCTTTCATTTCTTTGATTTTAAAAAGTCAATTTTAAAATAATAGTTATCATTTTGCTATTTAGATGAAGAGCAATTTTTTTAATTAAGAAAGAAAGAATGGGAAGCTCGCATTTATGCAGGAGGAAGAGCTACACAGCTTTAATGTTCTGGGGTCACCCTGTCCCTAAGGCTCTGATGCCCACCTGTCTGTCACGGTCAGAGCTCCCCTGTCCACTGCCTGAGGCGCCAGAAGATTTGAGTGTTTTCACACCAAACAAAGCTTATGGAGCTGCTGCAGCAGGCAGATGGGGTTTTTCAGATAGTTAGGTTCTAGTTCCAGTTCAGCAATTCAGTTCATCCCATGAACCGCAGCATGCCAGGCCTCCCTGTCCATCACCAACACCCGGAGTCTACCCAAACCCATGTCCATTGAGTCGGAGATGCTATCCAACCATCTCATCCTCTGTCGTCCCCTTCTCCTCCTGCCCTCAATCTTTCCCAGCATCAGGGTCTTTTCAAATGAGTCAGCTCTTTGCATCAGGTGGCCAAAGTACCAGAGTTTCAGCTTCAGCGTCAGTCCTTCCAAAGAATATTCAGGACTGATCTCCTTTAGGATGGACTGGTTTGATCTCCTTGCTGTCCAAGGGACTCTCAAGAGTCTTCCCCAACACCACAGTTCAAAAGCATCAATTCTTCAGTGCTCAGCTTTCTTACAGTCCAACTCTCACATCCATACATGACCACTGGAAAAACCATAGCCTTGACTAGACGGACCTTTGTTGGCAAAGTACTGTCTCTGCTTTTGAATATGCTATCTAGGTTGGTCATAGCTTTGCTCCGAAGGAGTAAGCATCTTTTAATTTCAAGGCTGCAGTCACCATCTGCAGTGATTTTGGAGCCCAAAAAAATAAAGTCTGACACTGTTTCCACTGTTTCCCCATCTATTTGCCATGAAGTGATGGGACCAGATGCCGTGATCTTAGTTTTCTGAATGTTGAGCTTTAAGCCAACTTTTTCACTCTCCCCTTTCACTTTGATCAAGAGGCTTTTTAGTTCCTCTTCACTTTGTGCCATAAGGGTGGTGTCATCTGCATATCGGAGGTTATTGATATTTCTCCTGGCAATCTGGATTCCAACCTGTGCTTCTTCCAGCCCAGTGTTTCTCATGATGTACTCTGCATATAAGTTAAATAAGCAGGGTGACAATATACAGCCTTGACGCACTCCTTTTCTTATTTGGAACCAGTCTGTTGTTCCATGTCCAGTTCTAACTGTTGCTTCCTGACCTGCATATAGGTTTCTCAAGAGGCTGGTCAGGTGGTCTAGTATTCCCATCTCTTTCAGAATTTTCCAGAGTTTATTGTGATCCACACAGTCAAAGGCTTTGGCATAGTCAATAAAGCAGAAATAGATGTTTTTTTTTTCTGGAACTCTCTTGCTTTTTCCATGATCCAGCGGATGTTGGCAATTTGATCTCTGGTTCTTCTGCCTTTTCTAAAACCAGCTTGAACGTCTGGAAGTTCACGATCACGTGTTGCTGAAGCCTGGCAATAGATTCAGTCATTTTTGAAAGTAGCTGCTGAAACTTTCGCCACAGGAGCTGTTCACAGTAGTGACAGTGAAGGTGGCTACGGCACTGCTTCCTGCGCCCGTGATGTCCTGGGACTGAGGCTGTGACTGAGCAGCTGGGCAGGCAGACGCGCGCGCCGGGGAGACCTTCAGGGCCACCGGCGCCTGCACTCGGAAAGCTCTCTCATTTGTTTCCAGATTGAAAGTCGTAGGGAATTTCTTGCATTAAAAACAAGGGCAGCACGTCTGGGAGTCTGGCTGGGGGCATTCTTGGGTGACTGTCCATGTGCTGCTGAGCCTGAGACATGAGGACCGAGGAGCCCCTTCCCGCCTGTGGCTGTCGGTAAGGATTCGGGCCGCTTCCCTTTCCTCCAGACCCAGGCTGTACTTTTCTCCTAGACACTGTCGTGGGGACTGGGCACCATCCTCCTGAGATGGAGAAATGGAGACAGAGAGACGAGGAGAGACACAGAGATGAGAGAGAGATGAGGAGAGACATGAAGATGGAGAGAGAAACCGAGAGACACAGAGACGGAGAGAGAGGCAGAGAGAGACACAGATGGAGATTCGGAGAGGGAGGAGAGAGAGGGGCCCAGACAAGAAGCTGGAGGAGACACAGCACATCGGCAGGGACAGCCGTGGCCCAGCTCTCTGGCTAGAAGACTCCGGCTGAGTCCTCAGCCAGAGGGATGCGCACAGTGGCGGCCTGGGAAAGAGCTGCTCTGATCGACGCCTTAGCTTTTGGGGGCTTGTCGCAGTGGATCGAGTCCCACCATGGAAGGAGGGAAGCTGGGATGGACCCCAGAAAGCACAGAGCCCCCACTGCCTGGGAGCCGTGGGGCCAGACTGCCTGCCTTTCCTCGTCCGGCCCCTTGACTCCAGGAGCCACCAGGGGGCTTCTCCAATTTTTCTGTTTGTTCAAGAAATTAATTTAAAAGTAGATTAAGTTGACTATTAAGTTCAGATTCATCTGGTTCACCCCTGGGCTGTGCTTCACGCCCAGCAACGTCTCCCAGCTTGCTTGACTGTTTTGGGAACTCCTGCCAAAACCTCCCAGTTACAAAAAGTGATCGAAATGATTGACCTCATTTTCAAGGCTGGGCAAAGGTGTGAGCAAGAATCTCTAATAAAATGCAGGCTCTCATACAGCTTGAACTTCCTACCTCTGCAATATGAAATGCACGTTTTATACACAATTTCCATGGCCGTTTACAGGTGTTAGATCAGAAGCAGGAGTCAGGGCAGACGGGACAATCGAATAAAACAGCCACGCGGTTCAAGCAAAGTGTGTTTCCTTTTTATATTATCTGGGCATCTGCAAAGTTTCATGCAAATCAATCTTAATTTACCACGTGTTTTGGCTTTTTCATAAAATATTCTGACTGTGGTATTTCTACATTTTAGCTGTAAAATTCTCCATAACTGGGGGCACTTATTACATTTTTAATATGTGAAACGATTCTGCTAGTACAAGAATTCAGGAGAAGTACTTATGCCAGGTAGAGAAATCAGCTTCTCAGCGGTTCCCAGGAGACTGCTAACACCGGTGTGTTGTTCGGGGCGCGGCCGGGGGCAGCGGGGGGCAGTGTTGGAAGGCAATACCCCTCGTAACTACCTGCTCTTCTCCTCCCACGATCGAGGTTACCTGTGGCCCAGGCTGTCACACGACGTGAGCGCTTTGCAAGCGCTCTCAGGTAAGTTTGGGCTGAACCAAAGAGTCGTGTGGGTCACTGAGCCGGGGCTTGGCTGTCCTGAAATCTACCGGTTCACGATCATTTTGGAGGATGGTGAGGAGAGGCCACCACAGTTTAGGGTTTGAAGAGAATCAAGTATGAAGCGAGGAGGTTATTCTCAGACAGGGGTGGATTAGGCCAGTCCAGTAAGCGTCATGTTAGGAGGACACAGCAAAGCCTGGCACCTGGGGTCACTTAGGGAGAGTCTGAGGGCTTCCCAGGTGGCACCGGTGGCAGAGAACCCGCCTCCCGAAGGCGGGAGGCGTAACAGACGCGGGTCCCACCCCTGGGTCAGGAAGGTGCCCTGGAGGAGGCAGTGTTCCTGCCTGGAGAATCCCACGGACAGAGGAGCCTGGCGGGCTGCAGTTCTGGGGCCGTAAAGAGTCAGACGCGGCTGAGCAACTGGGGACACGCACGCACAGGGGCAGGCTGAACAGCCAGAGGCTCCTCAGCTGCAGCCAGAAGGACTGGGGGCCAGGGAGCCCCGGGAGGCCCCTCAGGGTGCTCTCTTGAGCATGTGAGTGTGCCCTTGTCTTCACGGGAGGACCCGAGCTGCAGACCACCCGCCTGTCTCATGCAGGGTCCCGCTCCCGGAGGGAGGCGAGCATCCCGGGATTTCTGCTCTTGTGCTGACCTGTGACGAGGGCTGGTCAGGGAAGGGGGTCTGGATTTAGCATGCTCAAACTCATTTCTTTTCCACATTCCAAGGGGATTTCTTCCCTGAAAAAGAAGGGACACAGGAAAGAAAGTTCCAGTGTTTTTATTCAAACATAATCCTTAATATCCTTTCTGGGCGCTCCCCAAAAGGACCGTTGTTTTTAAAAGGAAAATATCAGTTAAGACGAACCATGTCACTCTGGGACCTTTAAAAAGCCAGTGGGCCTCTCTGCTGGACCACACTCGACGCAGAGATCACAATCTACCCCTTTCTTGAAAATCTCCAAAGTGTTTGGAAACGGCTAGTAATAATAAACGAGACAAGGGAAGCCAGGTGGCCGGCCGGGAGGAGCCGCTCCTCCGTGAGGCAGGTGTCCAAGCCGTGTGTTCTGAGCCGCGGCGTCTTGTCCCTTTCGGAACGCGTTCTTCTGTTTTCGCTCTGGCGGCCGGGGCACCTGGGTTAGCTTCATGCTGCTGCGTGGGCTCTCAGAGCAGGCGGCGCTGGCCAGCCAGCTGCTGTCTCACCTGCGGGAACAAGGAGCAAATGCCTCCAGGAACTTCGAAGCGCGGAGTCGTTTGGAACACACCCCACATTGGCGGTGAATCAGTGTTGCTTCTGTTTATAAACTACCCGATTTTAAAATGAGTGAACAATAAAACCTCGGCTCTTCTTGAGGGTGGAAACAGTGACAAGTGGAAAGGCTCCCTCAGCCCCGCTCTGACCCTGGCCCTGGCCCTGACCCTGACCCTGGCCCTGGCCCTGACCCTGGCCCTGACCCTGACCCTGGCCCTGACCCTGACCCTGACCCTGACCCTGGCCACCGCTCCCGTGCTGTTGGCTGGGATCACCTTGGGAAGAGGCAGGGCCGGGCCCCGTGTTGCTCGTGGACACTGGGCATTCCTGGCTCGATGTCTGGCAGGACTGCCCTGGGCAGGGCAGTACCCGTCCCACAGATGCCGCTAGGAACCCCAGGAGGAAGCTCTTGGCATCCTTGATCTCCAGATGAAGCGGGGGAGCCTGCTCAAGGGGTGCCAGGCAGGAGCTCAGGCGGCGGCTGAACCACGGGCGGCGGAGGAAGCCACGCCAATCTCCGTTACTCTGCATGCTGGCACATCACTGCCGGTTCACGGCTGAGCCTGCAGAGCAGGGCCTGCCCCGTGTTGCCAGCGGGAGCTGTCGCTCGGGGCTCCTGGTCACCACGCAGGCCTCAGCTCTCCCGTCCTGATCCTAACCGCCGTCATCATTCCTTGGTGAACATGCACCACGGAAGATGCCAGCAGAAGAGAAGAGAAAGAAATGCGGTGTGGAAAGCGCCCGAGAGACGCGGCCACGGACGGCCGCTGCGCCTGCTCCCGGCCCTGGGCTCCGGCTCTGGGGGGCTGCCCTGGAGTTACTGGGGGTGTTTGGCAACATCTGCTGATGTCAGGGAGCTTTCTCTAATGTTCACCTGATTCAACAGGTGGGCACAGCGGGGTGTGAGCGCTAATGAGTGTCCCCTGCTCTGCGATCCTGGTGCGGCTGTGAGGCTCGGAGGCCACCTGACGGCCTCGGAGTCAGACACCCTGGGCGCCCCGAAGGCCCTCGGTGCTTCTGCCTGAAGCGGGTGAGCTTGGGCGGCCCCCTTCTATCCGCTCACTTGAGAACACTCCCTGCTGTCTGCTGAGTTCCGGGCTCTCTTCCGGTGCTGGAGATGCAGCAGGAACAAAACGGAACTCCCTGCGGGCGCAGGGCTTACACTCCAGCAGGGAACGCGGACAACAAAACCCGTGAGGAGTGTGAAGGCGTCAGCCGCGACGGGGACCATGAAGGAGCACGTGCCGAGGACCTCAAGCCAACACGGTGAGCAGAGACAAAAACGCTCCTGTGTGACAAAGGGTCAGTCCCACAAGAGGCCGTGATGTCTTAAAGGTTTGTGCACACAACACGGGACTCCCAGACAGGCGAAGCAGGTGTTGACAGACGTGGGGAGAGGCGCGGCCGGGTGCGGTCCAGGGCGCAGGCGTCCAGCCGCAAGACGGGCGAGGTCTGGGGGCCTCGTGTGCAGACGGTGACTGCTCCGTGATGCATACAGACGTTTGCTGAGAGAACAGGACCTGAATCTTCTCACCAAAGAAGAAGATAAGGAGGAGGCCTGGGGCCGGGGGGCTGGGGAGGGGCTCACATAAAGCGAGGACGTTGAGGGGAGACGCAGAGACCTGGACGTGGGCGCCAGGCTGGAGCTGTCTGCGTGGGAGGACCAGCACAGGTGCCAGGCAGGAGTGCCCCCTGGGTTTGGGGTGAGCAGGAGGCGGAGCTGCTGGTCTAGAGTCCTGCCTTTGAGAGGTGCATGCAGGGCCATTTGCTCTTGGCTTGCAGCTGTCCTCAGGACGCTAGGTCTGAAGGCTATAGGTATGCTTCAATTGAATCTAATTAAAATTGCAAATCACAACATCTACTTTAATTTCTTCAAGTACTTAAGAGAGAAAATATTAACTTTACTATTTCAACAGCTGGCATCTTCTATAAGTGGTTTGTGGGCTGTCAGAAACAACTCTGCATTAATAAAACATTATTTGGTTATAATATAAATTAAGGAAATCACTTTAAAAACATAACACAAAGTTTTTGAATTTGGAGTGAACGTTGGCCTCCTCAGTATTGTTGTTTGGGAAGCTGGACCCATATTCTGGTGAGCGGCCATTCCTTGAAATGAGTACTTTACGTCTCCTATTTGGGGTTGTTTTCAAGTATTGGAAAATTAAAATAAAACCCCATTTGTGGCCATTTCTTGGGGTATGTGAATTTGGTTTTTAGAAACTTGCACGTCATTCTTAGCGATCCTGGTGATTCTGAAGGGCCACCTGTTAGGGTATGACGGCAAAGCGAGGAGATAGGCAGCTTCAGCATCAGACAAGGCCCGGCTCAGTGTGTCTCTGATTCCCCAAGAGCAGGGCACTGGTGATGAAGCAGAGAGGCAAGTCATTGCGAAACTGTCGTGAAAGCAAGTCCTCTGGAGGGACTGTAGATACACAGATATTAACATGTTACCTGCGCTTTTTGTGGGCAACAAAGGTCATTTTCTAAATTGAAATTGCCCTTGATATTTCGACATGGGTTTGACTTCAGTAGAGGTATTCCACATCGGGCTAAAACAGCCTGATGGAAAGAACGCGTGGAGAATTCGGGGAATAAAAAGGAAGTGAGTCCCTGGGTGCCAGCGCTAAGGTGAGGGGAGCACAGTGCAGCGGCCTCCTCTCCTGTGCCCCCTCCCTCCTGGCTGGAAGCACGCCCCTCCTCCAGCTGTTTTCTAGTCTCTCAGGGAATCTTCCAGCAGTGCAGGTCCTGGCTTTGTCCCTCTATTCCTGGGGGCAGTCCACAGAAACTTAAACTTGAGGCACCCGGGACAAGCACAGGCCCTCCCACAGGCTCCAGAGCCTGCCTCCGCCTGGGGACCAGGGCCCGGCTCTCGGCAGGGAGGCAGGCGTCCTCCAGCACCCGGCACTTCCGCCACACCGCCTGCTCCCTCAGGGACTGGTTTCTGTGGATATGCAGTCCTCCAGGCTTTACACTGGACTGCCACTGTGAGAACAGCTAGCTCTGAAAGATGGTCTTGTAACACTTCTGGCTTCCTTCATTCAGTGAACACGTTTTGGATGATATGACGCCAACAATTTCATGACAAAGGGGAAAAGCCGGCTTCCAGGCGCTGCCATCAGCTGAGTGTTCTGTAACGAGGGAAAGCAGTCATTTTTAAAGGAAAATGCTAGAAGATAGCAAGGGAAATAAGCGCAAGGAGAAGTTAAGTGCCACTAAGGTCTAATAATTTCAGAAGTAACATGTTCCTTCCTAGGACTTATTTAATGACAGCATCCAGGCCAGATGCCTATTTCCTTGGTTTTCCTGATGCACCAAATTAGAAAGCGTCTAGGAGCGTTTTTAGTGGGAAAGCACTGTGCTCGTAAGTCCATTTTCCACCTCACATCAGAACTCTAGCAGTGTTTAAATGTGTCACCGGCTTACGAAGCCTCACTGATGGAGAACATGCTTTTATGTGGGAGGAGATTTAACCCTGGGAAAGTGGGTCAATTCCCATAATTCTACCCTTATGTTTGAAGCTCTGGCCAAAGGGCATTAAATACTGCCATCAATTAGAACTCATTTGACAAGATGTCGGACAGTCAAGCTAAGTTCTTGATTTCAAATTGTGATTTGCAAAGAGTGACCCAGTGAAGCACTTGCCTCCATGTCAGCACCCAGCACCCAGATGAGGGGAGTAGGGTGGTACAGCCTCAGGCTCGCCCGACGGGAAGTGCTGGGCAGCTTTAACACGGATCGCTGGCCTTTTGCTTTCATTAATTAACTCCTTATCTAAATAGTAGTTGGACTGTTCTTAAGACTCCCTCATTTAATTTTTAGTGAACTCCTTTATATCTTGAACACTGGTTTCAACATTTTTTCATCCTTCCTCATCTGAAGCCTGGCTCTCCCTCTGTGCCTCCCCCGCAGACCCTTCCATGAAGGGGGCTGGCCCTTCTCTGCAGGCTCTTTCTTTCTCTAGATCCCGCCTGCTTGCGTTTCAGAGAACTGTCCTGGAATCTCTCCTTGCATATGCACCTCACTCACCCTGTCTCCAGCGTCCTCACTGTCAGAACCGACACCTTGGACACCCTCTTGACAACTAGACCACTTGTCTTCCTCCCTGACCTCTTGTTTCTGAACTCAACTGGGTCCCCTGCCCGGCAAAGCCGATCTACCGACTTGGGGTTGTGCTGAAGGGAAGCCCGGTTTACTGAAGGCTCCCAGCAAGGAGAACGGGCAGCTCAGGCTTGGAAGGCCGGGAAGTGGTGGTGGTTGTCAGGGAAGGCATTCTACAACAGGACGAGGGGGAGGGCTTCAGGAAGCGCGATCGGCTTGTGGACCCTCCGGATTAGTGGGTGGTGGGGTGACAGGGTGGAGCTTCGGGAGGCCGCATCCTCAACCTTATGGTCCTAACCTGTCGGGGTCCGTGTGCTTGCTTCCATCAGGGCGAATCTGGTTTTCATAAAACCACTTAGGGATGCATGTCAGACAGCGTCTCCTGCGCCCTTCAGCGAGGAGCCGAGGTCCTGGACACTGCGGCTCTGCTGTTTAACTTGTCCTTTGTTCCCTCGTCCACCAGGCATTCACGTTTTCTTCATTATTAACTCCTAAGTCATGCATCTGGGGCTCCAGGGAGGCCTGGAGCAAGGCCCTTGAGTTCAAGAGACAGGGGCCCTGGGGTGGGGGCTGTTAAACCCAAGAGGGTCCTCAAGGGTCCTGTTTCATGGCTGCTGCCAAGCCTCAGCCCCACTGGGGCGTCTTCCCGCTTCTCAGCCTCCTACGCCCCCAGCTTGCTTCTGCACACCACTCCATGGGATGGACTCGCAGTGTCTTACCCATGTCCCCCGGGGTCCCCCAAGTGTGCTTCTCCCCAGCACCTCCCACCAGCCCTCAGGAACAGGGAAGGAAGGCATTTGAGTGCAAGGGTCCTCCGTCTAGACCTTGGAGGTGATGTGTGAGAAGGCATCTAGCTGTCCACTCCAGACTGTGCGCTTCGTGGAATGCACCCCTGGACGAATCGGGCTGCTTGCGAAGAGCTGGAGTGCGTAGGTTCCACAGGGGTGAGACGCGCCTGTGGACATGGTTCGGGCTGGCTTTCACTCTCGCCTCAGCCAGGACCTACCTCGTCGTGCACGTCAGCTGTAGAGACGACCAAAGACAGAGCCAAGTTCTTGGATTTGGGAGCCTGGATTTGCTCGTGTGGAGGGTGACTACTACCTGAGACCTCAGAATCCCGCCCACAGACAAGAGACGGGTGTTCCCAGGAGTTGTGTCAACTGTAGATGAGCTCGAGGCTATGAGGTTTTGGTACCGTGTCCAAAGGGCCTGCTGGGCCAGGTGAGTGGCGAGGACGTTCCCACACACCCAAAGCCTCAGTTTGGCTGATGTGAATGTTATTTAGATTCTGTGTAGTTAATGCAGATCTCTTCCTTCTCATGGCGACTCCGTTTCTAAAGGTTGTTCTCAGAGCATGAAAGTCAAACTACGTCCTGTATACAATTAAGTTTTGCTTTTAAATGCATTTTATCGTATGATGAATTTTTGAAAATGTATGCTTCACATGTGAACAAGAGGGCAATGATCGTTCAGGACATTCAATGCTGAATCCGTACGTCCAGCCCCACTGCAGAGCTTATGTTCCACGCTTTGCTGATTGTCCTAAACTTTCTAAAATAAGCCTGTATTACTTTTAGGGATGCAGAATAATTCTATATAAAATACACACGTATATAGTTTGGAGTGGGTAACCGCTCCCTCCTCCAGGTGATCTTCCCCAGCCAGGGATGGACCCTAGGTCTCCAGTATTGCAGGCGGATTCTTTACCAGCTGAGCCTCAAGAGAAGCCCAAGAATATTGGAGTGGGCAGCCTATCCTTTTTCCAGGGGATCTTCCCGACCCAGAAATCCAACCAGAGTCGTCTGCATTGCAGGCAGATTCTTTACCAGCTGAGCCACCAGGGAAGCCCCTATTTTATACATATTATATATATACATGATACATATTTCTGCTCTGGTGATCCTTCCTGAATTCTATACCCATCTGCTGGAAATTCAGCGCTGCTGTTTTTTTGGTTGTTGTCGGTGTTTTTAGGCATCAGCGAGGAGCTTGCAGGATCTTAGCTCCCACCCGGGACTGAACCCGCGGCCTTGGCAGTGAGTGTGCAGCGTCCTAGCCACTGGACCACCAGGAAAGGCCCTCAGATGCCGTGTTTCACAAGCGCCTAAGACCATCCAGTCTCAGATCAAACTCCTACCTCGCATCTGGGATGAGCCCCTCCATGGAGGCGGCGATCTGAACCACCTTCTCCACCATCCTCCTCCACCTAACAGGGGGCCTGGCCTGGAATTTTCAGAACTTCTCCTCCCACTTGGTCTTTCTTTACTGTCCCTCCGACCCGCCTCCACAACGTCATAGGGCGATCATTCTAAGACACAGACTAGCCAGGCACCTCTGCCACTCGGACAGAAGTCACTCTCCTCAGCGTGCCCCGGGACTCCATTCCTGACTCAGGCCAAGGTAAGGTCGTCCCCGTCTACTCCCAGAGGTCCTGCTCCCGCCTGCCGGACCGCAGCAGTCACCCTCACCTGCCTGGCTGACTCAGCCGTGCTGCGTGTCCACCCACCAGCGGCCACCCACATGCCTTTCCAGACTGAACGTAACCTCCTACTCTGAGTCGTTCGATCTACCCATTTTCCACCGCAAATGCCCTATGGTTTTTATCGCCTGTCCTGTGATGAACTTGGAGCCTTTGTCAATTCCCTCTGCGTTTCCAGGCCTGTTTGCATAGCTAGCAGAGATCATGCGATCAGGGGCCTGTTCTGGGACTGCAGGGCTGGGGTCTTCCTGTTTATTTCAGGCCATCCCGGCAGCTGTGCTGGGGAGCAGACTGGCCGGGACTCGGTCTGTCGGCCTCATGGTCAAGCCTTGACTGTGCAGGAATAGGCTTAAGTGAGCGAAGCAAACAGCACACCGAGAAGCTGGCTGCCTGGGGGCTTTCCCGAGAGCCATTCTGGGCGCTCAAAAGGAGCAAACACCTCCAGACTCGCGCTTGGATTGAAGGAGTTGGTTTGTCAACGGGTGCTTTGCTGTGTAGACGCAGCTGGTGTTAGGCCTTTGCATGGGATTGTATTTGACTTATTCTGACATCTAAATCTACTTTTTTGACAGGGAAACCTAAAAGAAAAAAATCTGCCTTAAATTTTGAAATGAAAACCACGGCACAGATTCCTCGTGAGACAGGGCTGCATTCAACTCGTGTCTTCCACAGGAATCGGAACTGTGTCTTTAAAGGAAGGAGGAGTTCTGGGGGACAGTGGAGCCACGTTTCTGTCAAGCTCTGTTACCCAGTGGGAATGGAAACAGAGAGGAGAGGAGTGTGTCAGGGCGCAGGGGCGGCCCGCCGTGACCCTCTTCCTGTGGCCTAATTATAGCGGCTTTGTGGAGGGCTAGTCATATAACAGATACGTTGAGAGATTCTCGAACTAGAACGCTCTGCGCGGGGAACGAGGCCTGCGGCAAACTGACGTTCCACCTGGAGACTAGCTTCCCTCTGCTGCGGTGCCCTAGTCCTAAGAAGCCTGTTGCACGAAGCGTTACAGTCTGGCGACGTTGTAAAGATCGGTGGTCATATTGTCTATTTTAGAATCATCTTTCCCTTTTTTGCCATCACCAAGCAGCTGCCCCAGCATTTGCAAAGCAGCTGTTTCATGGCTAAATGGACCCCAGCTCCAGCAGCCACCAGCTCACTACTGATACACCCCGAACAACTCCATGATAAGTGAGAAAGTCCTCATGTTTAGGTGTGTTCTGACGTGAATCACACCCGGAGAATCTGGGGAAGAGAAATGGGAAAAGAACACAAATATCCAAGCTTTTCGTTTGTTTGTTTCAATGTCACATGTAAGGTTACTGCCAGAAGGCTCATTCAATTCTCTTGAGCAAAAGCCTTCATTCAAAAATGTCAATATCATTTAACAGCAAAAGCAGTATAATTACTCTATTCAATAAACAGCTAACAATACACAGACATTTTCAGCTAAAAGAGAACTTACCAGAGTGTACCTTTTAGCAATTTAGTAGTTAATTAGTAAAAAAAAAAAAAAAAAATTTAACCACATCTGGTGAGCAGTCTCTAATTTCTGAAGCTTTGGAATGAAAATCCACTGCACAAATTCATTGCTATGAACAGTCTGCCGGTTGTTTACCTTTATGCCAATCTCATTCCCTACCAGGAAAATATATTTCAAATGTGTTTCTGCATTAAAAACCGGAGCATAACAAAATGCAATTTCAGATTTCTGGGCATGACATTAATGCCATGCAGTTCACCAGCTGCCGCACGTGGGTTAAAACGCCATCACGGCCTTGGCCATGAAGTTGGCCGCGTGGGACAGAAAAAGGAAGGACGGTCGTCCGTCCGCTTCCAATTGCCGCCTCCTCTACACTGGCCGAGCCCAGGGGCCGGAGGCGGGAGGCGCTGGGCGCCCACCTCACGGTCCTCTCCGTGTCCTCTCCTCCGTGAGAGCGGGGTTGGCCTCAACGACCTTAGGGACACGTGCGGGCGTGTCTACATCCGTGGAGGCGCCGGCCTTGCCAGACTGCGGGTGCTGCCGCCGTAACCTCCAGGCCGGCCGCGGGCAGCGCCCACAGCCTGAAGTACTTACGCTGTTCTGCAGTTTAATGACTTGCCAAGGCCCGTCTCTTTTAAAATTTTTAAGAAGGTTTTACGGCTGAGTTAATTTACATGCCTGGTTTACCCAGACAATATCGGGCTACATTTTGCTTTGAAATGCATGACATTGGTCACTGACATGTATCGGGGTCAAAACTCGATCTTATTAGAGTGACACCTTGAACTGATTAGAGCTCTTTCTTCTAAGTAACACACAGTGTGTACACATTCACAGCCTGTGTCCTCAGAGAAGCCACTTGAATTTTCCAGGATAAAGTATAGCTTCAGTTTATCGGTGAGAAAATAAAGATGAAGGAGCCAATTTAATCAGAAAGGTGAGGCTCACTGGGAGGTGCTCTTTCATGGTGAGAAGGTCAGGCTCTAAGTCTAAGGATGGGCTGAGGAGAGGCTGACCGCCCATCGGCTTTCAGGGCTGAACAGGACACCCGTTCTTCCAGGGACCTGGCTTCCCCATCTCAAGTGGAGCTAAAGTTCGGTTCATTTTTGTAGCTTCTGTAGAACTGTAGACTCAGAGTTGCAATGGATACTAGGTATAGGATTGATATAAAAACCTTTTGGAAAAAGCCCAGTTTAGACCCTGCCCAGGGAAAGGTCTCCTAAGAAAGAAGACCTGGGCGTGTGTGTCTGGGGGTGCGATCCGCAGTTGCCGCCCTGGGAGATGAGACCCACCCCGGGGAAGGGGGATGTCACTGCGAGGCTCTGAGTGGACCCTGCAAAGTGGATTTGGGGAGGAATTGTCACAGGTCTTGTAGGGAAAGAGGAGGTGGGACCTGAGGTCGTTCTCAGGGAAGGAAACCCAGGGAAAGGAGGAAGCTGCTCAATGGGAACCTCATTACCCTCCCTTCTGGCTGTGTGCAGCTGGGATCCTCATCCACGTGCCCGGGGTTCTGTGTGGACAGCCCAGTGTCACCTGCAGGGGTCTGGCTGGACTGCAGCGCAGCTGGGGAGAGGGGCTGGCCTGTGGGGTTTTGGGAAGGTTGTGCCAGGGGCTTCCTTCCATCCAGGTGACAAGCGAGTCGGGGAGGACCATCTGACCAGAACCCGGCAGGTTACCTGCGGGGTACATCCCATCGCTGCGGTGGTGTGCCTCACTGTACTAATTAGATCTCTTCTGATCACTTGATCTGTCCTGGGCTGAGATATGTGAAATAAAGGTTTCTGAGAATAATGGACTTCTGTATATTTCTTCTTACAGCAATTATTAGTTTGATTTATGAACGCAGGTATTATATTATTTGGTTTATAGAATTTAATGCATTTACCTTCCTTGACTTAATACTTTTGCTCTAAAATCAGCCTTAAATAATATTAAAAACAAAGTTTTTGGTTTGTATTTGCCTAATATCTTTCACCATCATTTATTTTAATGGTTAGATTGCTTGCTCGCTCAGTTGCTTGTTATATCCAGCTCTTTTGCAACCCATGGACTGTAGCCACCAGGCTCCTCTGCCCATGGGGACTCTCCAGGCAGGAACACTAGAATGGGTCGCTATGCCCTCCTCCCAGGGGTCTTTCTGACCCAGGGATCGAACCTGTTTGTCTCTTGCTTGGCAGGGGGATTCTTTACCACTGTGCTATGTGGGAGAGTCTATGGTTAGATTACATATGACAGAACGTTGGGTTTTGCTTTGTGGCACAACTCATAAGTCTATTCTATTATTAAGCATGTTTTGCCTATTGTATTTGTTAATCTGATTCTTATACCGGTTGCTACATGCTACGATTATTAACATTATACCTTTTCAGTTCAGTTCATTTCAGTCGCTCAGTCATGTCCGACTCTTTGCGACCCCATTGAATCACAGCACGCCAGGCCTCCCTGTCCATCACCAACTCCCGAAGTTCACTCAGACTCATGTCCATCGAGTCCGTGATGCCATCCAGACATCTCATCCTCAGTCGTCCCCTTCTCCTCCTGCCCCCAATCCCTCCCAGCATCAGGGTCTTTTCCAATGAGTCAACTCTTCGCATGAGGTGGCCAAAGTACTGGAGTTTCAGCTTCAGCATCATTCCTTCCAATGAACACCCACGACTGATCTCCTTTAGAATGGACTGGTTGGATCTCCTTGCAGTCCAAGGGACTCTCAAGAGTCTTCTCCAACACCACAGTTCAAAAGCATCAATTCTTCAGCACTCAGCTTTCTTCACAGTCCAACTCTCACATCCATACATGACCACTGGAAAAACCATAGCCTTGACTAGATGGATCTTTGTTGGCAAAGTAATGTCTCTGCTTTTCAATATGCTATCTAGGTTGGTCATAACTTTCTTTCCAAGGAGTAAGCATCTTTTAATTTCATGGCTGCAGTCACCATCTGCAGTGATTTTGGAGCCCCAAAAAATAAAGTCTGACACTGTTTCCACTGTTTCCCCATCTATTTCCCATGCAGTGATGGGACCAGATGCCATGATCTTCGTTTTCTGAATGTTGAGCTTTAAGTCAACTTTTTCACTCTCCTCTTTCACTTTCATCAAGAGGCTTTTTAGTTCCTCTTCACTTTGTGCCATAAGGGTGGTGTCATCTGCATATCTGAGGTGATTGATATTTCTCCTGGCAATCTTGATTCTAGCTTGTGTTTCTTCCAGTCCAGCGTTTCTCATGATGTACTCTGCATAGAAGTTAAATAAGCAGGGTGACAATATACCTTTTATCTTTATTTAAATGTTTCAGAATATGGTTTGTTTTCTTTCCTTTTTCACTATTTCTTCTGATAACTTGGATGGGTTAAATTTTTGTTCTAATGATCAACTTATAAGTGTCCCCTTCTTTAGACAATATCCTTTGTCTTCCTTCTATTAACAGTATTATGATTGATGTATTTTCCCTTCTCACCTTTTTATTCCCCCATCACGCAATTTTATTTTATTCTTATGTTATCTTATATCTTTAGATATACTCTTATTACCGGATTCATCGGCTCCAAGTGGCATCACAGTCTGTCCAGAGGAAAAGATGTGGGCGAAACTAGCAAATGCATGCTTTATTTGCACTTTCTTCTTTTTCCTTCTCACGCCATTTGTGGATTGTTTCCACGGACAAGACTCATGGAATTCACTGTTCTCGACCCACGTTCAAACTCCCGCTCCTGCAGTTTGATGGACTGGGTGCTCACTGCTAGCTTTCGGCCAAAGTCCGCCCTTCAGTGACTCCCTTAGTTCAGGGTCATGGGAACTGAGCTCCTTCATGTTCTGCGCTTTTGCTGTTGACTTTTTATGTGAGAATTCAGTTGACATGACGTTCTCAGGCCTTCTCCTGTGTCACTAAGCCATCACAGGCATCGTCACCTGTCTCCTGAGTCACTTCTGACTTTGGGAGAAGTTGAGGCTGGCCTGGCAGTTTCTTCACAGAGAGATTCATCTAACATGTGCTTCTTGTCCATTTACTTGGGACACTCAAAGAGTTCTTTCCCGAATTCCAGCTACTTTCCTATGGTTGTTCCTTAATGTTGATCACTCTTTGTGTGCTTTTTTGGGGACTTCTTAATTATTAAACTCAAAGCTAATTGTATTACTTCTAAGCACTCCTGAAATATATATATATTTAAATTATAAAATAATTTAAATAAACACAAAGTATAGAGAATAATAGAAAAAAAGTCTCCGTAACTACCCCGCACTATCAAATTTTAAGCTTTACACCTTTTGTAAACCAAGATTTGTAGGAAAAGTGTGAAAAGATTCCTCTATCATGGATCTGTTGCTGCAGTTAAGTTGGTTTGTTAAAGTGAGTCTGACCTTGTTGGCCTGGAAATCCATCGGCTTCGTTTTTAGAGAGTGTAGAAAGCAGTGGCAGTCCTCGGAACCTTTGATAGGTGGTGGTAACTTAAGGTGTTTGTGGCCTGATAGCCTTGATGATGGCTTTGTGGTCATCACGTGATCTGCCATATGACGGGACTCTCTGGCTGCAAGACAGTTGCAGAAAGGGCAGACTTCGCAGTCGTCAGAGGAGCCTTCATGCCCACATCTAGATGTCACCTCAGACACAGGACGTGTTTGAAGCGTGGTCCTCGCCCTCAAGAAGCAAGTGCGTGAAGCATACGTCCGTGAGCAAGCAACGGTGCGGACCAGCCTGCGGTGAGGCCGTGATGGAAGCAGAGGGCAGATGCTCATGACAGAGACGTGGTGCCCCGTGTGTGGGAGCCACGAAACTTTCCCCTCCTCCCCGACTCAAGCTGCCCCACCGCGATCCTGGAGACTAGGCACAGCCTGCCTCCCACAGCACAGGGAAGCTCAGGTTGCCAGTGGAATTAAGGCTGCTAACTGGCTGGCCCTGAGGTAGGGGGACGATCTTGGCTTGTCTAGGGGGACCCAGGGTCACCAGAAGTGTCCTTAGAAGTGGGTTCGGTGGCAGGAAAAGTGAGTCGGGGGAGATGTGACCACGGAAGGTCAGAGAGATGGGACACAGCCAGCTCTGAAGATGAGGAAGCATCCTGAGCCCCGGATGTGGGGCCTCTAGAAGCTGGAAAGAAGACGGAGTCTCTCACAGAAGCCCAGCAGGGCTTCAGCCCTGTCAAACGTGCGACGTTAGCCCGAGGAGCCTGAGCCGACTCCATCCCCACCGATGGTGAGAGGACTGCACTGACACCAGCCCCAGCGGCGGTCCTCAGTCACCGAAGCGGCACGGAGACCGGAGCGTCGTGTCTGGGAGGGAGAGAGGGGGACGTCACAAGAGAGGGTCCGGGGTGGGGGCTTCCCCCTGGTAACACAGGCGGCCGTGGGCTGGAGCTGGATCTGGAAGGACCTCAAGTCCTGGGCCTGGTCAAGAGTCAGTGGCGCATTTGTGCAGCCATGAAACTCTTGGTTTTGTCTTTTACAAGGAGAAGTGGTGCTTCCAAGTAGAGCAGAGCCTGGGGGTCTTTGGGAAGGGCAGAGGCGTGCTTCGGTTTTGATGGCCTCTGCAGAGGCTCTCTGCTCTGCTGGAATTCCCAGGATGAAGACTCTGCACGCCAGCTTGCAGGGGCGGGTATGGGGCAGGGGGCTGCCCACGCTGCTTTCCTGGGAGGCCCCCGATCACCAGCTGGCTGGTGCATTCTGGCCTCTTCATCACGTGTCCACGTGAGGGCGGCCCACTCCAAAGCTGACTCCTGTTGTTCTGCCGACAGTTGCTGCCTTGGGTCCCCTCTGTCTCTAGGTCCTGTCGTTGGTCTGAAGAACCAGCTGCACAATTAGCCAAGCTGATGGGAGAGGAACTGGACGTGGGGACAGCAGGATATGAAAGAAAGGCCGGATCAACTCTCCGCCCTCTTCTTCGCCTACTGTGCCGGCTCAGGGCCAGCCCCTGCCCACTGTGCCCAGCCAGTGAGGCCCCAACTGCCGCCACTCAGCATAAGCTGGGAAATCTCTGGGTAAGTAGAGCGATTTAACTGTGAATACCTGTGCGGAAAACCTGCCACATGTCCCTGGCTTATTTGTGAAGTCCTTTTGCCAGGGCTCCTCCCAGCTGATTGGATTTTTCCTGAGGTCTCCGTGGCACCAGAGCACGGAGACCAGGGCGTTATTATACTGTTGAATTCTGTTAGTATATTATACCAGGCCTTGAAACTTGATGGAATTTACCTGCTCTGTTTTGTACTTGCCTGAGACAGGCGGCCCTTTTGGCCCCCTGCCTTGACTAGAAAGCCAGTCTGCCCACCTCCGAATTTTCCAGGGTCTTACCCATATCTGGCTGATATGATGAGATTTGTTTGCACTTTTGCACTCGTAGGTGATGCTGAGGTAAGACCTTGGGGAAGCTGGGGCGAGGTGAGTGTAAATTGCACTTTACACACAGAGCACACTTGGGGGCAGTGGGGCTGCTCTAGGCTGGGAGACTGTCCTTCCAGAAGCCACATCCCCCTGGGATCTCAGAACGTGATGCTGTTTGGAAACAGGGTCTTTGCAGGCGTTCGTAGTTAGGATGCGGTCATACCTGAGCAGGGAGGAGGCCGGGTGGCCGGCTCCAGAATCGCGGGAGGAGGAGCGTGCTGCTGCCGGCTGAAGTCGTCCGGCGAGTGCTTGTTCTTGCGGCCGTTTGTTTCCTCAAGTCCATGTCTCCGTGAAGAGGCAGGAAGCAGCGAGAGAAAGGGGAGATCACCACGCTTTTCCCGGCCTGGGTGGCGTGTGCCCCCCAAGAGCCGGTGACAGGCGACATGAAGTGTGAGGGGTGAGACAGTCCAGATGGCCACTGGGGCCGCATACCGTCCGGCTGGCTGCAGTCCAGGCCACCGGGCAAGGAGCCAAAGGCCAGCCTTCCGGCCCGCCCGCCCTGGGAGCTCCCGAGATGCTGAGAAACGAGCGTCTTCTCTGGTCATCGAAGAACAACAAGCTCCTTGTGGCGTTTTAGCCTCTGATTTCCCTCTTGTTGCTCTCTGATACTGACCGCCTGGGTCGAGGTTTCCCTGGGGATTCACACACCTGAGCTTGCTCTCAGGCCGGAGTGTTTACTGTGGGCAAAACGCAGCTTCCTGTTTCAGAGAAGAAGGACTTAAAAAGGCTTTTAAATGGGCTTCCAAGATTCCTTGAATAGCAAACAGCTTTTAAGAGACAATGCTTTAATGGGGGTATGGGTAACCAGTCCAAAACCAAAAGGATTGAATATCCCTTTAAATGTATGTGGGCGTAAAATGCAAGAAGGGGACAGATTTGGCAACGTTTCTTCTGGATTTTTACAGAATTCAAAACGCTTGAAAAATCTTTCCACGTGTGACCAGACACAACTGCAAAAAATTTATGAACGATCCAGAGAGACAGCAGAAGTGCTCGTGGAAATCCAAGCAGCTTGTGGGCGGCTTTGCCTGAGAGGAAGGGTCCTGTCTCCCGGGCCCCTCCAGGCGGGGAGGGTGCCTAGTGGGGGCTTGCCCTGCGGAGCCATCTGGGGCTCTCATTTGGACAGTGGACGGTGGGTCTTCATGGCAACAGTGGGTTCTGTGAATCAGAATGAGCGCATTCACTCGGCAGAAGGTGAGCAAAGCCTGGTGCCGGGCCATCCAACGGAGACCTTCACCTTGACCTGCCTAGTGAAGTGGTGCTGAGGAAGCCCAAGCACTAACTGTGCTTTGTAAGCCCAGGAGCCTCCTTCGGGGTGGAATCCGCGTGGTCGGCAGCAGGCCAGTCCTGCCTGGTCCATAGGCCTCTGGGCGTGCAGCCGTCTCTCCTGGGCAACCTGGGTCTTGACCTCATGAGTTACCACACTGGTTTCAGGGCAGAGAAGAAGGATGCAGACCCAGTCAGTTCTGCAAAGCCCCAGCCTCTGCTGAGCACAAGAGGGTGGTGGGAGAACCTCCCAGAGCTCCAGGGAAGGGGGCCGGTGGGGTCTGCTGGTCTCCGTTTGGGCCCCAGAAGCAGATGCCGGCGTGAGGGTTGAGGACCACCTGGGTGTGTTTAGGGGTGACCCCAGAGCCAGGGCAGAATCACAGAAGAGGGGAGGCCAGCCGTGGGCACCAGCTAGTCCCACCAGGATTCCCCGGGCGCCGCACAGACAGCCTGAAGCTGGTCCACCCCCGCGCGGAGACGGCAGCCGTGCCCGGCCTCCCCCTCCAGGCGGGACCAGTGGGAAAGCGGCAGGTTCTGGCAGCAGCTTCTTGGCAAGCGCCGAGGACCAGTCGGGACCTCTGTGACACCTGCTGTCGTGATCACTGGGTGAAGGTGTGCGTAGCAAGTGGCGGAGTTCAGAGGAGGGGGGACCTTCATGGGACGTGGTGAGGGGCGACCTTTACAGACAGTCAGGAAGGTTGGGGGGTTGGTCTCGGGGCTCCTCCTGAGAGCCTGAGCTGGTGAAGGAAGTCTGATGAGCAGCATGGCACGGGGCCCGGTCCCTCGTGGACTGTGTTGATAGGGGGACTTTGAGCAGAGACACACGAGGAAGGACTAGGTGTGGAGGCCCTCCTGTGTGCTCCCCCACACCATCCTCGCATCTCCCAGAGCAGAGGGGTTTTCACACACATGTGCCCACATGTGAGTGTTGGCTCCCGTGACTGATGGGTGCACCCGGCTGAGGAAACGGACGGTTGGTGCTTCTCGGTAGGAGTTTCGGGAGCAATCATGTTAAGCCACTTAAGCTGGCATTGAAAGTGGAAGTGTTGGTCACCCAGTCGTGTCTGACTCTTTCCTGCCAACCGAGCTATCGGGGAAGCCCCAGCTGGCATCAGGCAGTTAATAAATTGTGATGTTGCCTGTTTACAATCCAACCAGGTAACATAGCCCAGATCGTGTAACACGGCCCATCAGAGATGAAAGGTGAATGTGCTTTCACCCTCAGTGGCTTTGTGATGCTTGTTCTAAACTGAGATTAGAATTAAAGAAAGTGAAAAGTGTGAAAGTGAAAGCATTAGTCGCTCAGCTGTGTCCGACTCTCTGCGACTCCTCTGTCCATGGGATTCTCCGGGCTAGAACACTGGAGTGGGTTGCCGTTCCCTTCTCCAGGAGATCTTCCCAACTGAGGAATCGAACCCGGGTCTCCCTCACTGCAAGCAGATTCTTTACCGTCTGAGCCACCAGGGAAGCAAGGCACCAACTGTGTGTCCCTGGTAGCTCAGCTGGTAAGGAACATGCCTACAGTGCAGGAGACCCCGGGTTGACTCCTGTGTCGGGAAGATCCCCGGAGAAGGGACAGGCTACCTGCTCCAGTGTTCTTGGGCTTCCCTGGTGGCTCAGGTGGTAAAGAATCCGCTTGCAGTTGGGAGACCTGGTTTCAACTTCTGGGTTGGGAAGGTCCCCTGGAGGAGGGCATGGCAACCCATCCCAGTGTTCTGGTCTGGAGAATCCCCAAGGACAGAGGGCCTGCTGGGCTACAGTCCATGGGGTCGCAGAGAGCTGGACATGGCTGAGCACTGTGTATAGGGCTTGTCTCTTCACCAGAAGCACCAGACCAGCATTATCTGCCAGCTAATTAATATCCCAGGGATGGTTTGGGTCAGTGAGCAGTGGGGTGCCCAAGAGCCCCTTCCCAAGGACCTGGGGACCACGTCTCCTCTGTTGGGTGCCCCGTGTGACCGGCACCCTGGGCCCACATCCCTGGAGCTTCTGGGGCAGGGGCCTCAGTGCTGTGAGCGGAACTGCCCCCTGTAGAGCCTTGTGCCTTTCAGGAACTTGGTGCCTAAATGCCGGAAAGAGGTTCCCCGGGATGGTGATGCTGGTGCAGGGTAGAGACTCAGGGTGTGTGTGGAATAAGTGAGGTGATGGAGAGCAGGGCTGAGAGGTACCAGGCCTCCTTGATGGATCGCTGACCGATCCAGGCCTTCAGGAGCCTCTCACCTTCCAGAACCGCGGTCCCCGGGGGCGGTGTCCACCCAGCTTTCGTTGAAGTTTCTTTTCTCTGACGAAGGTTCAGAGAGACTCTGGCCCTGCCCTTGCCTAACCAACCTCTTTCTGTAGATCGATATGTAAGCTCATGTCTTTAGTTTTTATTGGGCAGTAATTCTGCGACCCATATGTAATTCATTAGCATGTAAAATGCTCTGCTATTTGAGCCAAAATAATATCCAGGCTGTCTGAAAAGTCTGGCAACAGAGGATAAACTTATTTCAAATAGTTTATTAGTTACATTTTCAAATAATATACTTAATATGTTTCCCCTCAACCTCCAGACACCTTTTAGGTAAAGTAACTAAATTTAAAATAAGAAGTTTGATCTTTAGCCTGAAAAAATACAATAAATATACTATTTCCCCCATGTTTCCAGAATATTTGGAGTGTACTTATTGCAATTTTGTTTCAGATTAACAATAGGATCATTGCTTTAAATTTAGAGGTACTTCATCTGAAAAGCTGTCTGGAGGTTGAAGAAAAACATGTTGAAGATATCTTTTTCATAATGTAAATAACATGTTTAAAAGTAAGATTTTCATGTGTTTGCGGAATTTTTGTACATCGTGTAATTGATAAGCGTCTCGGGGAGTTTATTTTAAATTCTTTGTTATGGATTAGTTAAAAGAGACCAAGTGCTTCGACATTTATTTTCAAGTGTCTACTCTTAATGCGTTCAGAAATAAAACATAAAGACTGAGGTTTTCGCTTGATCCAAATTTTACACTTTGCAAAAAATATTTTAAAAGGAGAAAATAATAAATTAGAAGTAGGAAATAGGGCAGAGCGCCCAGCATTCTCCATCAACAGTGTGTCTGTGTTAGAGCTCCACAGGCTCCATAAACCCTTACGGGGTCTTCATGGGTGGGGTCTGCAGGGGCGGAATGAGAGTTCTTGCAACTGATGCTCACAGGCCGAGCCTTCACGTCTGAGCAAAGCCATCTTGGTAGAAGGGGGCAGACTGTTTCATTGTCAACCTGGGTCAGGTGGCCTTGGGATCCCTGGGTCGCTTGGAGTGGTAAACAAATCTGTTTTGTTCCCAGAGGTGTTCACATCCAAGTTCAAGGTTGACAGGAGAAGCTCAGACTCACTCTCTGCATCACGACATGAGTCAGGCGAGACCTGCGCCCGGAGCCCCTTCAGATGAGTTTGCATGTAAGTCCGTCCCAGGGACCCAGGACCAGGGAGGGCTGTGCTCACAGGGTTCATGGGCATCAGCCACAGACCCGAAACTGCCGTGGTTGACAAACTTGAAATCCCAGCAAAAAGGAGGAACGACAGAAATTCAGTAGAAATGGTAAGAGCCCATTAAGACATTCTAGAAGAAATCTGCTTCCAAAACAAACTGGGTTTATTAGTGTCAACCCTGATCACGGACCTAACCCTCCCCAGCACCCTCCGAGGCCTGGAGCAGAGCTGGGCGGACCGGCTCCCAGGCTCACGGTGTAGCCACACCTCTTCACAGCTTTTCGAACTAGTGCTTACTGGCTTGAAATGTAATATATCTTATGCTCCAATTTTCTTCTAGTTCTGTCTACATGTGCCTCCGGGGGAAAATGCTTGCATAGCCCCCTGGCCTCTTAATAAATCACTGCCGGTCTGCTCTGCACCTAGCTGCCTGTGGACTGAGGTTCTCTTTGGGGGCGTATTAGAGGCCCACCTCGGTCGGGGGTGGAGGGGCCGTGACAAGAGTGGGACTGTCCGTTTAAGGGGCCCGTCCGTCCGTGTAGACCCGGAACTGGCGGCCAACAAGCTCAGGGCCTGACTCTCTCAAGACGCGTGCAGGCTGACCCTCACCTTGATGCAGAGCTCTACAGCCTCATGGCGACGGCCGGCGTCATGCACTGTGTGACGTGTGACCGAGTGGAGCCCCGCCTCCGGGGGTTACGGAGGTGGGAGCCCACTGTGGCCACAGGACCTCCTCCTTCCCCATCATACAGATAGGCCTATGTGACCAGCGCAGACTCTGAAAGTACAGTTTACATTCTCAGCCGCTGGCAGAACCGCTCAGGACCCGTAACAGGCAACCATCGGTCTTGGATGAGACCGTTTCTGGTGAGGCTGCTGGGCGTCACGGGGACCCCAAGCCGCGGCGTCCATGGGCGGTGGGAACGGACCATCTACTGGTGAGAAAAGGAGAACCAGGCAGGGAAGGTGGGGTTTGAGCTTGGCCTTGAAATGGAGAGTGTTGTCCTGTTTTCAAAGCTGAAGAGTGGGAGAGACCTCGTTACAGGTAAGCATGGCCCGTGGGTGTGGCCGGCGTGTGGGTGCGGTGGGGAGGACGGGGCCGCAGGAGGAGTCGGGTGCGGAGCCGGGAAGGCGGTCTGGCCGCGGGCTGAGCGCTCAGGGCCGGGGGCCCTCGGACCCTGTGATGGGACCCCGAGCGCCCAGCCACAGCGCCTCTGTCCGTCTCTGCGGCCCCTCACCCCAGGCCTTCCTCCAGAGCGCAACGCTGTCTGTACTGGAACCGCGTAATTATTTCTGTGAAACTGCAGTCAGAACTCTGTTTCTTAAACTTGCATTTCTAATAAATTTCGGCGGTTTGTTCTCGCCCCTTCTCTCTGGGCCCGGCGGTCGCTTGGCGTGGGCCGTGTCTCCTGCACCGGCTGTCCCTGCCAGCCCGGTGTCTGCTGCAGCGGCGTCACCGAAGCCGCCCCACCCAGGCCACGGGGAGTCTCTGGCCGACAGACACGCCCGACAGTTTCCCTCAGTCCTCGTTTCTCCGTGATTCCCCAGAGACGACTAGATGTGGTCCACGCACGCTTCCCAGAAGGGGCTGTACCCAAGTGCCAGTAAAAGGTGCCGGGAAGGGGCTTCCCGGACACGAGCAGGTGGCCACGCGGCCCTCAGGTGGCACCCGCATCTCACCTGCAGGAAGCCTCAGGTCCTCTTGCACCGCCCGCCACCCCAGCCTGTTCCCAGGCGATGCGGGAGCGGCAACTGGCAGTCACAGCCTGGCAGGAAGGTCACAGTAAATCCAGCAAGTGACCCCAGGAAGGCCTGAGAGAAGCAGGTCTGGAATCGATTTGTAGCTTTTCCTGACTCCACTCTGCCTGACGGGCACTTTAACAGAAGATCTGCCCTGGGGGGCGGGCGGCCCTGCTCCCCGGGGGCTGTGGGCCCACAGAGAAATCTGGGTGTCTCTGGGCTCCAGGCCCACCCAGGCTGAAATTAAGACCAGCGTCCGCGTCTGTGATAAGACTTTCCCTCTCCACAGCTGCGCTCGGCGATCACGCAGGGCTGAACCTGTTCTCTCTCTGAGGGACGCGGGCCTGCTCTCCCACCCCTGACGCCCAAGGGATTTATGAAAAGACACCTGCGAGGCAATGCCGCTCCATCCACATAGCAAGGCCGTTTCTGCTTTCCTTCTGTTCAGGCTGATGCCCGTCCTTTTCTGTCCCGCCGTTGGTGTGCCCTTGAGCTGGCTTTTCTCGTGTGTGTCTTCTTTGGTTTAGCACCGGAAATTGAAGTGCTTCAGGCTTTTCGTTCTCACATAAAAGCTTGGCGGCTTTTTCTCTCAATATTGGAAAAGTCAAGGTGCCAGGTGGGTCGCCCACACACGGGGTGGGGCTGGAAGGGGTCCGGGGCCCTGTCAGTTGCCTCCCCTCCCTCCCCTCCCCACCCCCTCCTGCCTCGGACTTGTTTGTCCATCTTCAAGGTCTTTAAAGTGAAAGTTGGTCAGTTGTGTCTGACTCTTTGCAAACCGCATGGACTATATGGTCCATGGAATTCTCCAGGCCAGAATACTGGAGTGGATAGCTGTTCCCTTCTCCAGGGGATCTTGCCAACCCAGAAACTGAACCCAGGTCTCCCGTATTGCAAGCGGATTCTTTGCCAGCTGAGCCAGCAGGGAAGCCCAAGAATCCTGGAGCGTGTGGCCTATCCCTTCTCCAGGGGATCTTCCCGACCCAGAAACTGAACCGAGATCTCCTGCATTGTAGGCAGACTCTTTACCAGCTGAGCTACCATGGAAGCCCCAAGGTCCGTAAAGTCCCCTGTAAACTCCCATCCGTTACCCACTCTCCCTGGAGGCATCTGATTCCAGAATTACTCACTGATGGGAACTGCGTTAGCAGTCTATTGTGTGGACCAACTGGCAGGGAAGCTCTTGGAACCACAGCTGCCTCAGGGGTCGGGGGTGCTGCACGCAGACCTCAGCAGGCTGCCGTGTGGTGAAGACTGAGACCCAGTTTCCTTCTGATTTAACGGGAACAGGTCAAAGGGCCCTGAACAGTACACAACACCCAGCTCAAAGTCGCTCTCAGAAGACTCTGAAAGGAGGACGAAGACGTGGGGTGCTGTGGGACGGGGTCTTCATCCTGACCCTGTCTCGATTTTGATTAGCTGTGGATGTGAGACCAAAGAGAGGCTTCCCCTGTGAGCGGAAGTTCTGAGGAGTGGCAGACGCCCTCTGTCTCGGCACGCTCAGCTCCCCAGACCCGAGCACCAGTCTCTCCGTCTCTTGTCCTTCGGCCCTGCCTGCTGCATTGCTGTGAACTGTGGCCTTGTGGGAAGCAGGGCACAGTGCTTTTATACCAGGCAAGTCCACCAACGATGGAAAGCTATCGAGCCATCGATCAGCCGGCCAGTACTGCGTTCCCCGAAGTCTGTGTAGAGAGGTCTGACTACTTACCTGAAACCAGGGTGAGGCAGGAAGGGACTGCAGAAGGAACAGAAGCTCATGGAAGGCAAGGAGAATTCTAAAATGACAGTTGCGAGGACACTTAGAAACAGTCGTCTCCAAACTCCTGTCCTGTGAACAAGTCCTCTCTACCTCTTGCCTTACCAGTGACCCTACAGTCTTTGCTGAAAGATCTTCAGTGCTCAAACCTGCGACCTAGCAGTGCGGTCGTTCTGCCTGCCCTGAGGGTCAGCAACCTTCTGTATCCTCAGCCAGAGTACATCAGAGAAACGCTGGGCTGGGTGAAGCACAAGCTAGAATCAAGATTGCCGGGAGAAATATCAATAACCTCAGATATGGAGGTAACGCCACCCTTATGGCTGAAAGGGAAGAAGAACTAAAGAGCCTCCTGATAAAAGTGAAAGAGGAGAGTGAAAAAGTTGGCTTAAAGCTCAACATTCAGAAAACGAAGACCATGGCATCCGGTCCCATCACTTCATGGGAAATAGATGGGGAAACAGTGGAAACAGTGACAGACTTTATTTTGGGGGGCTCCAAAATCACTGCAGATGATGAATGCAGCCATGAAATGAAAAGACACTTGCTCCTTGGAAGAAAAGTTATGACCAACCTAGATAGCATATTAAAAAGTAGACATTATTTTGCCAACAAATATCCATCTAGTCAAGGCTATGGTTTTTCCAGTAGTCATGTATGGATGTGAGAGTTGGACTATAAAGAAAGCTGAGTGCCAAAGAATTAATGCTTTTGAACTGTGGTGTTGGAGAAGACTCTTGAGAGTCCCTTGGATTGCAAGGAGATCCAACCAGTCCATCTGAAAGGAAACCAGTCCTGGATATTTGCTGGAAGGACTGGTGCTGAAGCTGAAACTCCAGTACTTTGGCCACCTGATGCAGAGAGCTAACTCACTGGAAAAGACCCCGATGCTGAGAAAGACAGGACCAGTCTAATGGGACTTGGGCTCTAAAAGGAGAAGGCGCACACCACAGCGGAAAGGGCTTCTTTTCCACGGGAAGCAGCAGGGCTAAGTGGCTAGCAGACTCAGACCCCCTCAGCATGCTCTTGGCAATGAGACAACCGTGGGTGCACGGCCAGCGCTAGAAAACCAGCTGGTGCCGGTCGCTAATTCTAGGAGGGTCTTTTAGGTAGCTCTTCCAAGAGAAGTCTGTGCCAGTCTTCATATATTTTTCATCAGCTGTGATTAGCGTCATGCTCAGTCGCTCAGGCGTGTCTGACTCTTTGTGACCCCATGGACTGTAGCCCTCCAGGCTCCTCCGTCCATGGGATTTCCCAGGCAAGAATACTGGAGTGGGTTGCCATTTCCTTCTCCAGGGGATCTTCCCTCCCCAGGAGTGGAACCTGTGTCTCCAATGCCTCCTGCATTGCAGGAATATTCTTTCCTGCTGAGCCCCCTGGGTCATCAATGTAGCTTTAAATCCTGGTCTCCGTGGGAGGAGAAGTGTGCTCACCTGCCCGGTCAGTTGTACAGAAGCCTGTGAGTGTGTGCTCTCCCCTGGACTGTCAGCCTGTTACAGACAACATCCTCCTCCTTCTCACCCACAGTAGGGGGTGGGGGAGGTGGAGCCATGCACACCCTATCCCTCCGGGATTGGGTTTCTGTGCTATAGATCTGAAAATAGTTGAGGCCCATGATCTGGGGACACCTCCAATCTCACCATCTGGTGATGTAATGCATTTGTGGCGGAGAAGCTTCGAACAGGCAGAACTGGCAGTTTCAAGCTGGGCGAGCGGGAGTTTGCCTTGAGCCTTCTCTTCTGAGCACTGGGCACAGGGAGTCTTGGTTATTCAGTGTGTTCACCAGAATTTTCTTTAGAGTATCCAGGGCCCTAGACCCCAGCTATATTCTGCTCAGGAAAGGTGACTTTTCTTTGTAAAACGGCACTTAGAAATCATTTTGCTGCTTTTAGCAAACTTTAAAGGAATTAATTCCATCAGTTTTTCATATGCATTGTAAGGCTCCCTTACTCATGGAATTCCCCAGGCAAGGAAACTGGAGTGGGTTGCTATCCTCTTCTCCAGGAGCTCTTCCCGACCCAGACAGCAAACCAGGGTCTCTTGCACTGTAGGCAAATTCTTTACCGTCTGAGCCGCCAGGGAAACCCAAATACATGTATACCTGTGGCTCTTTATTGTGTCCATAGGAAGCACTTCAGTGTTCAACATCAGCGTTAGTTTGTGACGTGCACACTGGTCTGGGATGTGTCATGAGAAGTGATGACAGGTTCTGAGTTTAATCTAGGCAGTGGACTCGCCCACAGACCAGCAGCGGCTTTGGTCAGATGCCTCCTTAACACTGGATGTTCCTGAGTGCCTTTCGTGACGGTGGCTTCACCCGTCCCTTGACTGGGCTGCTCTGCTGGGGAGGGTCCGTGTGGGGTGGGGCATGGGGTGGGAGCCCAGGATGACCGTGACGTCCACTCTGAGGAGGCAGTGAGGGGTCTGCTAGAGCAGGGTGGGGTTGCCAGGTGGGCGGGAACCTCTCCAGCCCTTTCTGCCTCCTTCTTGCCTACTTACTTGTCTGTTGGGGAACAGGGGTGTCCTGTCCTCTGTCTGGGAAGCCCCAGACGCTGTTAGGCCCCAGTCCTCTGGTGCAGAGAGCAAAACTGAGAGAGGAAGATTTGGAGGTTACATCTTTACATTTTGTTGGGAAATTAAAAAACGGTTTCTTCACAGGTTTGATGGCACATAGAGCTTTGTACCCATGTTTGTGTGAGATACATTCAAGATAACCCTGGGAGGTCTTTAGGGAACATCACAGTCACGCGTCACTGGTTCAGAAGAAGATGCCAGTGTCCACTGTGCAGATGGAGCTGGGACCCTGGTCACTGGCAAACCTCCCGTCGCCCCCGGCCCTGCCTGCAGACAGGACACGCCCGTCACTGCCGCCTGCTTCTGGGTCCCCATATGGACTTAGGTCTGAGACACAGAAGCAGGTATGAGCAGGCTGGTGAGAGATGAGCTACAACCAGACACCCTGAAGCAAAAACAGGAGCTCCTAGCAGCGTGGAGGTGCTCAGGACCTCTCGGGGTCGTCGGTGAATTCTGTCGGGGGCTTTACCGGGGTCACCAGAGGCCGGAACAGCACGTCTGTCTCCGGGAGGCGCTCCCCCTTCGCGTGCCCTGCGGCCAGGCTTCTGGTCCGCAGCGTCGCCCGCCCGGGAGCCCGCTGCTAGCACGGCTGCTTCTGCCATGCTGCCTTTGTCTTGGTCCTCAGTCTCTGCGTCCTCAGCAGAACGCGTGTTTTGCTGCACTGAAACTCCAGCTGCTTCCTCAGTACACACCAGTGTGTCCAAGGGCCACGGAGGACTCCCTGGCCTCATCACAGCCTGTGGAGCCTGAAGGGTGACCGGCTGCTTTCTGAGGAAAGAGCTCCTACGGCACAGCCCCTCTCCTCCCACAGCCCTCAGAGCTAGACGCCACCATCTAGCATCCCCAGCCTGGACAGGAAAGCACCCTCTGATTGTCACTACTTTGGAGGGATGGTTAAGCTAGTTTCTGACCAAATGCAAAATAAATTAATTGATAAAAATACTTAAGAGTTTCTCTTTGACTTTTTGACAAAAGTGAAAGCAAAGACGCAAAAGCACGGAAATATTTGTTTAAAAGAGAACCCACAGGAAATGAGAGAAGTTAATATTCTTTGTAGGCTTGAAATATATGAGAAACGAGGCTGTTTTATTTAAGAGGGGACAGGCTGGATCAGTTTTGTGGGCAGTGCTACGTAATAAAGAAGGCCAGGGGACCCACCCAGCATTATTTTCTATATTAAAGTGTGTGCATTTTGCCACAAGCAAGAGGAACTGATGGTAGTGAGTAGGGAAACATGCTTTAAATGTGGCAGCACACACACACACATGCACACACCCGCACCCACACATACATATACACACTCACACATATGCACACACACACTCACACACACACACACAATGTACACACATACACTCACACACGCACACACACATGCACACACACACACACATACACACACACACACACACACACACACACAGGTCCCCCTGGCAGCCCTGAAATGCCCTGATCTCTGGGATGACGCTGGAGCCACTGCTTGGCCCCTTCCTCCCCAGTGACAGATGCTGACTGAGATCCCTGGTGCAGAGCACAGGAAAGGGCTCCTGAGCCTGGTCTGCTTTGTCAACCTTCAGAAAAGAAAGCTTTATGTCCAAATGCAGATCCAACGCAAAATCCCCTCTTCCTGTATGTTGCACATATACAAAACTTTGTATTTTTCAAAGGACATAATTTATTATCCCTATCTTATACATTGCAATATTTTATTAAAAACTTAAAGTATAGTAAACCCAATGCACATCCTATAACTCAAAAGTTTATTTATTTACACATAAACTGATTAAAAGTTTCTTTGCCTCAGGTGGTACATGGCTATGTTTTAAAATTTCCATAAGACAGAATCAAGTACTTGCTGTGAACTTACCCAGGACTCACAAATAACAGTGAAGCAGCGGAAATCCTCATAAAAGCAGCATCTGCTCCCAAAGGAATTCTTTATGTATTTCTTCTTTGTTTTAAAACCAGGAGAGAAATTCAGAGTGATGTGTATTAAATAGAGCATTCACTTCTGAAAGTTTCTTAAAGTTTCTGCAAGGTTGGAGATGACGGTTTTGAAAAATGGCTAAAGGCCTAGTGACATTGCTAACTGTGGAATCTGAAGCACTAGTCCTAGGATTATGCCGTTTTATTAGCAAATCAGAAATAATTGTGATGTTTACAAAGCTGGAGTGCTAAACATTACATGGTGAAGGCCACAGAAAGTGGTTTGTAAATTTTATTTTCTTTCAATGTTTATTCAAATTTCAAAAAACTTCAACCCTTAAGGTTAAAAAAGTTCAGTAAATATTAAAGTTTCAATTTTAAAACCACTTAAAAATTTAGAAATTCTGAAAGAGCAATAGATACTGCTAGCTAACTAAAAATAGCTTCACACGGGGCTCTGAGCCTTCAGTTGGGTCGCTCAGTCGCGTCCACGTTGCCGACCGTGACTTATTTAACATAAGGTGCTCTTATTTACGCATGTTTTGAATTTTTATACTTCTTCCTTTTCAATCAGTAGTCTTCACACATGGTTTTAGTAAAATCTTCATCTCTCCAGGGTCTTATTCTTTTAAACAGTGAAGAAGGAGCTTTCCAAGATTCAGCATTGTCCTTGTGAAAGATAAAAAGGAAAGGTGGCATTTTGGGGCGAGGTTTTGATAAGAGCTTTAGAACTAACTGAAAGCTTCATAATTTCTAGGGAAAGGATAGGAATCTTCCGTCTTATGACAGTTAATGGTGCTGTGCAGCGTCTCAGGAAGGCGGGCCGCGCCGGCAGGGGGCGGCGGTGGGCAGAGCCCAGGATCCCCCAGAGCCCGGGGCCCCCCAGAGCCGGGCTCCCCGCCGGGAGACCGTGTGTGCCCGCCCTGCGGAGCCCCGATCATTGACAGAGAGGGTGTCGAGGTCTGAAGACGTTTCTGGCTGTGAATTGTTTTAAAATGGCTTTAACTAGTTGAAAGGACTTTGTTTTGTTTGGTTCCATTTACACGAAGTGTCCTCACCGGGCGAAAGGGCTGGGGTGGGAGTCCGGAGAGGGTTAGGGGGTGTGCGGGGTCCGGGGTAAGGGTGGGGTGGGATTGGGGCGGGAGGGGGGTGGGATGGGGGTGGGCCGGGGTTCACTGGGGTGGGGGGGTAGCGGGTGACTGTGGGGGGATGGGGGTGTGGGGGGGGATGGGCCCGGGTGCGGTGGGGTGGAGGGGGAGGTGGGGAGAGGGGTGTGTGTGGGGGCTGTGTGAAAGGGGTTTGGGGTGGGGTGTGTGTGTGTCGGTGTGTCTGTGTGGTGTGTGTATGGTGTATGTGTGCGGGGTGTGTGGTGTGTGTGTGTGTGTGTGGTGTATATGCGGGGTCTTTGTGTGTGGTATGTGTGGTGTGTGTGCGGGGTGTGTGTGGGTGTGTGGGGTGTGTGTGAGTGCTGTGTGTGGGGGGTGTGTGTGTGGGGTGTGTGTGTGTGGGGTGTGTATGTGTGCTGTGTGGGTCTGGGTGTGTGGGGTGTGTGTGTGCTGTGTGTGTGGGGTGTGTGTGTGGAGGGTGTGTGTGTGTGCGGTGTGTGTGTGGTGTGTGTGTGTGTGCTGTGTGTGCCGTGTGTGTGCTGTGTGTGTGTGTGCTGTGTGTGTGCTATGTGTGTGTGTGGTGTGTGTGTGGTGTGTGTGTGCTGTGTGTGTGTGCTGTGTGTGTGGTGTGTGTGTGTGGTGTGTGTGTGGTGTGTGTGTGTGGTGTGTGTGTGGTGTGTGTGTGTGCTGTGTGTATGCTGTTTGTGTGCGCTGTGTGTGTGAGGTGTGTGTGTGTGCTGTCTGTGTGTGTGTGTGCTGTCTGTGTGTGCTGTCTGTGTGTGTGTGTGCTGTGTGTGTGGTGTGTGTGTGTGGTGTGTGTGTGGTGTGTGTGTGTGCTGTGTGTGTGGTGTGTGTGTGTGTGCTGTGTGTATGCTGTTTGTGTGCACTGTGTGTGTGAGGTGTGTGTGTGTGCTGTCTGTGTGTGTGTGTGCTGTCTGTGTGTGTGCTGTGTGTGTGTGCTGTGTGTGTGTGCTGTGTGTGTGTGGTGTGTGTGTGTGGGGGTGTGTGTGTGTGCTGTGTGTGTGGTGTGTGTGTGTGGTGTGTGTGTGTGCTGTGTGTGTGTGCTGTGTGTGTGCTGTGTGGTGTGTGTGTGTGGTGTGTGTGTGTGGGGGTGTGTGTGTGTGTGCTGTGTGTGTGAGGTGTGTGTGTGTGGTGTATGTGTGTGTTGTGTGTGTGTGCTGTGGTTGTGTGCTGTGTGTGTGTGGTGTGTGTGTGGGGGTGTGTGTGTGTGTGCTGTGTGTGTGAGGTGTGTGTGTGTGGTGTATATGTGTGTTGTGTGTGTGTGCTGTGGTTGTGTGCTGTGTGTGTGTGCTGTGTGTGTGCTGTGTGTGTGTGCTGTGTGTGTGTGCGGTGTGTGTGTGTGCTCTGTGTTTGTGTGCTGTGTGTGTGGTGTGTGTGTGGTGTGTGTGTTTGCTGTGTGTGTGGTGTGTGTGGTGTGTGTGTGTGGTGTTTGTGTGTGCTGTGTGGTGTGTGTGTGGTGTGTGTGTGCTGTGTGTGTGTGGTGTGTGTGTGCTGTGTGTGTGTGCTGTGTGTGTGGTGTGTGTGGTGTGTGTGTGTGGTGTTTGTGTGTGCTGTGTGGTGTGTGTGTGGTGTGTGTGTGCTGTGTGTGTGTGCTGCGTGTGTGTGCTGTGTGTGTGAGGTGTGTGTGTGTGTGCTGTGTGTATGCTGTTTGTGTGCACTGTGTGTGTGAGGTGTGTGTGTGTGCTGTCTGTGTGTGTGTGTGCTGTCTGTATGTGTGGTGTGTGTGTGCTGTGTGTGTGGTGTGTGTGTGCTGTGTGTGTGGGGTGTGTGTGTGTGTGCTGTGTGTGTGCTGTGTGGTGTGTGTGTGTGGGGGTGTGTGTGTGTGCTGTGTGTGTGGTGTGTGTGTGTGCTGTGTGTGTGTGCTGTGTGTGTGCTGTGTGGTGTGTGTGTGTGGTGTGTGTGTGTGGGGGTGTGTGTGTGTGTGCTGTGTGTGTGAGGTGTGTGTGTGTGGTGTATGTGTGTGTTGTGTGTGTGTGCTGTGGTTGTGTGCTGTGTGTGTGTGGTGTGTGTGTGGTGTGTGTGTGGTGTGTGTGTGTGTGGTGTGTGTGGTGTGTGTGTGGTGTTTGTGTGTGCTGTGTGGTGTGTGTGTGGTGTGTGTGTGGTGTGTGTGTGCTGTGTGTGTGGTGTGTGTGTGTGGGGGTGTGTGTGTGTGTGCTGTGTGTGTGAGGTGTGTGTGTGTGGTGTATGTGTGTGTTGTGTGTGTGTGCTGTGGTTGTGTGCTGTGTGTGTGTGGTGTGTGTGTGCTGTGTGTGTGTGCTGCGTGTGTGTGCTGTGTGTGTGAGGTGTGTGTGTATCGGGGGTTGGGGGGGCCGGGGTTCCCCGGGGAGGAGCTGCCGGTTGCCTGGATGCGGACGGGAGCCGTTTTGTGGGGGAGGAAACATCCTCTAATTGTGGAGGTGGATTTACGAGTCTAAAATAGGACAAGTCGTTTAATTCTACGCTTTAAGTGAATGGATTACATGGTGTAAGAATTGTGTCTTTACAAAACTGTTGCTTGAAACTCGTGGCATTGAAAAATCTTCGCGTGGAGCGCGTCTCTGGCGAGTGTTTATCAGGTGTACGCACCTTGGCGACTGGACTCTCCGCGGGGCCCGCCGTCCGCGCGGGCGCCTCATCCACTCGCGCTCTGCGGTCTCCGCGCTGCGCTCGCCGGGCTGACGGGCTGCCGGACTGGCGGACAGACGGGCTGACGGGCTGCCGGACTGGCGGACAGACGGGCTGACGGGCTGGAAGCCGAGGGGGCTTTGCGATCCTCCGAGACTTCTGTGCAGCGCTCGCACATCCGAGGGAGGGTGCAGGAACGGTTTTATTGTCCAGCGTTTGCTGAGCCCACTTTGGAAGCAGATGTTTGAATCTTTTGTTCAATTACTAGGGTTTGGACGTCTGAATAAAACATTACTTATATTTTAAAGTTTTAATAAAATTAGTTTTTTATTAAAATATTTAATTAAAATCATAAGAATTTCCAAAATTGGAATTTTATGTGTAATAAATGATATAGCAGGCACTCAGATTCGTATATATTTCATGAATATATGTCTAACTACACTGCCTGACTTTTTAACTCAGCGTTTTTTTAAACTCAGAAAACTGGTGATATGTATTTTTCAGACATAGGAAAATTTTTGGAGAAATGTGTTTCGAATCACAGAAAGAAATTCCAAATTGATTAACTTTATATTCTTTCTTTATAAAGAAAAATCTTTCATTTCACTGGATCCTTACACGGTCAGTGACTGGGAACATACTAGCTTATTTGTTTTCTCTTCCTCTTCAGGACAAGCACTTTAAAGACATCAAAACACAACGTCGCCCGTCTGGTTCTCCGGAACGGGGTTCCGTCTGCAGGGGTGTCCGGCGCTCGGCGTCCTGGAGCAGCAACGTTTGCCTTGACGGCTTTCACGCCGCACTTCTCCCGCTGCCCGTCCCTCAGGGCTGCCCCCAGCAGCAGGCACGCACACAGGCCTGGCGCCCCCCGCCGCAGCGGCAGCGCCGGGCCTGCAGGAGCGGCCCCTCCCGCCGTGGCGCCGCGGCGGCCCGAGTCTCTGCGGTCCGAGCCTTCGGCTGCAGCGGCCGCACCTTCCCGTCTCTCCGGAGGCTATTTCTTTGTGTTGGCCGTGTCCGCTCTCGAGCATGCAGAGCATCTCCCATGTACGAGGAGAATCTTGGCGTCTTAGAGCTGGCAGAGGGCTCAGAGGTTGCCTGGCCCCCACCCTCAACCCTGTGATACAAGTGCTCTCGTCAAACCCCGAGTGGAGGGTACCGTCTTAGTTTCTCCAGAACAAGCAGCCACGACCTGCTTTTGGCTGCCGTACAGCTCACATGCCAAGCCTTGCCCTGCCTCACACAGGGGCCTCCCTACCTGTCCAAGGCTGCCTGTCACCCCCAGGCCGCCCGACCCCCCGCTGAAGCCAGGGCAGCTGACTGCCTCAGGCCCCGGCTGTGTCACTCAGACCTGAGGGAAGGCCACCAGGGAAGACCCTTGCTCCCCGCGCAGGTACAAACCTGGGGTGCCCTGAGTGGTGGGCTCCACCTACTCATATAATTTGTGTTATAGTATAAATACCACACTAACCCTCCTGCTCACTTCAGAATCATGAGATGCATCCGTGTACTTTTATCGGGAACAATTGCCTTAAAAGGTTTCTTCTTCACAATCAAAAGGCACCTCCTGGCAGTGACAGGCTTCGTGCCTGCTCTGTGGTTTCACAGAGAACTTGTTGGTCGGTGTCTGTCCTCCGGGCTAGTGTAGCTTACGCAGTAAGGAGGCTTGGAATCATGCTGTAATGATGCAGAGATGGCAAAATGAGACGTTCAAGCTGTGCACAATTTAGACACTTACGTGAGGACCATCTTAGTACGGTTCAGCCTCACGTGGGTGCACACGCGCGCGGTGCCTGGATGCTGAGGCGGGTGAAGCCAGCGGTGCGCCTGAGGTTGGAAGTGCCGGAGGACACACCGAGGATGGAGGTGTTGGTTTGAGCAGTGACTCTGGGGCTGACCTGCCGAGGGTCCCCGAGCTCCTGCAGGCCCCGGCTGCCGCGCCTCTGGGGTCAGGGAACCTGCGCTCGGCACGTGAAGGACAGGCACCCTGACGCGCGAAGGTTGGGCGAGGAGCGTGCTGGAGAAGCAGAAGTCTAATTATGCAAACATTTTACGTAAGTATTTGTAGTCACTGTTGAAGTTAACACCAAGATAAACCCATGAGCTACAGAAGTAAGATTTCTCGCAGGTTATTTACACAGTGTGTCTATGCCGCAGACCGTAAAACAGCGATCGCGTCTAACCACATCTAGTCAAGCATGATGTCACTTGCAGAGCTGAGCTAGGTGGTGGGGTGTCCATCTGCTGCATTTATTTACCAACTCTGCACCCCACAATTTGCTGCAATCTAACCTAATTTCAGGAATTAGGTGACATGCATAATTTTCTCTGAGGAAAGACAACTAGATTTGCTTTTAGAGTTGCCAGAAGTCCGCTTTGAACTAGGCCGCCTGGCGTCTGAGCTTTCACCTTGTGAACAAACTGGGCCCGCCAGCTCTCAGCTCCCTGACAGGTTCTGGGTGAGGCGCCTCCGAGGGTCCAGGCCCAGGGCATCTCGGGCCCTGGGGACGTGGGGACGCTGCCCTGCCGTGTCCCCGCCAGGAAATGGGCATGTTTCTCGGAGGATAAACATGTTTTCAGCCTCAGGCTGTGATTCAGTGGAGAAAGTTTTCTTTTTTCTGGTCTATAGAAACGCTGCTTTTAGGGTAAAGAAAGGCTGATAGCTTTATTTAAAAAAAAAAAAAAAGGCTGGTGGCCAAACAACAAATCTTTCTCTCTTTTTTTTGCCAGCATTTAAAGTGTTTTTCTTTAATTTAAAAAATATTAATGTTCTTTTCAGTATTTTCTTGTAAAAATAAAATGTCTGGCAGTGCTTAGTTAAACATACACACACTCATTTACACAGCAGTTCTGCTCCTGGGCTTATACACTGAAGAAATCACACCTCGCTTTGCAGGGCAGGAGTCCAGGAGGCCCGGGTGTGCATCGAGGGACCTGCAGGGTGGACTGTGCGAGAGGCTCAGTGCTGGTCACACTCGAGGAAGGGCGTGAGCCACAGCACCTTGACGTGCTTCTGCACGCTCACTCGCTCAGCCGTGTCCAGCTCGGTGCGACCCCCTGGCCTGTAGCCCCCCAGGCTCTGCTGTCCATGGGATGCTCCAGGCAAGAATACTGGGGTGGGTTGTCATGCCCTGCTCCAGGGGATCTTCCTGAATCAGGGACTGAACCCACGTCTCTTATGTCTTCTGAACTGGCAGGCGGGTTCTTTATCCCCAGCGCCACCTGGGAATGCTGGTTCACGTGGTGGTTCTCGTATTTACTGAAGACCATCCATACTGTTTTCATAGCGACGGCACCATTTCGCATTCCTGTCACTGCACAAGGATTTGAATTTCTCCGTGTCCTCACCAATGCCTGTTGGCTTTTATTTTTGATAATGGCCACCTTGACAGGTGTGAGATGGTGTCTCCTTGAGGTTTGATTTGAATTTCCTTGATGTTTGGTTACACGGAACAGTTTTGTATACCTGTTGGAGATTTTTATGCTTTATTTGAAGAAATGTCTATTCAGGTTGTTAGCCCATTTCAAAATCAGTCATTCGTTTTTATTGTTATAGACTTTTCCTTCTGTACTTAGGGAGGTCAGCCCTTGTGAGACATGTGGTCCCCCCACTCCACTCTGGAGGTTTTCCTTCTGTACTTTGGGAGGTCAGCCCTTGTGGGACATGCGGCCCCCACCACTCCGGAGGTCGCCTTTCCATTTTGCTGTTCCCTTCGTGCAGAAGCTCCTAGGCTGACGTTGTCCCTTTTGTGAATCTTTGCTTCTATTGCTTCTGCTTTTCTGTCAAATCATCGCCAAGGCCAATGTCATGGCGCGTTCCCTCTGTTTTCTTCTGGAAGTTTCACAGTTTTAGGCCTTAAGTTTAAGTCTTTAATCTATTCTGTGTTGATGTGTGTGTGTGGGACAATAAGACTACCATTTTATTCTTTTGCGTGTGGTTATCCGGTTTTCCCAGCGCTAGGGACAATCTCTTTCCCCTTGAGTATTGTTGAAGGTCAGTCCGCCTTGTGTGTGTCGACTTACTTCTGACCTCTCTCCGTCCCATCGATCTATGCATCTGCCTCCTGCCAGTGCCAAGCTGCTGTGATCCCCGGGCCTTTGTAACACATTTTGAAGTCAGGAAGTGTGATGCCCCCGGCATTGTTCTCTCTTAGGATGGATTGGGCAACCACGATCCTTTCTGATTCCTCATGGATTGTGCAGTCTAGTTCTACAGAAAAGGTCCGGGGATTTTGACAGTGATTGAATTGACCCTGTGGATCTCTGGGGGGTGTGGACATGTTGGCAATACTAACTTTTCCAACCCAAGGACACAGGATGTGTGTCCATTTGCTTGTGTCCTCTTTAATGTTTTCATCAACATTTAATAGTTTTCAATATCCAAGCCTTTTACCTCCTTCGTTAACTACACTCCTGAGTATTTTATTCTTTTTGGTGCTATCGTAAATGGGATCGTTTTCCTAATTTGTTTTTCAGAAAGTTTGTGTTTGGTGTTTAGAAATGGAACTGACTGTTGAATGTTGATTTTGAATCCTGCGACCTTACCGAATTTGCGTATTGTTTCTAACAGATATTTTCAGTGGGATCTTAAGGTCTTCTGTATATGAGGAATGCTATTTATGAAGAGGCACATTCTTTCTTTCCGATCTGAATGCCTCGTGTATCTTTTTCTCACCTCACGGCTCTGGCTAGAACCTCCAGTGTTTTGTTGACTAGAAGTGTTGAGATTGGCGCCCTTGTCTTAGTCCTGGCCTCAGGGGAAAAGCTTGGTTTCTAGAACCTCCAGTGTTCTGTTGACGAGAAGCGCTGAGATTGGTGCCCTTGTCTTAGTCCTGGCCTCAGGGGAGAAGCTTGGTTTCCTTGTATGATGTTGGCTGTGAGCGTTCCTTTACGGTTCATGATGTTGTGGTGCGTCTCTTCTACTCCTTTTCGAGAGCTTTTGTTCATGAAAGTGTGTTGGATTTCAGCAGACCTTCTTTCTTTTGCTGAGAAGACTGATTTTACCCTCTATTCTGCTGCTGGCGTGTCGGGTCACTTGCTTTTTGTGTGTTGAGCCGTCTTCGCATCCCAGGGGTAGCTTCCACGTGGTCATGGTGCTTGATCCTTCGAACGTGCTGTTGGACTCTCATTTTGCTGGTATTCTGCTGAGGACTTTTGCATGTATTTATAAGGAATATTGGCCTGTAATTTTCTTCACTTGGGATGTTTCTGTCTGACTTTAATATCAGGGCCCATAAAATGAGTTTGGAAGTATTCATTCCTTTTCAGTTTGAGGGGGGAGTTTGAGAAGAATTGGCATTAATTCTTTAAATGTTTGGTAGAATTCACCAGAAGCCATCTGGTCCTGGGTTTTTCATGGTTGGGAGGTTTTTGTTTATTGATTCAATCTCCTTACTAGTTAAAGACCTGTTTAGACTTTGTATTTCTTCACGATTCTTGAAAGGGCGTATGTTTCTAGAAATTTAGCCATTTCTTCTAGTTTTTCGGTGCATAATTGTAAGAGTCTCTCACGGCCCTTTGTAGTTCTGTGGCATCGGTTTCTTTTTTACATATCTGGTTTTATTTATTTAAGTTTTCGCTCTTTTTTTTTCCGGTTAGTCTAGCTAAGAGTTTGTCAACTTTGTCTTTTCAGAAAGCCAGCTCAGTTTCATTGAGTTTTCCTATTGCTTTCCTATTTTTTATCTAATTTATTTCTGCTGCACACTTGTCTATCTTTTCCCTTCTACTCACTTTGTTCATCTTACCTGGCTCCTTGACGTGTAAAGTTCGCACAGTTGTTCAGAAGGGGAGGGGGCAGGAGTAAGCTCCCCTACAGTTTGCTTGCCTTCTGTTCTGAGGTGGTGCTGAGCACTGAAAAAACTTGATTCACTTACTGGGCTTCCTTCGAGGAGAGACAAGAAGAGGGAGGTTAGGGTTAGTTGCTGAATTTGATGCTTTATTCCAGAACCGTTTGTTTCTTTTATCGGTTGCCAGATTTTAAGATGTATAGGATTAAATTATTCTGTAGATGGTTTTTTACATTGCGGTAATAACACAGAACATGGGACCTGCCCTGATAACAAAACCGTAAGCACACAGTGATGTCCGCTCTAAGCTCATAAGCAGACAGCCAACCCCTGGAGACTGTTCGCCTGTGTGCCTGACACTTAGTACCTGTTGAATCACAATTCACTGTCTCCCGTCCTCCAGCCCCTGGAAACCCCCACTTCACTCTCTGCTTCTGTCGTCTTGATTAGCTTAGCTTCCTCCTTTATGTGGAGTCATGCGTGTTTTTTCTTCTGTAACTGGCTTATTTCACGGAGCATAAAATCCCTAAAATTCATGTAGTTGCAAGTGGCAAGATTTCCTTCTTATCAGCTAAATACCATTCCAGGTTTATGCGTCTACCACGTTTTCTTTATCCATTCATTTACTGACGCACACCTAGGCTGAAGGGGACTTTTGTGCGGCTGCAGCGTCGGGAGATCTTGCAATGTCGTTTCCATTCACTAACTTGGCACCAGACGCGAGCCACCACCAGCGCCAAGGGTGGAGCTGGAGTAGCCGCCGCGGGTGGACGGAGAGGTTCGGAGCCACGTCCACACGGGCAGCACTGTGGGATCCCGGCCTCCAGCGGACGACAGGCCTGCTTCTTGTTTAGGCTCGGGACCTGCTGTCTGACTCATTGCTTGAGCAAGTGTCAACCCCCGACTCGTGCAACCCCTCGTGCACTGCAGTCGTAATCCTGCTGGCTGCCGTGGGCCCCTGCTTCCTCCGGTGCTTTATTTCGTGCTTTGCAGGTCGGCTGTGGCACTCTGCGGTCTGCCTGACGTTTTCATCTGGTCGGAGAGGAGGAGGGGGACTTTAGACTGTGCTATGCCTGCCGTCTTGACCCCAAGAATCAGCCCCACAGACGTAAACTGCCTGGCATCCCGAGACAGAATTGGGTCTGGGAAATAATAGGTATTAACTGGTATATTCTACTCGTCAAATAGTCATGCACAAAATGAAGCTTAGAGAGTAAAGGAAACACGCAGATGAACATACACGACAGGGAGATGAAGCGCCAAACCTCAAGTCAGGCCATGAAGCCCGGAACAGAACCGGAATACTGAGGAGAGAAAACAAGTCGAAAGAAACTGTTTTTCAGGCAAAAGGGAAACATGCTCTGCAGCCCAAGTGGAGTGGATTTGCACCATCCGAGCGCGGAGCACGCCAGGGAAAGGGAGGAGCCCTCATGAAACCACCTAAGGTTTTGCAAAAAGCCAGACGTTCTTTATGGAAATATTTACCTGCTGTAGATGGGCCTTTTGAATACTCTTCTGCTCTTTCTTGGAAGCAATGGTACCTAAATGTGGTGAATAAACATCACACCACACCCTTCCTAGAAAAAGCACTTCTGTGATTTATGGATGAGGTTGTAAAAGGATGTTCACAAGCATCTCACAAATTTTAGAAGGACACATGCATCTTATTATGTTTTTTAAGCTTTTCAGACTTTAATTTGACCATTGCTTGAGAGCTGGCAATGTTCATAAGAAAATTCGTGACTAAAAATCTCAGCACTACAGAATAACGTTATGAAGGAGTCAGAGCAGACAGTTAACATGTATTGAACACTGCGCGTTAAAGTCGTGAGAGCAAGTTTGTTTACAACTTTGTTTAACAGGATGTACACGGCATGGGGCTTCCCCAGGGGCTCAGCAGCAAAGAATTCGCCTGCAGTGCAGGAACTTCAGGAGACACAGGTTCATTCCCTGGGCTGGGAAATCATCTGGAGGAGGAAATGGCACCCCACTCCAGTCCTCTTGCCTGGAGAATCCCATGGACAGAGGAGCTTGGTGGGCTACAGGCCATGGGGTCGCAGAGAGTCAGACACGACTGAGCAACTAACACTTTCACTTAGTAACATCTATTGCACCTTTTAAGGTTGCCCCGTTTCTGCACATTATTACCCTAAACATCTGGGAAGAGAATTCGAATAAGGGGCAACATTTCTCTCCATGCTTCTTTACGGTGAGGGGCAAAACAGGTTTGCAATGAATGGTATCCCAGTCCCATGTTATTCTCACTAGTAAGTCAACAAAAGTTATCAGAGAGGGTGTCAGGAAAACACTACGATTTTGATCCAACAAATTTCCAAGCAAACACAAGAGACAAATAGTTGCTACTTGTTGCCCAAATTCCTGCAGAATTTATTTGTGCCAAGCCCAAAGCCCAGCGATCTTCCAGGCCTCCTCCATTGTCGGTGTCTTTCCTCACCACTGGCCGCTGTCAAGCTCTCTGGAAAATGTGATTCTTGGTGGTGAGTCCTCAGGATGAGGTGAGTGTGAACTGCTCAGTGCTGACTGGCTTCCCAATGTCTTGTGGGCACACGCTGGGGAACGTACACGCCAACACTCATCTCCTGTGACCATTTTTTAAAATATGTGTTCACGAGATCTGCAGACTGGGTCCAGCATAAACTGGTAACGACCCGCTTCGGTCGCCAAGAAGCTCGTGGACACCTCTGTGGTCCTGAGTTTAGAGAGAGGACAGGCCTGACCTCTGGGCATTCTCTGCACCATCTGAAGACACCAAGCGGCACTGCACCATCCCCCGTACGCAGCCTGCAGCGTCCCCGGTCAAGTCACGCTGTCGACTTCACGATGCTCCGCATCTGCCTCAATTCCTAAGGCCAAGGCTGTGTCCACTGGGGGCCCCATGAGACTCTGGGCTACTCCACCCAGGAATGCTTTTGCTTGCACACATCTCATTGTTATTTTGAAAAACAGTCATGTGATTTTGACCACCACATTAGCAGAATATCTTGGGATTGTTAATGAACATTAAATGTAAAACCATCTTGGAGGCTCCCATGGATTTTGAGTCGGAAGGGTGTGAAGGTCAACACAGCTCATGGTGGGATGCTGGATACGACCTGCCACCTGCCTTTTGTTCTACGATGATCTTGAATCAGGAGAGGAGGACCTTGGGCTAGGTCAAGATTCAGGCTCCTTGGTAGAGAAGAGGCTGTGGTGTCAGAGGAGAAGATGCATTTAAAAAATGCACAGAACATTTGGTTAGGAGGAACTTCAAAATGCCCATCTATGTGACTTGGAAATGAAATCAAACAATAGGTTGCATGGAAATCTTTCCCTCTGCCAAGCCTGCAGCAGCTTGGACCAAACCTAACACTGAAATGGAGGGAAGATACTTTCAGTTTGGGCTTCTTATGTTCTCCACGCTGCTCAGCAACTTTGTCAAAGTGGCTGCTTCTTAGCCCATGAGCCAGGATAGTGAAACTGTTCTCGGGTAACCCATGCCAAGAGTTCCAAGCAAAGCATATTAGCCATATTTTTTAAAAGATTGTTGTGAAGTGCTTCCAAGTGGGGAAGATTTGAAGTCTTATAATCAAACCCAGGTGTGCTCTTATATAACCATTTTTTTTTTTATTACCGTGAAGGGAAATAAGAATCACTGAAATTCACAGTTGACCATAAACCTCTAATTTTAGTCTTTATGTAATTATCTTGCTTTCCAATATTTTGCAAGAAGTATTGAATATCAGTGAAGCAGACTTTGATGGAGCTGACCTTTTCCCTTTGACCCTGCATACCTTCTGTCTATAACCAGTGATGAAATGACCAGATTTCAGGGTCTGCGGGAGGTGGCTCTGCATGGCTGTGAGGAGGCTCTAGACACTAAACTGTCTTTCTGCTGGCTGGTCCATCCCAGAGCTCATCTTGCACCTTCTATCTCTCTTTGTTGAGGCAGGTCCGAGGCTCAGATGCCCCAAGATCCAGACAAAGTCTGTCTTCACCTTGGTTTGGGTCTCAGCCTTTAGAAGACCAGACGGGAGATGTCCATCTAGAGTCATGTCTGAGCATCTGTGCGGCCAGCGATAAGGATGATCATCACACCCGGGAGGCTTGACAAGGTCTGTTTCACTTACGAGGCATTTGTGTTTATTGCTGGGTCTCCCCAGTGGCTCAGCAGTGAGGACTCTGCCTGCCACGCAGGGGATGCGTGGTCAGTCCCTGGGTCAGGAAGATCCTCTGGAGGAGGGCGTGGTGACCCACGACAGCATTCTTGCTGGGGGAATCTCATGGGCAGAGGAGCCTGGAGGCTGCAGTCTATGGGGGCTGCGGAGTCGGACATGTCTGAAGTGACTCACACATGCTTATTGTCCATGTCTGAATGCTTACTTTCAGGTAGAATGCCCTTTAAAGATGTGGCTTGGAGCACGGTAATATTCTTACTCTTATGCGCTTTGTAGGTTGGTACTGCAGGGTTCAGTGGGGCAGAAGTGCATGTTCATGACTGCAGACTGCTTTAATAATTGATGGGTACTGCGTGCAGGCCAGCTTGGCCCCTCGCAGGTCCAGCTTCTATGAACACGAAGTATCATTTATGCCTCTGTCTCTCTCACATGGTTCTGAACCCGGGGATGTGTTGACTTCTTGATGAAGGCTTACAGAGCAAATGTGTCTCATGGCCCAACCCCAACTCCATGGGCTGAGATCCTAGGGGTTTCCTGACCTGTGACTTCAGTTTTGTTCCCCTTATATTACAGGATTTGTGTCCACAAAACTAACTGCACTCGCCTGAGCTCACTTGGCATCTGTCCCTTGAACCTATGCTCGGCGCCGGAGACCGAGTGCCTTGTATTAATAGTTCATGGGGCGACTTCAGGCTCTTCAGGAGCTGCATCTACTCAGTGGTGATGTGAGCGATGATTTCTGGTAAAGTGAAAAGGGCTAAAGGCTGGAAAGGGAAGTAATGCTCCCAAGGTCACGAAAGGGAGCCTGGAAAAGGAGCTGGAAAGGGGGCCTGGAGAGAGGTGTCTGTGACCCCGGTCTCTGGCCGCGTGAGTCCATGGAGAGTTCAGGGCCCTGGACTGGAGGCGCTGGAGGAGCTGGAGGCGCTCAGAGCCTGAGGATTAAAGGAACAGGCTTGGGGGTTATTTAGGCATAACAACTTAAGCTCTTTCATTTCACTTTCAGTTCAGTTCAGTTCAGTTCAGTCGCGTCCGACTCTTTGCCATCCCATGGACTGCAGCACACCAGGCCTCCCTGTCCATCACCAACTCCCGGAGTTTACTCAAATTCATGTCCATCGCCATTGTGATGCCATCCAACCATCTCATCCTCTGTCATCCCCTTCTCCTCCTGCCTTCAGTCTTCCTCAGCATCAGGGTCTTTGCTAATGAGTCAGCTCTTCCCATCAGGGGGCCAAAGTATTGGAGTTTCTCCTTCAGCATCAGCCCTTCCAATGAACATTCAGGACTGATTGTTCCTAAAGGACTGATTTCCTTTAGGGTGGACTGGTTGGATCTCCTTGGAGTCCAGGAGATTTCTTAACTTGGTTATAACTATGATGGTTTTGAAGAAGACCAAAAAATAGCACTCCCCGCCCCCCGGCTTCTGTGTTCGGAACAGAGTGCGAGATAAGGCCCGGGAGACACTGGGGTGGAAATCCAAGTCCTAGGTGTGCAGCTGATGGGGCGGCCGGGCCATAGGCATCAGCCTGGCCCTCACGGCCTGGAGGGGAGCACCTTCTCTGTGTGGGTGGCTGGACGGCGGCCACGGGCCCAGGAGGCCCAGGGGAACCTGGCGGCTGGGGGACGGTGGAGCTAGCTCTTTCTCTGCTGCTCAGCTGTCCCTGGACTCCCTGATCTGAGCACCAGCGCGCTGGTGAAGGAGGCAGGATGGGGCGGGGCGGGGCGGCAGCACGTTGACACCCACCCTACACTGCCAGGGGCTTAGGAAACCCACGTGCCCAGCCCACCCTCCACAAGTGACACTTCTGCGGGTGAGACCCGGGCACGAGAGCCCGGCGTCCAGCCAGGGCTGCCGTGGACTCTCGCAGGGGATGTGGGGCTGGGGGCAGCCCCCCCGGCGCCTCCCAGAGAGACCAGCGGGTCGGGGGCTCCGTCTCTGTCGTGGACGCCGCTGTCTTCCACTGAGCTCTTGAGGTCTTCTCCTTAACTGTATCAGTGTGGTTTTATTCTGAGATGGCTGTAGATTTACATGCAGTTGTAAGAAATGATGCAGAAAGAGCCGCGCACTCTCACTCCAGTTCCCCCTGGGGTGGAGGGGGGACGTCTGCAAATGGGCTCGGGTGCCACCCCCAGACTCTCCCTGGCACTGCCCAGTTCTGGGCCAGCACCTAGACACATCATGAGTGCAGGGTCCCGAGACACAGTCAGGGCCCAGAGTCGGGGTGGGGGGATTGGCCCTGGGACCTCTGTGGGTCTCAGACGTGCGGCAGACACCCAGGCACCTGACCTGACCTCCGTGGCCGCAGGCCTGCGCTCCATGTCTGTAACTACTGCTGAGGAGTGTTCCCTGCTGTGTATGTACCACCACTGGGCTAATAATACACCCATTAAAGGACATTTGGCTGGTTTCCAATGAAAGAAACATCTATTAGATGTTTCAGACCGATACCCCAGGGGGACCCCAAGACCCTGCATGATGGCCTCAATGTGCCCCCGTCAGGACCCTTTCTTCTTGCCCACGTCTGCCACGTGATGTTGCCCTGCTCCTGCCGGCATCGCTGGCCACTGTAAAGGAAGAATCTTTCTCTAAAATCAGAGGCAAAACTCTCCCCAACCTCAGGATAATCGCTCATTCTCTCTTTGCTCCGTTTTTCCCTTCTATATATGGAGTGAGTGTTTCTGCTTCGTGTGCTGAAAAGGTTAATGGTATCACTTCTGTTTACAAGGCTGAGGAGACAAGTGTGATAAAGATAACGCAGACGCCCAGGTGTGGACAGGGGCTCCAGGGCTCGAGACCAGCTCCCCCACCCGCGGCCCGCGCCCTTCCTAGGATCGCTGAGCTCCCAGAACCCTGCCTTTCCAGGCCTCAGTGCTCAGAGTTCGTGCAGTGCAGACCGCTTAGTTCAAGTTGGCAGGTGCCCCAGGTTGCTCATTGTCAGCTACTTAAGGAGGAATGAGCTGAGCCTTCAGAAGACTGGACTTGAAACTCAATTAAGAAGTGAGCTAGAGACGTGACTTGATAAAGCTCGGGCAGAGCCACACGCATGTTCTCTCCAGGCTTAAAGTTTGCCTTTTCTGTAGAGTCTGTGCTTCATTTGTCTTATTTGGATTCATCCAAGTACCCGGAAGGAATGCTGGTGTATTTAGCACCATCATGCTAGAAGAAATGCTAGAAATTAAAACTCAGTGGAATTCCAACCAGGCTCCAGTCTGGATGGGGACAGACTCCTCAGGCTGCAGGGCCACCGTCTGGGCATCTGGGTCCATGAGCTGCAGCTCGGAGGGGACGTGGAGCCCTGCTCCTGGTCCCCAGCCTGAAGCCGAGCACCTCCGCCCCAGGCGTGGGTTCTGAGGTGCCTGGTTTCTAGATCTCCCCAGCAATGGTTATCACCAGCTGGGCACAGGGAACCCATTCCAGGAGCGTGGAAAGAGCCCCGTGCACATCTGTGTCTCCTCTGGGAGCACGCAGCGTCAGGAAGCAACGTGGAGATGCAGAAGCGAGACCTGGAGGGGAGGGAGGCTGGACATGCGCATCCCAGCGGGGGCTGCGTGGCCCCAGCGGGTCCCTGAGGCCGAGCCTGTGTGAGTCCAGCCGTGGTCGGTGGACACTCAGTGGACACACTCTCTCAGGCCACCAAATCCTGCAGTCTGATGGGGACCAAGCTTCCTGGCACAGATCAGTGAGGACAGTCCGACCCTGGGCCCCCGGGAAGCCGAGCAGAGGGAAGCGATGTGAACGTGTGAGAGCCGGTTCCCACACGTGGGTGCCTTCAGGCACGGCTACATCACAGAGCAGATGCCTGCGAAGTCTGGGCGCTGTGACTGCCCGGCCTGAGTGAATTCCATCTTTAATTCTGTAGCCCAGACATCTTCTGAGGCCTATAGGAGTCTGGAAACAATGACTTGTCCTGTGAATGAAGCTTGTTCCCAGGAAGCCACTCCCGCCAGTGGATGAGCGCTAGTTCTCACTACATTCGTATGAAAATTCAGTACTTACTTCATTCAATAAGCATTGATCATCTGTCACAGCGCAGAGGTAAGAGTGAGAAAATGATATTCCCAGCGGCGCTATCTGGGCACAGTGCAAGGAAGCTAAAAATGGTGAGCCAAGACTAGAGCAGAAACGGCCTTTTAAAAAATTTGCTTTCAAATTTTAAAACATGAAATTTTAAAACCTTCTTTAAACAATTCAGGTAGAAATGTCAATATAAAGAGACACTAATTTTAAACAAATTGATGATAGTGAACGTCCTGCAGATCAGTGTCTGTGTCTACATTTACATCAGTAATGAGGAAAGACCAGGTCCTTTTGTGCTAGTCATTCAGTCGTGTCCGACGCTTTGCGACCCCATGGACTATAGCTCACCGGGTTCCTCTGTCCATGGACTTCTCCAGGCAAGAATACTGGAGTGGGTGGCCATTTCCTTCTCCAAGGTCCTTTAGAGCCACCTAAAAAAACATTCTACATTGTTGGCCTGAACTGGTCACGTGAACCTGCCTGTGGGTGGGGACCTGCCACTCAGAGATGCTGGACTTGGGGAGTCGAGCAGGCAACCCCGCCTGCTCACACACCCCGTTTTTGTGCAGCAGGTGATGTAACTTCTCACAAAGGTTGTGTGGTATTTAAGAATATGGGCTCCAGAACCACACTGTCTGAGCTACTCGAGCTTTGCTACTTTCTAGCTGTGTGCCTGGGTCAGTTACCGAGCGTCTCTGAGTGGAGTTATCTCATTTATATCAATAAAATGAGGATGCTAATAAAACTTACCAGGAACGGTTGTTGTGAGGATTGTGCTCACGAACACAGCCAGACACTTGTGATTTCAGCATCTGCAAGTGTTAACCCTTAAGGTGCTTTTCTGGATGGACACTACTGGCTGGTAGATGCAAGACCTGGTAGAGTTTGAAAATTTATTGTTGTTCGAAGGCGGGCTGTTCTTTTTTTGCATGTTGCTGGAAAACCTTCCCAACCCACGTCCCTCCGTCCCATCCTTCCTTCCGCTCTCTGTGCCACACAGGCGAGTGAGGCCTGAGGCCAAGTGACAGACAACACACCTGTTCTGATGTTTCTCAGAATCAGAGGCAGTGACACCGGACAGATTTGAAGGTCTTTAGTTTTCGTGGGATTTCAGAGAAATTGATCTCCATGGTTCCCATTATTTTTAAATGAATTAGCTCAAAGTTCACTGGTGCTCAAGATGATGTTTTAATCGGGATTTACATGGAATTCATTCTGCATTTCCCCCGCTCCCATCCCTCCAGAGACTCTGTTACTGACAGACGTTTGTGCTCTGGGGTCTGAATAAGACCCTTATCAGAGGGGCTAAGCTCTGTTCTCACCACCATGTCAGGCAGGAGTAATCTCTCTTTACTAACCGCCTCGAGGTCTGCAGGCGTAGAGTTTCATTCGAAGGGTTTTGTGGGGGTTTATACACATGTTCAATGTTCCAGTGGATATTCTCGCCTAATCCTAGAGTTTTACGGTTGCTCTTGGTTATGCCTGTTATGAAACTTACAGAGTCTTTCATTCATTGCAAAGTCCCAGGAAGATTCTCACATGGAGGAAAGCTTCTGACCAGTGGAGCTGAAGGAGCCCCTGCTAAGGCAAGAGCTCAGGAGAAATTACTTCTGACCAGTGAAGCTGAAGGAGCCCCTGCTAAGGCAAGAGCTCAGGAGAAATTACTCCCTGTGGTTGGCTTTTGTTTTCTTAGACCTAGATCCAGCTGAGGACGTCTAGATCCAGCTGGGGACATCATCTCCCTGTGGCTTGTACGTTGGTCTCTGTGCACGCAGCCGAGGTGTTTGAGGGTCTGCAGCAGCCCCAAAGCTGTGTTTATTTCACGTTTAATCAACACTCAGTGAAACTGCAAGGAAACAGCACGTGTACGTAAAGTGGCATTGTAGGCACACACACAGCGCATAAAGAGGAGTGGGAAGTGTAGGTACAGGGTAAGAGCAACGTGGGTGGCTGCCCAGTGTCTATGCCAAATGAGACACAGCAAGGTTTAGACAGTTTAGTAGACCAAAACAGCAACCCTAATTTCACGAGCACTCTCAGGAGGTGGAACAGAAGTATTGTGCAGATGAGGGGACAGGCGCGTGCAGGGGACACCCAGAGGCCCCGGGCGGCCTCCGTGTTCACAGAGCCCAGGGCCATCCTAGGGCTGCTGGTGGGACTCGGAGCAGCTGGAGGCCCTGACTGCTGAGCGTCCGGTCCTGCATTGAAGGGTCGGAGTGGTTTATAAATCTTAAAACAGCAGCACTTTAGTTTTCTTCTGAACACCAGGTTTGACTACTGCAGCTTCATTTCAAAGGGCCCTGGAGGTGGGTGGAAACAATAAACAAAGAACACAGCTTTTTAGCAGATTTAATTAACACTTTCATACTCCCGAGGCTTCAGTGGTGTTGCCATTTTTGTGGGCAGTGAAGGCAGTCGGGCTTCTGCCGTGTCCCCAGAACAGCTGCCCGAACCCCCCGTCAGTGGCATCAGTTTTGCTCAGGAATGCCGTCTGGCCCCGAGGTCTCGACCTGCCCCTCTGCAGCAGGTTCTAAAATCACGGAGGCCTGGAGCTTCTGGCGGCTTCACCGGGGAGGTTTCCGGCTCCTCCGCACACGCAGAGACGTGGACGGCAACCGCGGCAGGAAGGGGACGCGTCTTCACTCGGGGAGCTCGGTTGGTTGCGGAAAGAGCCCGTTTTACGCGGAGACAAATCCCATTTCAACACGTTCACAGACCTTTCGTTGAGCAGAGCGTTGTGACCACCCCAGGAGCCTCGAGAGGTTGACAAGTCGCGACCACCCGTCAGCCCCAGCCTCCTGCAGACCTGAGCCCGGTGCTCTGAGGCCCGTCCCCGCGCCCCGAGAGCAGCGGGCCGGAGATAAAGGGCCCAGCGACCACGTGGTCAGGCCACGGGCGGAGGCGCGACGGCCGCGCACGGGAGGCTCAGGCCGCCGTCGCAGGGGGTGACATTTGCGGTGCACGTTGCAGGCCACCGGGGTCTCTGGAGAAGCAGCGAGAGGGCGTTCCTGGTCCAGAGAGGAGCCGCTGCAGGGCGCGAGGCTCCCGGCGAGCTGCTGCCCTAGCCGTCCTGCAGGCAGGGCCGCGGCCGCCGCTGCCCCGGGCTGGGGCCGCTTCGCCGGCGGGTGTCTCCAGGCGTCTGCTCCGCGAGTACGTCCTGCCCCGCAGCCACAGCAGCCCCTCGGGCAGAAGCAGCCGTGTCCTGAGCCGCAGCCGCTCCTCTGGGTGCTGGCGTCGCAGCGAGAGTCCATCCGTTGCTCTCGTTGCCCCGGGTGAGTGAGCGTGAAAGCGGAAGTCACCGCTGTAGCCCTCGTGGTTCGACGCACGGGCTGGGATGACCTCCGTCTTTTCCCCTCTGTGATATTAGAATCTGGTCTGTGAGATTCCACACGCGTCTCTGCACTTTTAGGATCACTGCTCCTGCCTTGCTCAGCTCATGAGCATTATGTAACATAAGGAAGTGACGTTCGGATCCTTGAGCTGTTTCCCGGACTCCCACCACGGGGACCACTTGGGGGGAGCTTGATAAGCGGAAAGAAAGACTTGAGGGCTGGCCCCTGGAAATCCTGATCCAGGGGAAGGGGAGGGCTGTGGGCTCTTTATTATGTTTTTAATAAATTTCTGAGCAATTTCTATGGTGAGGCTGGTGAGGGAAACACATGTACTAAGCACATTACGAAAGTTAGGCGTCAAATGCTTTCTACTACAGCGTACCAGGCAGCAGGATGCTGGTGGTAATGAAGCTGTGTGTAGAAAAACTGGCATGAAAACTCACCGTTAGTAAGGGAATGGCCTGGCCTCGAATCGAAGCTTTGGGTTCCCTTCCATTATAGACTGAGTGATAGACTTAAACATGGTAAGATCTAGTTGGGACATATCAGGGCTTCAGAAATTAACTTTGTTTTTTTTGGACTCCATTTTTCAAAGTTACACTACTTCAGATGGCCATAGGTTTTAATGTGGTAGTGATTAAAAATAGTTGTTCAGAGCTAATCAAGCTAAGTTCACTTTGTTGGAACTGAAACGTTATAAGCCCAGAGATAGCTAAGTTAAAATAGCTTTTTTTTTTCTTTTGCGAAGAAGCCTATATATTGTTTAAAAAGTTAGAAGATGTAAATTAAAGGTATGTGTTTGTGTCTTTTTAAAATTAAACAAACCGAAAGTAAGTAAATAAAGCAAATCAACACACAAAAGTAGACGAGAATTATTTTATGGCAATCCAATTACTTTCTCACTAGTTATTTCCTAAAACCGGCTCTATTTGCTAAGCAATACTAGTTATTTTAGCTCACCTTAATTCATAATTTTGTATGAACCAGATTGAAATTTGACCCTGAATTACTCACTAGTAAGCTGTTTGCTCATCAGATTGGTATCATAAGGAGCTCCAGAAAAAATAAAATGCATTTTTCAAAATCTTCTGTATAAACGCAGTTAATTACAAATCACTCAGCACAGACCGTACAGAACCTATGTAGTAACCAGTGCCATTTCCTTCTCTAGGGGATCTTCCCTACCCAGGGATCAAACCCAAGTCTCTGGCATTGCAGGCAGATTCTTTACCGTCTGAATCACTAGTTCAGCTCAGTTCAGTCACTCAGGTGTGCCTGACATTTTGTGACCCCATGGACTGCAGCACACCAGGCCTCCCTGTCCATCACCAACTCCTGAAGCTTACTCAAACTCATATCCATCGAGTCGGTGATGCCATCCAACCATCTCATCCTCTGTCGTCCCCTTCACCTCCCACCTTCAATCTTTCCCAGCATCAGGGTCTTTTCAAATGGGTCAGTTCTTCGCATCAGGTGCCCAAAGTATTGAAGTTTCAGCTTCAGCATCAGTCCTTTCAATGAATAGTCAGGACTGATTTCCTTTAGGATGGACTGGTTGGATCTGCTTGCTGTCCAAGGGACTCTCAAGAGTCTTCTCCAACACCACAGTTCAGAAGCATCAGTTCTTTGGCGCTCAGCTTTCTTTATAGTCCAAATGTCACATCTGTACATGACCACTGGAAAAATCATAGCTTTGACTAGACGGACCTTGTTGGCAAGGTAATGTCTCTGCTTTTTAATATGCTGTCTAGGTTGGTCATAGCTTTTCTTCCAAGGAGCAAGTGTCTTTTAATTTCATGGCTGCAGAAACCATCTGCAATGACCCTGATTTTGGAGCCCCCCAAAATAAACTCTCTCACTGTTTCCATTGCTTGTGCATCTATTTCCCATGAAGTGATGGGACCAGATGCCATGATCTTAGTTTTCTGAATGTTGAGTTTTAAGCCAACTTTTTCACTCTCCTCTTTCACTTTCATCAAGAGGCTCTTTAGTTCCTCTTCACTTTCTGCCATAAGGGTGGTATCATCTGCATATCTGAGGTTATTGATCTTTCTCCTGGCAATCTCGATTCCAGTTGGTGCTTCATCCAGCCCAGCGTTTCTCATGATGTACTCTGCATAGAAATTAAATAAGCAGGGTGACAATATACAGCCTTGACGTACTTCCTTCCTGATTTTGAGCAAGGCCGTTGTTCTGTGTCCAGTTCTAACTGTTGCTTCCTAACCTGCATACAGATTTCTCAGGAGGCAGGTCAGGTGGTCTGGTATTCCCATCTCTTTCAGAATTTTCTAGAGTTTGTTGTGATCCACACAGTCAAAGGCTTTGGCATAGTCAGTAAAGCAGAAATAGATGTTTTTCTGGAACTCTCTTGCTTTCTCCATGATCCAGTGGATGTTGGCAATTTGATCACTGGTTCCTCTGCCTTTTCTAAAACCAGCTTGAACATCTGGAGATTCACGGTTCATGTACTGTTGAAGCCTGGCTTGGAGAATTTTGAGCATTACTTTACTAGCATGTGAGATGAGTGCAATTGTGTGGTAGTTTGAGCATTCTTTGGCATTGCCTTTCTTTGAGATTGGAATGAAAACTGACCTTTTCCAGTCCTGTGGCCACTGGTGAGTTTTCCAAATTTGCTGGCATATTGAGTGCAGCACTTTCACAGCATCCTCTTTTAGGATTTGAAACAGCTCAACTGGAATTCCATCACCTCCACTAGCTTTGTTGGTAGTGATGCTTCCTAAGGCCCACTTGACTTCACATTCCAGGATGTCTGGCTCTAGGTGAGTGATCACACCATCGTGGTTATCTGAGTCGTGAAGATCTTTTTTGTGTAGTACTTCTGTGTATTCTTGCCACTTCTACTTAATATCTTCTGCTTCTGTTAGGTGCATACCATTTCTGTCCTCTATCGAGCCCATCTTTGCATGAAATGTTCCCTTGGTATCCCTAATTTTCTTGAAGAGATCTCTAGTCTTTCCCATTCTGTTTCTTTGCATTGATCACCGAGGAAGGCTTCCTTATCTCTCCTTGCTATTCTTTGGAACTCTGCATTCAGATGCTTATATCTTTCCTTTTCTTCTTTGAGAAAAGGAGTAACAAGAGAAGCCCCATTTTATGATGCATTCACTTTAAGTCATTATATTTGTTCTCAGTGATTAGTTCAACATAGAACAGTTTTACTAACCTCTAAAGTAGGAGATGTTGCTTCCTGTATGAACTATGTTTCAGTCACACATGATGGGTGTTGGGTTTTCTAGATTACTTGGGGTAGGCTGTGATCATAATCCTCACGGTGGGAGCCATATTTGTGTATATCAGTTCTGTGTGTTTATGCATTTATTCATTCTGGAGTGAGGATGTAATAGACTCCTAGCTGGGTGGTTGGAATAGGGACCAGCAGAAGCCTTCCAGGAGCTCCCCATCAAGCAGGGAGGTGGGTGATGCCCGGTCATTCCCTGGTATCTCAGGAGGTCAGAGGAAATCATTCCCTCCTCTGGGAATGCAAGGGGCAGGGGACTTTTTGGACGAAGATCCTTTAAAGACGTGTCAGTTGACCAGGTGGAAAAGTTGAACCTGGGGGTGGGGAAGAGGGCTGGAAGTCCAGGCTGGGGGTGCTGGCCAGCCCCCCACCACATGGCGTGTTTTCCCTCACTTCTTTTGTGATTCATTATTACTGCCACTTAACCAAATTTATTTTCCCTTGTGGAAGTCTCTGTTTATCTTATGTGGCATATGTTATTCTGGAATAAAGATTATTTTGGTTAAGGCATGTTACATTTTTGGTGAGATATCCAACTAAAAGTTATGTCCACACAAAAGTTAGAATTTGAAAAAGTCTAGCAAATTAAAGGGCTTCACAGGCAGTGCTAGTGGCAGAGAATCCACCTGCCAGGGCAGGCGATGTGAGAGGCCAAGAAGCCTGGAATCGGCCCTAGGTGGGGAAGATCCCTGAGGAGGAGACGGCAGCCCACGCCAGCGCTCTGGCCTGGGACTCGTGTGGACAGCAGAGCCTGGCGGGCCGCAGTCCTGGGGCCTCAGAGAGCTGGGTGAGGCTAAGCACGGACCTTCCAAAGTCAGGACTCCACTTTTCAGTGTCCCCCGCCCAGTGTTTCTATGCTTGAATAGAGAAAGCCTCGGGGACTGGACTCTTATCCACGGCAGCTCAGTTTAGCACTAGGAGAAATGAATTCTGGGCCGCTGATTACTCACTGGCAGAATACTCATGAGAAGTAAATTCTAGTTAAATAGTTTTGCTGCGAGTCAGTCCATTTTGGAAAATGTGCCCCAGTCTCATTGCTCTGCAGGAGACCAGCCTGAGGTGTCTCCCTCAGGTCACTGTCGCCAGGGGTCTGCCTCTGGCAGGTGGCCTTGAGTGGCACTCCTCTCCTCATCCTGCTCACCGTGTTTGGCTGCAAACGTGGGGCTTTATGTTCAGGAACATATGTTGAGTCACAGATCAAGGCCCTCAGCTGACATTTTTCCACCACCACTGACCTCCCAGCCATGCAGGAAATCCCAGGGTAAGCAAGCTCCCGCCCGGCCCCGCTGTTTAGTCTGTGCCGTGCCGGGCAGGGCTCGCTTACTCCGTTGATTGGCAAGCCCGGCACTAGGAAAACAAATGCGCCAGGGGTCCCACAGAAGCTCACTGCCCTCTGTCTTCCCGGCCTGCAGACGCCTTCAGATCTGTTTGGACTGAGGCTTGACAAGAGCGTCACAGGAAGCCCACCCTCCTCCCGGAGCGCTGCAACGGGGGACAGGTTCTCACAGCTGCAGCGTCCAGGCTGCAGGGACCCGTGCTCTCCACGGCCTGGGAACTTTGAGTCTCGTCAAAGAAGGAAATAGCTCAAGTGGTTTGTTTTCACTGAAGATGAAGTTAATTGTTTGACTGAATCTGCAGTTCTAATGACACCATGATTAAGACGAGCAGAAACAGCAGGCAAGCCACGACGCGAGGTTCAGGAGAAAAAAGAAGAAACAGATGTGAGGATAAGGAAAATCAAGGAAAAAATCAAATTTCACTTTTTTAAAATCACAAGCAATAAAAGAAAAAAATGGGTGAACTAGACTCACTGAAACCGTAACCTTTTGTGCTTGCCAAGGACACTGTCACAAAAAGAAATGAGCAGACAACCCGCAAGTTGGGGGAAAATGTTTGCAAATCATAATCTGACAAGAGACATGGGTTTAGAACGTGAGAGTTTCTGATATTTAGACTTAGACTTAGAGCTTAGAGATCTTACAGCTCAATGAAGAAAAGATAACGCAATCAAAAGCAGGTGGAGAATCTGGATGGCTCTTCAAGAGCAGCCCACACACGGTCACACGATGAAAAGGTGATGGTGGTGAGCCATCGGGGCCCCAGATCAAAGCCGCAGTGAGACACCGCGTCCCCCAGCCAGGGTGGCCGAAAAGATGGACCGCGGCGGGCGGGGTGAGGACGCGAGCGTGTCCCCCGACCAGGGTGGCTAAACAACCAAGACGGACCGCAGCGGGCGCGGTGAGGACGCGAGGGTGTGCACACTCGGACGTGGCAGGTGGGGATGCAGAACGCTGTTGCCACTTTGAAAGGCAGTTTGACAGTTTCTCAAAAAGTCGAGCATAAAATTACCGAATGACTCGGCAATTCCAGTCTCAGGTAGAGAACTAAGAGACCATATGCCCACACAAACACGCAAACTACTGCTGTCTCATTATCCCTTTCCCGCATTTCACGCTTATTTCCTGTGTTCCAGCTTTGTGGAGGCGTGATTGACATAGAGCTTTGCATCAGGTCGGGGTGTAGGGCATGATGACTGGACACTCGCACATGTTGTGAGATGATCACCACGGCATCTCGCTGGCGTCCCTCAGTGAGCATGATTACATGTTCCCTTGTGATGAGAGCTTGTAAGACCTACTCCCTTAGCAACTTCAAATATGCTGAGTTCAGTGCAGTTAGCTGTAGCCGTCCTGCGGCATCGTGTCCCCAGGACTCGCTTATCGGACGACTTGCCCCTTCTGATCCCCTTGGTCCCTCTGCCCGCCCCCACCTCTGGGAACCACCAGTCTGTCTTCATTCCTAAGAGCTCAGCGTTTTAAGATTGCACGTATAAGGAAGAGCAGGCAGTGTTTGTCTTTCTCTGGGTTATGTTGCTTAGCGTGAGGCCCTCATGGCCCATCCACGTTGTTGCAAGTTTCCTCCTTTTTATGGCCGGATAGTGTCTCATCATATGTACTGCATTTTGCTTTATCCAGCCGTCTGTTGCTGCATTAGACGGCTCCCGTGTCTCGGCTATCATGAATAGGGCTGTAGTGAACACAAGGGTACAGATGTTTCTTCAAGATAGTGACTTCACTCCCTTTCGGGGCATAGACCCAGGAGCATAAGCACGGGATCATTTGACAGTTATTTTTAAATTTTTGACAAATCGCCATGTGTAATTGGCTGCCCCGATTTACGTTCCCTCCGAACGTGCACAAAGGTTCCCTTTCCTCCACTTCTTCACCAGTGGCAACACCGAGATTGTTATCACTTATCTTTTTGTAAAATAGTCATTCTGAGCTGTGTGAGGTGATACCTCATTGTGGTTTTGATTTTCACTTTTCCAGTGATGAGTGATATTGAGCATTTTTTCATATATCTACTGGCCACATTTTTTGGAAGAATATCTATTTGGGTCCTTTGCCTTTTTTGATTATTTTATTTTATTTTTTGCTCTTTTGTGAGTTCCTCGTGTATTTTGAATAGTCACAGTTGTCAGCTGTGTGGTTTGCAAGCATTGTATCCCATTCAGTAGGCTGTCCTTTCCTTTTGTTGATAATCACAGCTTCTTATCTAGACGGCGTCCGACTGGTTTGTTTTTTATTCGGTTGCTTCTGTCTTGGGAGGCATATCCTGGAAATTTTTGCCAAGATCCATGTTAGGGAGCTTTACCTCTGTGTTTTCTTCCAGGAGTTTTGTGGTTTCAGGTCTCATGTTTAAGCCTTTAGCCATTTTGAGTGAATGTTTGTGAGCAGTGTAAGTTAGGAGTCTAGTTTCATATTTGCCTATGAATATCCATTTCCCCAGCACTGTTTACTGAGGAGGCTGTTTTTTCCCTGTTAAGTATCTTGGCTCCTTTGTCAAACACTAGCTGACTGAATTTGCACAGCTTCATTGTTGGGGTCTTGATTCTATACCTTGGTTTCTGTGTTTGTTTCGTTGCCAGAACCACACTGTTTGGGTTAGGGTAGCTTGCAACCAGAAAGTGTGATCCCTCCAACTTGGTCCTTCTTCCTCAGTACTGCTTTGACCATTTGGGGTCTTTGGTGATTCCATGAAAATTTTAGGATCATTCCTTCTACTTCTGTTAAAAATGTGGTTGCAATCTTGATGGCATTGGATAGTATGGACATTTTAACAATATCAATTCTTCCAGTCTGCGAGCATGGCTAGCTTTCCAGTTGTGTGTATCTTCTTCAGCTTATTATGTTTGCATGTTGACAAATTACCCTTGATTATATGTCCATTTTCTTACTGTAAGTTTATCCAAGGGCACTGAATGGAAAATATGAATTCACAGGTCACATCAGCCTCGAGTATGCAGACATTCACTTTCATGGAAACACGGGGATCCTCCTGGATGTGGAAGGTTAGATCCCATCCTCACAAACTGATGAGCCTGACACATGGTCCCAGTGATGGACATGTGTCTGACACTGAGATGTCTTAGGAGGATGCACCTTTTCCATAGCTACAAGGTGGCCTTTTCTGATAGGGCTTCCCTGATAGCTCAGCTGGTAAAGGATCCGCCTGCAGCGCAGGAGACCCAAGTTCAGTTCCTGGGTCGAGAAGTTCCCCTGGAGAAGGGATAGGCTACCCACCCCAGTATTCTTGGACTTCCCTTGTGGCTCAGCTGGTAAAGAATCCACCTGCAATGTGGGAGACCTGGCTTTGATCCTTGGGTTGGAAAGATCCCCTGGAGAAGGGAAAGGCTCCCCACTCCAGTGTTCTTGCCTGGAGAATTCCATGGACTGTATAGTCCATGGGGTCACAAAGAGTTGGACAAGACTGAGCGATTTTCACTTTTGCTTTTAAAAAGTGGCCTTCTGTATAAAATTCTAAGTGAGGAAAACATCTTTAAAAAGTTAAGCATGGGCAGAATCCAGCCATTGAAAGTGTGTGCCCTGGATTTCTGAATTTTCTCAATACTCGAGCACAGCACGGGCCTGTGACCTGTGGGTGAGCTCTGAGCTTTCTGATTACAGACAGACCCCTGCTCTCCTCCTGTTTCACTGAATCAGCCTTCTGTGCTGCTCTGAAAGACAAGACATGGAGGGAAACGCACCTAGGCTTCTTGACATCTCCGGCCATTGATTATCAGAGGTTGAAACACAAATAGTTCTTCTAAGAGAAAAGAAGCATTGGTTTTTCTCCAACAGTTTTTATTATGTGACAAGTGGACTGTCCTCTCGTCCACATGAGTGAGCCCCCAGCTTCCCAGAGGCAGCAGCACCCCGAGCGGCTCAGACTGCCCTGGAGGGATGAGCGCAGAAATGGCGCTCTCCGCCTCTTCTGTGTTTGGCTCCGGCAACTTGGAGGCTTGGTTGTCAGAGCGGCAGATGTTTTTCAAAGACTTAAAGGGGAAGAAGGTATCAGACTTCATGCCCGCGCCCATCACGAATCGCCTGCCAAGACGGGGCATCTGAACAGAGTGCCTGGGGCAGGGATGCACCGAGGCCTGCAGGGAGGCCCTTGGAGATGACTGTCTTCTGAAAAAAGGAGTTCGTTCTCAGGGCTGGCTCACTCTGAGTTTAGCCCTCAGGTGCGGTTTTATCATCAAAGAGGGAAGGAAGCCCGACCCGTGGGGCCCTGAGCGTGGCTGGGCGGGTCTGTCTCCTGGACCCTCACTTCACCCTGACTTTAGCCTGGAGTATTGTGGTCGGTCGCTATGTATCTGGGCTCTGCAGTTTCCCAGAAGATCACCAGGTTGAAAGCCCCCAGGGTCCCCAGGGTCCTCGGATCCGAACTCCACTTTGATGAGTTATAGTTTTCCAAAGAGGGACGCGAAAGATGGGCTTAAAGGACGCAAGCGGCAGCGGCTGCGGGGCGGGCCTCAGGAAGCTGGTGAGCAAGGCTGTGCCCTGCGGGGTAGACCAGCCGCACTGGACTTCGCCCGCCTTCTCTCCCGTCCCCAGTGGCCTGCCTTTGGCTGTCCTGAGTGTCGGTGGGGCTGTGGGCTGCACGGTGACCAGGTTCATATGTCAACATCCTAACCACCAGCACCTCAGAGATGGGAATTCGGGAGGTGACTGATTTAAAATGAGGCTGTTGGGGTGATCACCGCAGCTCAGCCCAGGATGAAAACCACCAGATTTCAGAGACTGTGATGCAGGAAGACCAGCTGGTGCGTGATTTCATTCAGAAGAACGGGCAAAAGCCAGCCTGAAACCGATCAGTTTATACCATTTGTATTTTCATTAAAGGCGATTGTGTTTAAGTGCCTGCCAACCCAGGGGGCTCAGATGGTGAAGAATCTGCCTGCAATGTAGGAGACGCGGGTTGGACCCTGGGTCAGGAAGATCCCTGGGGGAAAGAATGGCAACCCACTCCAGTCTTCTTGCCTGGAGAATCCCGTGGACAGGGGAGCCTGGCAGGCTATCCATGGGGTCACCAAAGAGTTAGACACGACTGAGAGACTGACGCAACAACCCTACACGCCGAGCCAGGAAGACACAGGAGTCGAAAGAGAACCAGTTCAGTTCAGTCTATTTTATTTTGAATTCTTTTGCTCGTAATTTGACCAAAAGGTTCAAAAGCGGTCCTGCGTCTGCTCCTGCCCCTGCCGGTCTGGTGCTCAGCTGGGAGTGTCTGGCTGAGGCCGGAGCTCCTGTAGGATGGGAGCTTCTGCTCCGCCAGATGCTCCTGCCGTTTGCCCGCGGCCTACCCTCTGAGTCCGGTTGGCCCTCCATCCAGCGAGAACGGGAAGAAGACGGGCTACCTGACTGACGGGGGTTCTCACATCAGTTCTGACTCTGAGGTTGGTTTGTTGGCTGCCCAGCAGGGAGACTGCAGACCAGGGCTGTCGGGGGACCTGGAGTCTGTACCCACCAGGAGGGCACGTCAGCCCAGTTCTGGCGGAGGGAGGGAGGTGCAGAGTGTGGATGCCCGCCTGGGCCCCGCCTGGTGTCCCCCGACCCCGACGCCAAGGCCTGCCCTGCCTCCTCCCCGGGGTGTGCGCTTTCTGAAGGACGAGGCACGTGGGCAACCTGTGTGGCGAGTGTGGCTGCTGGGCCCCGTGCCAGGCGCAATCACAGCTTTACTGCTGCAGAGCCATCGCCTGTGCAGCATCTTTGCGCTTCCTGAGACAGGCAGGAAAGGAATCCGCCCAGACCTCCCGTCCCCTGTGGGAGGTCTGGCGGGGAGGGGCCGGGGGACTGCGGGAGTTCTCCGAGGCTAAGCAGTTCCTAGTGACCTGTATTTTTTTTAAAACTATGAGTAAACTGTATGTACCGAAGAACACATTAGTGTACACACACACACACCGTCCAACCACTCCCCTCACCCCCGCCCGAACAGAAACACTTCCAGCGTTTGGGATCTGGTTTCTGCTCTCCTGTGAGCAGCTGCTGTGCTCCTTGATGGGAGGGTTGGCTGTAAGAGGAGCAGACACCCAGAGCACTCTGGGCCGTCGCAAGCCTGGCGGCTGGGACACACTGCAGGCTGACTCCAGCTCTCCCTCTAAGAGTGTAATCCCATAATGCAGAACAGAAAGGTTTTGCTCCTTTGAATTAAAGCCTTAATACTATGCTTGATTTTGCTGAGGGTTTTTTTTCTCTCTTTTGAGTAAAGAAAACCTAATCCAAAATTGTCATGTGAACTCAGACATCCCTCCTCCATTTTAAGTGTGCTCCCTCTTGAAACCATCAAAGAGGAGAGCAGGGAAGGTCTTGTCCTGGGCGGGTTAATGCCTTCCTGATCAGGACAGAGGCACGTGAATGCCAGACTGAAGCCCTCTGTCCAGCGGTGACGAGATCGGCAGGACGTCCGTCGCTCTGTGTCTCGCACCTACTGAAATGATCTCCCAGCAGGCCGGGGAGGTCTGTGTGTGGACCCCCCAGCAACACCACAGATGTGGCCCCCAGTCTGAGAACAGCCCCTCTCTCCCAGAAGGCTCCGTCCACTGTGCAGTTCACAGCTGCAGAGTCTGCAGGCGAGACACACAACCATGTCTGTCAGTCAGTCGACCCTCGTTTCTGGATGAGGAAGCCAGGTGCAGGGGAGGCGAGTGATGGGAGAAAACCACCTGGCAGGCCACCCCAGGCTGGCTGAGGCTGGGGCCTGGGGGGCCCACATCCTGCGCTCTTCACAGAGAGGAAAGCCAGCTCAGGGCCTTCCAGCTTCTGCATCCACAGCGTTTTGCAGGATGGAGTTCGAGTTAAGTCTACTTCCTGGGACAGAATCAGGAATCATTTTCTTTCCACTAGTGCTCTGACTCACCAGTCGAGCATCTCTCGAGCCGAGTCCCGAGACCACTGGAGTTTGCCCGCTGGTGGTGGGAGCCAGCAGGAGAGTGCCCTTCCTCTCCACTCGCTGAGGACACCAGCTCGTGGGCACCTGGGCGCCCGTGGATGACGTGTGGCAGCCTTGCTCGCCGCCCCGCTTGTTGAGTAGCAGATGTCTGGTTTTCCAGTCCCTTGGGAACAGAAAGTGCTGTAGTGTATTCAGCACTGAAGACAGGAATGCCGAGATGTCGGTGGTCCCTGGAGCCAGACGTTCCAAAATCCTTCAGCTGCAGAAAAGCGGGGACAAAACAGGAAGCTTGCTCGTCGTCTGGGAAAACAAAGTCTGTTGTAGCTTTTTTTCTCACATTGAAAAAAAAAGATGGTGTATTTGCATGAGAGAGAACACTCACACGATCCTTACAGGAACGATGATGCCACCGCAGCAGAGGGCACGCATTCTGCTGAGGGCATCCCAGCCGCCCTCCATCGGCCATGTCAGAACGCAGCCAGGTGTTTAAGCTTGTGGCACCACGTAGGCAACTTCCCACAGGTTGGTTCCTTCAGATGAGAATGAGAAATTAAAATTTTCTAATTTTCTAGCAAAGCTTAAACCTCTGAATTTAATATGCTGGGAGATCTGATAATGTCGACTATGAACTGTGCTGACGAGAAAGAACATCAGCTCGATGGGAAATCCACATCACTGCCGCCCACCCACCCGTCCATCTCCCCGCCCACCCACCCATCCATCCACTCGTCCACCCATCCACCCACCCATCCACCCATCTATCCATCCATCCAACCGTCCACCCATCTAGCCATCCATCCACTCATCTACCTATCTGTCCATCCACCCACCCACACCCCCCATCCACCCACCCACCCATCCATCTCCCCACCCACTCACCCACCCGTCCATCTCCCCACCCACTCACCCATCCATCCACTCGTCCACCCATCCACCCACCTATCCACCCATCCACCCATCTATCCATCCATCCATCCATCCACCCATCTATCCATCCATCCACCCATCTGCCCATCTCGCCATCCATCCACTCATCTACCTATCTGTCCATCCACCCACCCACTGGGAGGAAACAGCAGAGGAACCACCTTCGAGGTGGCGCCAGGGTTCCATGGGTGCTGAGCTGGAGGGGAGTTTGGAGGAAACCCTTTCTCTGGGCTTTGATAAGATTCAGTAGCGATGGGCCTTGAACTGTCAGGAGATGTGGTGTTTTCCAGACATTTAACCGCAGGGTCTGGGATGCTGTGTGTGAGCTGCTGACTCACACCTGTGGCCTGTGCTCCGAAACACAGCTGGGGGCGGTGGGGCAGCAGGGCCAAAAAGAAGGCCCCGGGGAGGATAGCTGTCCTGTCCCAGAGCTGAGCACATCCTGAGGCAGCCTGCGGCGCCGCCACGGGGCACGGAGGACGCAGCCCAGGAAACGAGCCTCGGAGGCTCGGCGCGCCCAGCAGAAGCCCTGAGACGCCCCCTGGGATGGCTGCCTCCCGGCACGCCAGTACTTTGCTCCAGCTTTCAGGTCGGTGGCAACGTTGGGGACAGTGAAGTGAGTGGCTTGTACCTCTGGGCCAGGCCCTGAGCCAGGGGTCCCACTGACCCTGAGGCTCGCGGCCGCCTGAGGGGCCCTCATTTGGTGGGATGGGGTCCAGCCCAGAGCCTTTCACACCCGGCAGGGCTCCCTGCTGGAGGCGCCGTGTCTAGCAAGGCCCAGAGTGGACACCAGGCGGAGACTCCTAGATGGCAGTCCTGGGCCAGCTGGGGCTAAGCCTGGCCCCTGCACGAGGAATGGCAGGTCATCCCACGGGGCCCCTCCTCCCGCTGCCCTGCCCTGGAGACAGCAGGCCTCACGGGCGTGTGGACGACTGTTTCAGATGATGTTTCTGTAGTTAATTCACAGTTTCCAAGGACTAATCTCTGTGGGGTTTCTCATGCTGACTGTGAGTGGAGTACACCCCTTCTGTGACTCCTTTATCTTACTCAGATAAGGACAACAGATACTGACTGGCTCTCTCACAAATTCACACCTTTCCTGAAAGAAAAACGGCGATGATGTTGAATGGGCCCATTTATCAGCTTCTGTTTCAATACTGGCACTTGGAAGCATAAACAGTGATGTAAGCAGCTACCTAAGATAAGGGTTCACTGGTCAGAACAAGCCGGAGGCCAGGACGAGAGCGGAGACTGGGGAGAAGGAGCAGCCGCGAAAGCGGGATGGAGTGAAGCCCGAGGGGAGGGAGCCGCCGCCATCCGCCCGCCTCACCGCCTTTCTGTGGCCAGAGGGGGCAGAGGCGTCCTTGGCTCGTCCTGGCAACGCCCACCCTTGGGCCAGACGCTCCCCCCGTTGCAGACCCAGGCAGCTGAGGGAGGCTGGGGCCTTTCAGCTGGAGGTCGTCAGTGTCCGGCTGAAATTACTGAAATTACTGTAGTTGTTGCCCCCAAAGAACCATCTATGTTGAAAATATCAAATATGGCAGATCTCTTCCCTAAAAAGGAATAAAGGGCAGGCTTACTTACTTGTGCATGTGTGACTTTTTTTTTCCTCCTCTGGTGCCTCAAATAAAGGTAAGTTGCCTGAAGGAAGTGTGATGAGGGTGGGAGGGAAAAGGTGAAAGTCTAAACTCAGACTTGACATTACTTATCTTTGGAGACCACAGATGAATAGACCAGTTTGTACCAGCAAATCGGTCAGTGGACTATCACTGTGCATTTAAGTTTAAGAGAAACAGAAGAAGTGCTGATAACATTTGAAGCTGCCGCCTCCTGGGGAGCAGGGTTCGAACCATAGATCCAGCGCCCAGCGCGGCCTTAGCGACGCTCTGTTCGCTCCCCAGCGCGCCAGCACGACTCTCAGGAAGGTTTCTCGGTCATTGTGATTTCAAAGTATGCAGCACACACAGAAAACAGGTAATTTGCAGATCTACCCACGTTAGGCGAATTCACCTTTGCTGGGATGCAGAGCTTTCACACGAGCATCAGTCACAGCAAGCGTCCCATGCACGAGCAGCACTCTGGCCGAGCTACAGCCTGCGTCTGATGTCACAGAAGCCCCTGGCTCCACTGGACCCACAGGTTTGGAAGTCGAGCCCAGGCGTGACGGGTCAATAGTTGGTTGATCTCGAGGACCTTGAACTCTGACTGCTAAAGGAAATGACGTTTCGCGGAAGAGAACCGAGTTTTAGGGTTGCAGTCTGTCTTGAAGATGGATGGGGTGAGTCTCTGGGTTCACATGTCCTCCCAAGTCAGTGACATCAGCCAACCTTGACCTTTACCCTGAAACCATAGGCTCTCCGTGGCCAGCTGTGACTTCAGGGCTGTTGGACCGAACTTCACCTCAACCAGGACTCTGCTGGGCTCTTCCCGCGTCTCCAGCCCGCCTCCCCTGGACTCTCATTAAGGAAAGAGCAGACTTTCCTTATCTGAACTAACCCCACTTCCCGCTCCTCCCTCCTCCCGCTCTGCGACGCTTGCACGTGTGGGGTCGTTGCCAGCTGGCCCGGCATTTTCACGTCGCGCCCTTGGCCACCTGAGGTATTCGGCTGTTTGTGCCTCCACTGCCCTCAGACTCTTTTCCCAGGGGCTGGGGAGACCCTGCAGGTGGAGGCCTCTGGAGAAGTCTGACCCAGGAAGAGCAAAGCAGGGCCCCCCCACCCCAGGACTGAACTCTGCCATCTGGCCATGGACGGGGGTGTGAGGGCAGAGACTCCAGGGGAGGCTGCCTGGCTGCCCTCCCCGCCCTGCACCCTCTCACCTGTGACCCTGGCTGCCTGGAGCCGGGGCAGGAGCTGTAGACCCCAGGCCCTCTGCTGGCCCTGAGGCCCCCAATTCAATAAATTCGACAGTAGGATCCTCAGGACTTGAGCCAGGAGACGGTTCTCCTTGGCTTTCCAGGGACTTCTGCTCTCCATCCAGGAGACTCCCGACCCCTCTGCCTGCTTCCCCCACTGCACACACAGTCAGCAAGTGAGGGCAGTTCTGGGCTCTGAGTTTCAGAAGCCTGGGCTTACGACGGGCCCCAGCCAACTCGCTGAGCTTGACTCGTGACACACGGCTGATGGGGTGATGAGGGCAGGTGACCAGCATGGACGGACCCTCCCCGGGGCCTCTGCTCTGCCCTTCTCTCCCGGGCTGCTGGTGGTGTGCGTGGTTGTGGAGAAAGTCATGGGAAAGAGCCTCAGTGCCCCCAGAGCTGGAAGAGGGGCAGGGAGAGCGCTCAGAAGTGTCTGGTCTGGAGCAAGGGGATGTGGGCCCCTGGAGGTGACGTGGGCGTGGCCCAGAGGACAGGTGTGAGGAGGCCATCTTCAGGGCCCAGGGTGACCCCGCCAGACCAGTGGCCAGAAGTCAGGACTGAGCTCCGGCGGGCCAGGCCCCAGCATCCCATGGCCCTGGCATCCCACGGCCCTGGCCTGCCTCCTGTGCGGCTCTGGGGTCACCTCAAGCCAGTCCAGTGGTCCCCATCACTCAGGAACAGGGCCCCCAACAATGTCAGCTCACGTTCAGCATGAGACAGTGGTTTCTTATAGCAGTCTGTGACTGGAGATGGACGCCAACATGGGTTTGGTGACGAACCTCCCCTTGTTCTGAGTTCAAATGCCTAATGTGCCGAGAGGAAGCCGGGACACACCATCACCAGGCCAGCACGGGGCCACGGCCCACGTGTCAGGGTGAATGGAAGGTGCTGAGGGTTTGAGAAGAAATATGTAAGCTTTCTCCATTCATTCTCGATGCCAGGAAATGCAGTGATAAACAAACCAGCCAAGGCCGCTCCCTCGAAGGCCACAGACATCTCGTCTTTGCAGCGTGCCCACCGCCCGGGGGGACATCCACCCAGACCACGTGGCCGGCGGTGCCCAGGGGACAGTCCTGGGTGTTCCGTGTTTACTGTGGACTTTGCTGGGGCCGAGCCCTTGCTCCTTGCTCCTGAGGAATGGGGCGAATAGCTGATCACACCAGAGATGCTAAGTGCTTTCCTTGTGTGGCTGCTGGAGCTGTGTCCTGTTCCCAGTTGAGTCTATAAAAGCATCGGCAGCCTCGTTTTCTCATGGGCAGGACTAAAGTACATATTGTCATTGTTTTCCAGAGGCTGTGGGATAGGTGCAGGAGCAGGTTAAACTGCCTTACGTTAGGCGTGGCGGGCGAGCGTTTCCTTAATGACAGTTTCGTCGAGACATAACTCACGGGCCCCACACAGCATCTGTGTAGAGCGCACGACCCGATGTTTTCAGTTCTTTCACACCGTGCACCTGTCAACACACTGGGTTTCAGGACGCGGTCAGCACCCCAAGCCCGTGGCCTCCACGCTCGTTTCCTCCCGCCCACCTCCTGCCCTGGGCAACCACCAGCCTGCTTCCTGCTTCCACAGAGCTGCTGTTCTGGACACTTCATGTGGCTGGAGTCACACAAACCGTCTTTGTGACTCTTCTCAAGGTGTATCGGTACGTTACTCCTCCTTACGGCTGAATGTTGTCTCACTGTTGGGTGGGCCACGTCCTTGCCCACTCACCAGCTGATGGACCCTGGGCTGTTTTCTCTCTGACTATTGTCAACAACGCTGCTGTGAACGTCCATCTCCGAGCTTTTGTGGACACGGATTTTCGTTTTTCTTGGGTGTAGACCTAGGACCGGGCTGTCTGGGCCCCATGGTCTACCCGTCCTCCTAGTCGAACTTCCAGGCTGTTTTTCAAAGCAAACGAACATTTTACATTCCTGCCAGCAAAGTGCTGTGTCCCCGCTTCTCCGTGTCCGCACCTCCCAGCACCTGCTCTCCTCCATCTCTGTGGTCACAGCCATCTGACAGGCGGTGGGGATCGCCTTGTCATGTGTTTGTGGGCATTTGTGAGGCTTTGGGGAAATATCCAGCCACGTGTGTTGTCCATTTATAAATCAAGTTGTTTGCCATTTTACTACTGAGTTGCAAGTTTTCTTTATATGTTCTCGATACAAACCCTTCATCAGACACATACTTTGCAAATACTTTCTTCTGTTCTGTGGCTGCAGAAGATTCTGGAAGAGATGGGAATACCAGACCACCTGACCTGCCTCTTGAGAAGCCTGTATGCAGGTCAGGAAGCAGCAGTTAGAACTGGACATGGAAAAACAGCCTGGTTCCAAATAGGAAAAGGAGTATGTCAAGGCTGTATATTGTCACCCTGCTTATTTAACTGATATGCAGAGTACATCATGAGAAACACTGGGCTGGAGGAAGCAGAAGCTGGAATCAAGATTGCCGGGAGAAATATCAATAACCTCAGATATGCAGATGACACCATCCTTATGGCAGAAAGGGAAGAGGAACTAAAAAGCCTCTTGATGAAAGTGAAAGAGGAGAGTGAAAAAGTTGGCTTAAAGCTCAACATTCAGAAAATGAAGATCATGGCATCTGGTCCCATCACTTCATGGGAAATAGCTGCGGAAACAGTGGAAGCAGTGTCAGACTTTATTTTTTGGGCTCCAAAAGCACTGCAGATGGTGACTGCAGCCATGAAATTAAAAGACGCTTACTCCTTGGAAGGAAAGTTATGACCATCCTAGATAGCATTTTCAAAAGCAGAGACATTACTTTGCCGACTAAGGTCCATCTAGTCAAGGCTATGGTTTTTCCTGTGGTCATGTATGCATGTGAGAGTTGGACTGTGAAGAAGGCTGAGCACCAAAGAATTGGTGCATTTGAACTGTGGTGTTGGAGAAGACTCTTGAGAGTCCCTTGGACTGCAAGGAGATCCAACCAGTCCATCCTAAAGGAGATCAGTCCTCAGTGTTCATTGGAAGGACTGATGCTGAAGCTGAAACTCCAATACTTTGGCCACCTCATGCGAAGAGTTGACTCATTGGAAAAGACTCTGAGACTGGGAGGGATTAGGGGCAGGAGGAGAAGGGGACGACAGAGGATGAGGTGGCTGGATGGCATCACCGACTCGATGGACATGAGTTTGAGTGAACTTGGGGAGTTTGGTAATGGACAGGGAGGCCTGACGTGCTGTGATTCATGGGGTCACAAAGAGCTGGACACGACTGAGCAACTGAACTGAACGGAACTGATTCTGTGGGTGTCTTTTGAAACACAAAAGGTTTAACTTTAATCAAGTCTAATTTACCCATTTTCTCTTTTGGTACTTCAGGTTGCAAATTCTTGATCTTAAACAAATAAACATTTTTGAATGCCAGTTTTCTTTAGAGATGACAGATGTTTTTAAATGTGATGTTGAATATAAAGCACTTTAAGTTTTCAGTTTAGAGGTAGAAGCTTATGGTTATTTGGAAACAGGATGTTTACTGTATTATTGACACAATATGATAGCTCTGTTTCTATTAAATGTCAGACTCACCTGGCAGGCTCTTTTATAAAGAGCCTCTTGGACAGCGTGTGAGCGTGTGTGCTAGAGCCTTCCCGCCATCTTACTGCTCTGGAGACAGTGGCTCCACTGCACCTCACTGGTGGAATTACGGTTTCTCTCTGTTCACTTTGCTCCGTGTCTGAGCCAGAGGAACGCTTCCGGGGCTGTTTGGAGGCTGTTTGTGAGGAGCGCTCATGAAGTCAGCTTTGCCTTTCTGAACTGACCAATGGACAAGCTAAAGCAAAGCTTGGGGACTCTTCTCGGGGAAGAGGACAGCCAGGCACTCACTGGCAGAGCCGGGGAACCAGGCCCACCCCTGCCCCCCACCGCTCCCAAGGCTGGGGGCTCAGCCGTGCCCGGAGCTGGTGGGGGTGACCCTTCCTCCTCCTTGGCCGGACCAGAGGCGCTGAGTCTCGGTGAGAGTGGACACGGATCAAACTGTAGAACAAACTAGGCCAGGCCAGAGTCCCAAGATTCACTAGTATGCACTTGGCTGTTAAAAGTGGACAAATAAAGAGCAAGTTCAAATCCACAGGTAACGCTTCTGTCCCACCCACCTGTTTGGGCTGAATGGCGTCCCCTCAGAACTCACGTGTTGAAGCTGAAACCCTGCGTCCTCAGAAGGCAGTCTGTTTGGAGATGAGGCTTTAAAGAGGTAATTAAGTTAAATGAGGTCACTGGGGCCCTAATTTAACCTGCCAGGGTCCTCACAGGAAGAGGAGCTGGGACACAGGCGGGCACGGAGAATGACCACGTGAGGATGAGACCTCAGGAGGGAACAGCCGGCCAACACCTTGACCTCAGCTTCCGGCCCCAGGACTGTGTGCGTCTCTGTGTGTAGGCCGCCCCACCCGCGGCGCCTGCTGCAGCAGCCGGAGCAGACTAATGGGCCATCTATGCTCACTAGCTTCTGTGAACGGCCGATTCTTTCCCGTTAGAAACTGGTCGAGTGTGACAGGAGGATGCGCATTCTCTCCTGTGTCTGTTGCTGGTGCCTCAGGCAGGTGTGTATTTTCCCAGCTGAGCTCTGCAAAGCATTCAGAAAGCACTTCTGTTCTGATCCTCATCACTGATCGCTAAGGCAAGCATGTGAGGTCCCGAGTATTACCAGCCACAGTTCACACTGGAGAAGCGGAGACTTGCCCTAAGAAATCCAGCTGGTGAGCAGCAGAGAAAGGGCAGCCCCCGTCTGGAGCCCTGAGCCCCTCGTCCACGGGCGAAGGCTGTGTTCCTGGCAGCAGGCTGGTTGCTTCTGGGAAAGGCACTGTGAGTTGAAATGATGTCAGTCCAGCCCAGTTTATATTATGTGCATAAAAACTTTACGTGATTTACGTCATAATGGAGGTGAGAATACGGACCCAGTGCTGAGTTCTGAGATGATTACTCAAAGAACAAACAGCACCTGTGCTCAGGGCTGAGCTAAGCCCTGCACTCGTACCTGCTCCAATGAAACCTCACTTCATCTTCAACGTCACCCAGGAGGGACTGCATGAGCAAAGTGGGGCGAGGCTGCAGGTTTGCCCAAGGCCGCGGGCTGGAGGGGCCGCAGGAGGGGCTCCGGGTGGCAGTTGTCTGATGTCTGCCTGGGACGCTGCCTTCCCAGGGCCGTGGGGAGCCGGGTGTGCTGGCTGGGGGACCCTGGGCACAGCTGGGCTGTGTGGGTCTCTGGCTGAAACCCATTGGTTGAGAGAAGCCTCAAGCGTCCTTTGTTTTCAGGGCAGCTGGAGGGTCCGCAGCAGCTGCTGCTTTCTTGTCAAGACCTGCCCGCCGAGGGCCAGCACCTGCCTGGGGCAGCACCCGATACCTGGACAGGGCCCCTTTGCCAGGAGGACGGGGTCCAGCTGTGGGGCAGCTTCCCCGCAGCCCCACCCCCAGCCCCGGTCTCCAGCAGTGAGAACTGTCACCCTGGACGTGAGCTAAGAGCGTCCGCGGGGTGCCTCTGGCCATCTGTGTTCAGGCTAACGAAGCAGGAAGAGGCGGCTGTTTTCTTAAGCAAGTCCCTGTCCTGAGCCTGCAGCTGGAAGGAAGGCGCTGCTGTTGTTTTTTGGGGCCCTGAGAGCTCAGGCGGGAGGGGCGGCAGCCGGGCTGGGCTCTGCGTGGCCTCCGGTCACGGTCGGTGCCATTGCCGGGAGGCCCAGCGGCTCCCCTGTGTCCTCTGATGGGGAAGGCAAACTTGACGCCATCGGGAAGATGGGACGAGACCGACGTGACCTGTCACGCCACTTTGTCGGCATCCTGATAGGGATCTCAGGGCAGCCCAGTGAGCAGAGAAGCTGAGGGCTTTTCACTCGCCCACAGACTCCACTCTCTTCTACTCAATTTTAAACAGAAACAAACAAAAAGCAACCAAAGAACAAAAAGCTCCAAAAAGCAAGATAGACAGCTTTGAGGCTATTGGTCCCTCTTCTCTTTCCCCTTCCTGCCTCTCTCGCACGCTGCATCTATCCGTCTTTCTGTCTGTTCGTCATCTGTCCGTTACGCCTCTGTCTACCCATCCATCATCCGTCCGTCCACCACCTACCTGCTGTCTCCATCTACCTGTCCAGCTATCGCCAATTCAGCATCTCTGTCTATCCATCGATTACCTCTGTCCCTCTATCATCTACGTGAATCTGAGTGGAAGCCAGGGAAGCAGGGCTGTCTCTCGCCCCCACAATCTAGTGGGACCATGTGCTGTGAGACGCCCCTGGTGACCCCGACAGGACTGAGCCCCCTGAGGGGCCTCGTGCCTCCTGTCCTCATGGACCTGAGACGGGAGAAAGAAAAAGCGACTGCAGGCTCCCTGCAGAGTGTGAGAGCAGCTGCCCCGCCGTTTCCAGGAGGAGGGTGTCCCCAGCGCTGTGCTTCCTGAGGGTGGGACTCGGTGCGTCTGTCTCTCAGCCTCCCGGTGGCCGCGAGCTGGCCAAGGGCCTTCCTGGAGCGCGCCCCAGGGCTCCCGTGTTTCACAGCGCTCTGCTGGGTGCCCTGGGCGAGTGTGCCAGCCCGGGTGTGCCAGCCTGTGTGTGCCAGCCTGCATGTGTCCAGCCCACATGTGCCAGCCGCGTGTGTCCAGCCCTCATGTGCCAGCCTGAGTGTGTCCAGCCCGTGTGTGTCCAGCCCGCATGTGCCAGCCCGCGTGTGTCCAGCCCGTGTGTGCCAGCCCGGGTGTGTCCAGCCCGCGTGTGCCAGCCCGGGTGTGCCAACCCACGTGTGTCCAGCCCGTGTGTGCCAGCCTGGGTGTGTCCAGCCTGCGTGTGCCAGCCCGGGTGTGTCCAGCCTGGTGTGTCCAGCCCGGGTGTGCCAGCCCGCCTGTGCCAGCCCGTGTGTGCCAGCCCACGTGTGTCCAGCCTGCATGTGCCAGCCCGGGTGTGCCAGCCCGGGTGTGTCCAGCCCGCATGTGCCAGCCCATGTGTGTCCAGCTTACATGTGCCAGCTCGGGTATGCCAGCCCATGTGTGTCCAGCTTGCATGTGCCAGCTCGGGTATGCCAGCCTGGGTGTGCCCAGCCTGGGTGTGTCCACCCCGGGTGTGCCAGCCTGCGTGTGCCAGCCCATGTGTGTCCATCCCACATGTGCCAGCCCGCGTGTGTCCAGCCTGCCTGTGCCAGCCCCCGTGTGTCCAGCCCGTGTGTGCCAGCCCACGTGTCGCCAGCCCGGGTGTGTCCAGCCTGGGTATGCCAGCCTGGGTGTGCCCAGCCTGGGTGTGTCCAGCCCGGGTGTGCCAGCCTGCATGTGTCCAGCCCACGTGTGTCCATCCCAGGTGTGTGTCCAGCCCGCGTGTGTCCATCCCGGGTGTGTGTCCAGCCCATGTGTGCCAGCCTGCATGTGTCCATCCTGGGTGTGTGTCCAGCCCGTGTGTGTCCAGCCTGCCTGTGCCAGCCCACGTGTGTCCATCCCAGGTGTGTGTCCAGCCCGCGTGTGCCAGCCCGAGTGTGGCCAGCCCCCGTGTGTCCAGCCCGCGTGTGCCAGCCCGAGTGTGTCCAGCCTGTGTGTGCCAGCCTGGTTGTGCCCAGCCTGGGTGTGTCCAGCCCGGGTGTGCCAGCCTGCGTGTGTCCAGCCCGCCTGTGTCCACCCCAGGTGTGCCAGCCCACGTGTGCCAGCCTACGTGTGTCCATCCCGCGTGTGGCCAGCCCGGGTGTGTCCAGGGCTGGTGCTCGGTCTTGCTGCTCACTGTGCGTCGCCAGCACAGCGCCCTCGGTGCCCTGCACGGCGCCCCGGCCCCCGGGAGCTGCGAGGGACCCATGGTCTGATGCCGGATTCTCGTGAGAAAAGCGCAGGAGGGACAGGAAGCGGGACGGCGGAGCCAGTTCTCATGACTCGGCTCGGGGCAGACGGCGGGAAGACCGCTCGCCCAGACCTTCAGCTGGTGTCTTTGATGTTCTTCCCTCCTCCCGACCCTCGTGCTATCCTCTCCGTGGAAGCAGGGTCTTTGCACAGAGCCTGTGCCTGCGAGGAGCTCCCACTCCTCCTCCTGCAGACTCGCGGCCCTGCTTCTCGGCACCCGGGGTGTCCTGGGGGGACGGGTCTGGACTGAGGCTCTCCTGCCTGCGGCTCATCCCACGGGGTGGAAAGAGATGCCCTCCAATTGACAGAGTCCTGTTTACTTAAAATGATCACAGCACAGAAGATGGAGCACCAGTAAGAACATCAGTCGTCCTTTCGATGCTGGCGAGGATGCCCAGTCCAGGAAAGAGGGGCCCTGGGACAGGAGCCTGGTCTCCAAAGAAAGTCCTCTCTCTGAAGACCTCACTTTGCTCACACAGATGGCATCCTAAGAAACGGAAGATCTACCTACTGCCAAGCAAGACTCTTCTCTGGCTTGAAGGCTCTGCGGCCATGGGGAGACTGGAGGAGAGCTGTGTGGCCTGAAGTGCAGGAGCCTGGCCCCCGACGGTCACGTCGCTGCTGAGCCACATGTTCGAGGCAAAGTTTGCTCAAGCATATTACCTGGTTGGCCACAGGCCAGGAGGCCTGATCCTTCTAACTCGTTTTTAGTTTAAACTGAATTTACAGCTCCCGGGTCATTGGGTAGCAAAGCACGGAGGGTCATGAGCAGCTTCGTCACTTGTGAAACCGATGGTGTGACAGGTGCGGTCAGCTGCCGGCGTGGTGGCGGGCAGGGACGGGCCCTGCAGAGGTTCCTGCAGGAAGGGTGTCTCTGAGTAAATCCCTGCGATACACAGACAGACTCACAGGCTTTGAAACCAGACTGTGATGAGCACAGGGGGCGCGCTGTGGTGGGGATGAGTCAGGCACTCGGGATCGACATGTACACACTTCAGTTCAGTTCAGTTCAGTCACTCAGTCGTGTCCGACTCTTTGCGACCCCATGAACCGCAGCACGTACACGCTACTTTACATCAAATAGATAACCGCCAAGAATCTACCACACAGCAGAGGGAACTCTGTTCAGGACTCTAAAGATCTAAAAGGGAAGAGAATCTGACAAAGAATGAATATATGGATATGCATAGCTGAGCCACTTTGCTGTGCAGCTGAAACTAACACAGCATTGAAATCAGCTACACTCCAACAAAATGAAAGAGAGAAGCATCTACATAAACAAAAATAGGGGGCAGGGTGACTAGTTGGGGCGATGGGGTGCATCACAGTTGGACCAGCCCAGGAGAGGCGTGGGCACCCCAGGTGCCCACCTCCAGCCCCAGAGCGTGCTACGTGTGATCAGATGGCCTGTGTTGCTGAGAGGCGACCTGAGCTAGCCAGGATCCTGCCCTGAGTCCTCTGTGGGTGATCACAGGGTCTTGGACACAGACATGCCCTGGCCTGGGTCCTTGAAGCATTGTCTCCTGCCACGGACATCCCTGGACACACAGGGTGACCAGCGGCCCCTCTGCCCAGGCCTGAGGGGTTTGCAGGAGTGAGGGGCCTCTGGTTCTAAGTCAGGGACTGTCCTGGGTGGTCTGGGATGAGCTGGTCACCCTAAAAGGTCATTACCCTTCTTCCTGTACGGCTTCAGACGGAGAAAGGAAGGTACTGGGTTAAAATCCCTGTGGACAATCTGCAGGAGGCAGGAGCGTCTCTGAGAAGCCTGGGGCCAGAACACAGGCCTGTCTACCAGGTTTAGGCCTCTGTGCTTGCAGAACATGGGCCTGTCCATCAGCTTTAGGCCGCTGTAATTGCAGAACGCGGGCCTGTCTACCAGCTTTAGGCCGCTGTGCTTGCAGAACGCGGGCCTGTCCACCAGCTTTAGGCCGCTGTGCTTGCAGAACGCGGGCCTGTCCACCAGCTTTAGGCCGCTGTGCTTGCAGAACGCGGGCCTGTCCACCAGCTTGAGGCCGCTGTGCTTGCAGAATGCGGGCCTGTCTACCAGCTTGAGGCCACTGTGCTTACCGAACGCGGGCCTGTCTACCAGCTTTAGGCCGGTGTGCTTGCAGAACATGGGCCTGTCTACCAGCTTTAGGCTGATGTACTTACATTTAGGGGCCTCCTTCCTTCTCCCTCTGCGCCCCCTCCTTCCCTCCCCTCCTTCCTGCCCTCCTCCCCTCCTTCCAGCCCTGGACATTTCACTTGATGCCAGGTTCCCCGGCCAGTGGAGCACTCAGGCCCGAGCCTGGCCCCTGGGAAAGGGTCATCTCCCCAGGCTTGTTGTTTTTGCCACACACGATCTCCTTAAACAAGTGGCCTCAGCAAACTCACCTACTCATTGTTGCTTGTTTGTTTGCTTTTGAACTGTCTGTATACAGAGGAGAGGGATTTATTTTGCCAAAAAAAATCAAGGACAGCATCATCTACCCGGCCGGGCAAGGGATCAAAGCTCAGAGATGTGGTTCTGGCTCCTGTGATATCACGTCTCCGACCCACTGTCCTGTCAGTAAGGCGGGCAATAACCTTGTCCCCTTCCTCCTCCTGTGCTTCTGGAATTCTAGCAGGGACGTGGCTGTTAAGATTTCATGGAGAGGCTCAATACAAGATGGATGTTAAAGAATAGGCAAGATTCTGTTAAAGATAAGATGAAAGAGGAGAGTGAAAAAGCTGGCTTAAAACTCAACATTTAAAAAACTAACATCATGGCATCTGATCCCATCCCTTCATGGCAAATAGATGGGGAAACAGTGGAAACAGTGTCAGACTTTATTTTGGGGGGCTCCAAAATCACCGCAGATAGTGGTTGCAGCCGTGGAATTAAAAGACGCTTACTCCTTGGAAGGAAAATTATGACCAACCCAAATAGCATATTCAAAAGCAGAGACATTACTTTGCCAACAGAGGTCTGTCGAGTCAAGGCTATGGTTTTTCCAGTGGTCATGTATGGATATGAAAGTTGGACTGTGAAGAAAGCTGACTGCCGAAGAACTGATGCTTTTGAACTGTGGTGTTGGAGAAGGCTCTTGAGAGTCCCTTGGACTACAGGGAGATCCAACCAGTTCATCCTAAAGGAAATCAGTCCTGGGTGTTCATTGGAAGGACTGATGCTGAGGCTGAAACTCCAATACTTTGGCCACCTGATGCAAAGAGCTGACTTATTGGAAAAGACCCTGATGCAGGGAAAGATTGAGGACAGGAGGAGAAGGAGATGACAGAGGATGAGATGGCTGGATGGCATCACCGACCTGATGGACGTGAGTCTGAGTAAACTCTGGGAGTTGGTGATGGACAGGGAGGCCTGGCGTGCTGTAGTCCATGGGGTCGCAAAGAATCAGACACGGCTGAGTAACTGAAGAACACCACCCTCTTATGAGGACTCTGGAGTGCTTATTTTAAAAATCACAGAGATATGAGAGTAGGATAACCTTGCCACCAGACGCAACCAGTGTGAGAGGAAGGTTCCTGCCTCACTCTCACTCGGACCAGGAGCCGGGCCTGGGACAGACGATTGTCACCATCCGGAGCGCACACATCTGGGCTGTGACTCTGGCCCGCCGGGCAGCCCAGCTCGTTTCCTCCAGGGGCTTTCCTGGCCGAGTCATTTGACCAGGTCTGGGGTGCCGAGGACAGAGCGGAGACTCAGGACACTCAAGCAGCAGGTAGGCGGCCATATGGGGAGCCGAGCCTCAGGGGCCTGCTGGGCTGGTGAAGGGACGGCCAGTCGGCCCTGGGCCTTCTGCTTCAGGGTCTCAGGTTCAAAGCCCCGAGGCTGGGGACTGTCCCCCAACCTGGAGGCAGCCCGAGGGAATCTTCAGCAGCTCCTCAGTGGAGGACACCCCCAGCGCTATCCCCATGGGCTCGGTGGACTTGAGTCCTGCTGGGACAGGAGCAGCGGGAGCAGGAGGCAGATGGGGCGAGTCTGGTCGGAGCCCCGCCAAGTCCATGTCGGGAGAGCGTGCTGCCTTCGACCTCCATGCGGTGGTCCTCACATCACACCTCCCATGCCCTGGACAGGCAGGAAGGGGCGCCATCGCAGGGCCAGGCCCTGTTCCGTCCTGAATGGATGGACGGATGGACAGACAGGTTTCCTGCTGGGGAGTCAGAGCCTCTCACTCCAGGGTGGGGTGGGGAGGAGGGTAGAATTACTGCGACTCTGTCCCCCCACCCCCCCGCCAGGAGGAGGCTGCCTTGACCTTTCTCCGGTCTCCACCCTGCACCGGCAGGTTCTGTCCCGCTTGGTGACATCTGTGTGTGTGCACATGTGGTGACCGTGAACACAACACACTCTCTCTCACACACGCACATGCATGCACACACACACACGCGTGTACACATGCACACCTGGGCCACCTCCGGGTTGGGGTACAGGCGGCAGCGATCTGCTTGTAGCAGCTCCAGGAGTCTTTGCAAGCCCCCGAGCCCAGGGCGTCCCTGCTGATCATCTTTTTTTTGGCCTCAGAGAGTGTGTGGCTGGCTACACCAGGGAGCAGGGAGCTTACGTGCTGATAGGCGCAGCAGGGCTGGAATGGGCAGCATCTCCTCCACAAGCTCGGGGACGGTCACAATCGTCTGCTTGACCCCTGCAGCCCCCATGCGCCTGCTGGGGATTCCTCAGGCCGGGACCTGGAGGCAAGGGGCTGTGAGGTGCGGAGGGCGAGGTTGCTCGTCCTGGACGTGCACAGGGCTGCCCTGTGACCCGTCCTGTGACTCACAGGACGTCCATCTGAGAAACGGGCTCCAGGCAGTTCGTGCCCTGCAGTCCCTGGTCCGGGTGGGCCCCCCAGTGCCCCTGAAAGAACCTCCAGAAGAAACTTCAGTGCAGACTGCCTTAGGGAAAGTTTGCCAGAAATGTGTATTTTTAAAGATACACTTCATGGACCAGGAACTTAGGTGAAATTTCCTGCCAGTTCACCCCACAGGACTCTTCCCAGGTTGGAAGGAACTTGAACTCAGCTCTGAAAGCCTGTGATCGCTGCTCCATGGACACTCATGGGGAAGTTAGTTTTCTGTGTCAGAGGAGAAAACACCCTTGCCTGGGAATGGGAACTGGAAGCAAACTGAATTTATTATGAAATTACTTGAAGGAAATGTCTTCAGCGTCATGTAGATACATCAAGATTCCTCCCGCCCTTTTTGGTTTGAAAACCAAAATCAGTTTTAATGGAAGTAATCTGAAATGAGCGGCCTCTGTAAACTACTGCGGTCTTAGCACCAGCCAGACCCTTTATCCCGCAGTTTGAACAGATGGCGCCACTGCTTCTGGCGCTTATTCTGCGCTGTGTGGAGGTGCCCCTCCCTGCGCGAACACGGCCGTCCGCTCACGGCCCTGGGCTCCGGTCAGCAGGGGCTGCGCCTTCTGCCGGCATCCCCTCCCCTTCCTGGGCCAGGGGCTGCCCGCGCCTGCCGGGGCCCCGGCCAGGCGGCACTGGGATGACCCATCAGAACCAATGAGCACCCTGAGGACAGGGTGGACTCCAGCTGTCCTTGCAGACTGTGGGCCCTCTGAAGCCCCCTGGAGGTTTGTGGCTGAAGCGCCGGACTTGGGGGAGGGTCCCCCCTCTCCTGAGTGTGTGTTGATGGGCCGTGAGCGACGGCACACCTGGTCCCCGGGGGGCTGAGGCCGCACGGCGGGAGGGCGAGGATGCCCTGGTGGCAGAGCCTGGCGTGTGAGCGCAGAAGCCCCTGTGTGGGGCCTGGGCGTGGGGGCCGCTGGCGGGGGGCGTTGCCGCAGCCAGAATGCTGTGCGCCAGCCTCTCGTCTCGTGGACTGGGGGCTCCAGGGGGGCATTTTCAGCCTGCACCCAAATGGCTCCCAACCTGCGGGGCTCCCCACCCCCGGAGCCCAGGAGCCCTTTGGGGCTGTGTCTGAGGGTCAGGACCTGGGGAAGGACGCCTTTCTCTTCCCCTCGGTAGAAGTGACCAGTGACAGCAAGTCCCGCCTTGCCTGGGGCCGGTGTGACCGAGACGCGTGCCGTTTCTCGGGGTCCCTCTGGCAACTCCCTTCATTGCCTCAAGTCTCATTTTCTTAATGGAAACTGCAGCAGCTGCTCCAAGGGGCGCACGCACTCTGAAGGGTTAAGGCTGGTTGAGACATAGGCTGGTATGATTGATATTTTTACTTATGTTAGAATTTAATTGAAATACTTAGTTTATTGCCACCAGTTAATCCAAGTTATTTTTTCCCTCGTTAAGGAACATGCCAACAGCTGTAATTTGATCATTTTTATATGAACCAAAATAGACTTTGGCTTCAGGACGGGAGGAGGGACAAAGGTGTTATTCCCTTTCAAAACTGGCCTGACAGTTTAACTAGCAAAGTTAACAGAAATGAGAAGAAAGAAATTTCATAGGAAAGAAAAGCTATGAAAAGCCTGCGATGTTTTCACAGGAACCTGCCTCGTCCCTGCCTCAGCTCCCAGCATGGACAGGGCGCTCTCAGACCATCTGACAGTCCCCTTGCTGGATGGGGTGGCCGCCGAGCTGCGGGAGCCAGAGGGGCCGGTCGCAGGGAGGGGGCGGCATGTCCCAGACGGGCCGGGGTTCCATGCCTGCAGCACAGCCCAGCCCCCTGGGCCCCCGTGCGGCCCCGAGGCCCTGGCCCAAACCTGCTCCTTAGCCGCAGGTGTGGACGGGCCCCTCCAGCCAGCCTGAAGCCAGCGTCCCCGACCACACGCCCACAGGGGCAGGCTGGGCAGGAAGCAGTCAGCCGCGGAGAAGAGACCCAGCCCCCGCGCCGAGGTGCTTCCTGCCTCGTTGGGCGTGCAGTGCCCGCAGGTGGTGGGCTTCAGATACAAGACTGCGGGACCAAACGTGTCCGGGGGTCACTGTCGTCCTACCCGGCGCTGCTCAGCTGGCTCAGGTGGATGTCAGACGCACATGATGAGACTGGGAAGACGGGAGGTACGAGGCCTTGGTACCAGTCAAGCCTTGGACGCGTTCCTGAGGGCGTTTCAGGCTCGTGGAGTCTGTCCGCCGCCCCCACCAGCACCGCCTCCATCAAGGTCACCCCTCCAGTGCAATCTCGCCCCTGCCAGCGCCCCCTGCAGGCCCCTCCGCAGGCCCGGGCGGCGGGGGCAGCCTCAGCCTCAGCAGGGGGCGGGGGCGCACAGGCCTGGGGTCGGAGGAGACGCGGTCGAGTGAGGTGCTGCCTCCTGGGTCCAGGTCGCAGCCAGCTCCCTGTTCATCCCACGTGGTCCCTGCACTTGGCAGTGATCAACCATAAAGACCGTAATGTTTCCTTCTTCCTGCTCCCAGGGACGTGGCCGATATTATTTATTTATTAATTAATATTTATTTATTAATAAAGCAAAGTTGGCGAGGGGCTTGGAAAGCAGTTCATAAACACAGAGCATCGTGACCCTTGTGGATCCGGGGACTTTATCCTTGTGGATCCCGGGACTTTATGATTTTTTTTTTTTTACGTGAGATACAGCAAACGCTTTAATCAAAATGCCTTCTTACTCTAATGAAAACCACTCAAAAGCGGTCAGTTTACTCAACAAAAAGGAGCGCTCCACTTTCCAGCGGCCAGGCCTGCCGAGCGGGGCTGGGGCGGGGGTGCGGTGGGTGGTCCGCCAGCTGCTCCCCTCGCTGGCGTGTGGAGGCTTGGAGTAGGCTCTGGTTCCCGACCTGCCCTTTCACACGGGGAGTCGCGGGTGCAGGTGGAGAGCTGTGGAGCCACGACTACGGGTGAGGCGCCAGCCCTCTGCTCAGCGCTGGGTCACCTGGCAGGTAGCTCTGAGCCCACGGGGCCCTGTGGGGTCCCTGGGGGGCCAGGAGCATCTTGGCTGTTCCCGCTTCACTCCTTATACAGCCACTTTGGGGGTCAGGAGTCTGCAGAAAATGTTTCTGCGAGACCAGATTTCTGAATTTTCTGCAAAGATGTTTAGAGGTGTTTATGCTGAATTGTCTGAATGAAGCACTTGGACGCCTGGCGTCGCCCAATCTGGTATTATTTTGCTCTAATGCAGGTCCTGGCAGAGAGCGCGGTGATGTGATCTGGCCTGGTCCCCCGTCCTCCCCCCTGCTCTGAGGATTGTCAGCAGCCCCCCACCCCCGCTCCAATGCTGAGTGCCAGGGCCTCATGGCTCAGGAAGAACGTGGCCTCTGCCTCAAGCTTTGCTCAGGCCCCTGCCCGCCCTGGGCCCTGCGGGAGCTGCTCTCCAGGCTGGGGGTCCTCGGGCTCCCAGAGCCTACGGGAGACGGGTGGACAGGAGCAGGGGGAGCCAGCGCTTCTTCCTACCCACGCCCGTCTGCGTCTCCCTCCGCTCACTCGGGGGCGTGCTGAAGGTGAGCTGGCAGCCTCGGTCTGGGGGTCCGGGTTCTGGCAGAGCCTCCCACTCGCTCCCCATTCTGCTGTGTCTCTCCAGCCTGGCTCCCGCAGGCCGTCACCCGGAATCCGTACCCTGCTCTTCGCTGCCCATCTGCCTTCTCTGCCGCAGCATCGTGCGTGTGGGAGCCCAGCCTGCCTGTCGCCGGTCCACCGTGCCCCGCTTCCCCACCCCCGGCACACCCGGGAGGCCGGGCCGCTCCAGCCACATGCTGCTCAGCTGCGGGGTCGGTGGGTGACGGCCTCGCCGAGGTCGTGGGTGCCTCACGGGCCTTGCCCGGTGGGACGTTCGTGCATGGAGACACCCAGTGACTGTTTGGAGCACGAATCTATGCTGGAATGAATGAGAGAAGAGACGGGAGCTGGCCTGAGCGTTTCCCTCCAAGCACCCACCAATGACGCATCAACCAACCAGCGGAATAGCCTCTTCACTAGGTTGCCAGCGGAGAAACCCAGCAGGTGCCGTGCTCACTGGGAGTAAAGCACCGTCCCCAGCAAGGTCGGGGCCCCCGGACACAGGGGACAGCACCGCCTGAACACACAGAGGACAGGCACCAGCCAAGCTCAAGTCAAGGAGCGCTTTTTCCAAGTAAAGACCTGGACTTTTCAAACGTGTCGAGATTGTGAAAGACGAGACGGTTGTGGCTGAAGGACTGGTGCTCTGAACCCACAGGCAGCCCTGGGCCTGTGAGGATGGGTCCTGCACCTCAGTCAGGCAGGGGATGCGATCAGTGAAGCTCAAGGGGGACTTGAGGGCTGATGGCACCGTTGGGTCAGTGGGATTCCTTGATGTTGATGGTTGTATTGTGTTTACGTGGAAAAATGACACTGTTTGTAGGAAAGACACAGTCAAGTCATGAGCGCTGGAGCATCCTATGTGAGGCTCATCGCGGCGCGGTCCAGGAGCACACACGTGCATACACACATGCACACACACGAGTGCACACACACGAGTGCACACGCACACACACACGCACACACACAAGTGCACACACGCACACACGTACAATGCACACACGCGCGAGTGCACACATGCACACACATGCATGCACCCGCACACACATGCACGTGCACACGCACACATGAGTGCACACGCACACACACATGCGCACGTGTGTGCACACACATGCGCATGCACACAGACACACACACATGCAAGTGCACACACGCACATGCACACACTCACGCGCACACATGCGTGCACACACGTGCACCCGCACACATGCACACACATGCACACGCACACAGAGGTGCAGGCGGTGAGATGAGGTGTAACCCCTAGGGAGTCTGGGTGCAAAACATTAGGAAGCTCTCTGGCCCTCCATGTCCCTCCCAGGAAAAAGGCCAGGAGGGATGCCACAGGGCTTGGGCCAGACCCAGGACCGCTGCACCGGAGTCTGACCACCCAGCACCCGGTGGGGGATGGCCCCAGGGTAGGGGCAGCAGGTCAGGCTGCCTGACCCGTAAAGCCAACCCGTAAAGAGGTGACGATTGTTGAGTTGCTGGCGTCCCTCTTGTTTCATCCCCCGAAAGCAATTTCAGCCGCTTCATAGTGCTGACCTCGTGCAGGGCACCTGTGCCTGTGAATGCCTGGTCTGTAAGCATTTTCAACGGCCTGAGGGCGGGTCCGGGCCCCCAGCTGCCGAGGGCCCCGGGGCAGGCACAGCTGCTTGGCTGACAGATTTGGACATGTGCGGGGCAGTAAACAGGAATGAATTTTCCCTAACCTTTATGAGTCAAATATTTATTTTTGGAATATTAACAAAATCAAAAGAATTACGGGGTTCTTTTAATTTTGAGTCAAAACACAGTGACTCTCAGCTTTTAAGAAATTTTATTTAATGGGTCGTATTAAATTGGAGCAGAAACAAATTCAGAAATTCTGGGATTTCTTGCCAGTGTATACAGCACTGAGGAAAGATTTTTTAAAAAATCTTTAATGCTCTATAAAAGAGGTAACGAGATCCTGCTTTCTATAAACCGTCCATCAGATACTGATGACACCATTAAACCTCCCAAGTATTCTGTGGATAGAAAGCTCTAGGATGTGTGTGTGTGTGTGTGTGTGTGTGTGTGTGTGTGTGCGTGTGTGGGCTCCCCGCTTCCCTCCTGGAAGCACATGCCCTCAGGTAGGAGGATGGAGGGGTCGCTGTTTTCTGGGAACAGCACATGTTTTTAGTAACAGACAAAAGGAAATTCACGCTTTCTCTGGGGTGGAGATGGATGAACTACAAATCTTCCCAAACGCAAAGAACTGTTTCTGCTTGTAGACTGCAGTTTCAGAAAGAGAGTCCCTAGATGCCAGTCACATTGTCTGAGAAATGCTTTACCTCTGGGCCCTCTCGTGATCATGCGTTGCTGGAGAACTTGGTATAAAGGCGACTTGACACACAAAGCACCCAGCACCAGCTACAACAGGTCCTGGCCCACAGCAGAATGAAAGTTCAGGCCCTTGTTCAAAAGGATTAAGGATTTCAGAGCCGAAACGTCAGCCTCCACACACACCGGGCCCTTTGCGGCCGCCTGGGTCTCCCGCCTGTGAGTCTGTGTTTCCATAGTCAATAACGGTCAGTGAGTGAGCCCCTGCTGAGATCAAGTTTTAATTTGAGTCTCTAGCCAAGTTCAAGGAAAAATTATTATCATTATTTTCAAACCAGTAGTCGCAAGTAAGACTTCACAGTTTGAATCAAAGGACTTTGTGGTAAGAAGTTTTCAGAACCTTAATAAGTTTCACAGCTTGTCAAAAATAAACCTCTCTCCTCCTTTGTAAAATAGAGCTATGACATTTAAGCATTCAGGGCTGGAAGGGGGCTCTATTAGGAGCCCTCCAAGTTAATGAAATAAGACCCCTGAAAATACAGCGACTGGGAATCTGAGTCTGCCCCTTGCACCCAATTCTTGACCCCTTCTTCTGTCTTAAATTCATTTCTGTGTTTTCTCTCTCGTGAGGTGGGTACCTGACTCCATAGGAAAAAATAAATCAGTTGAGTGGATTGACAGACTGGTTACAGGTGGCCGTCTGGAAGCAAAGGGGGCAAGCCTCAGCTCCCAGCCCCCCACAGGCTGCCCACAGAGAGGCTGAAGAATCGGTGAGCTGTGGACAACAGAAACTCTAACACACTTACACACCGCTGGTCAGAGTGTAAACGGTCTTGCGGAGCGCAGCTGCAGCTTTGCAACTTAGCCATTCTGTTTAAATATTTATCTCACAAAACTGTGTGTGTGAGCTCCAGGAGACGATTTAAAAAACAGTCATGGTAATATTCTGTGTAAAGATCCCAAACTGGAAACAACAACCAAACCTGTACAGAAAATGGACAAATGCACTTTTGGATATTTATGGCCTCAGATGCCGAACAGCAGTGAGAAAGAAGAAAGCACAGCTACCTGTGTGGATGGTGGAGGGAAGAGTCACAGAGTTGCAGAAAAATGCAAACAGGCTGATGTCTCACGTGTCAAGTTACAGAGACCTGAAGAACGCTGCTTGAGGGTGCATATGTATAAGAAACATCGATGATACAGCTAAAATCCAGGACGATGATTACTTCAGGAGGAGACTGGGTGTCACGGGGCTGGGGGCACTCAGGGACGAGGAGGGGTGCAGAACTGAAGCCACTGTGGTGAGATTCAGCTGCTGGCGTGGCCACTCTCGGCGCCTTACGGTCAGGTTGCGTCTACCCCCCTGTGTATCTGTCTATCATCTCTCCATCCATGTATTCCTTTCTCAGTGGGGTGCAGTTCATAAAAAATGCATAGAGAGTCAACGTGGAGGACACTGACTCAAGACACCACATACACACTTGTCTTTTTCAGGACATTTAATAATTATGAGAGAGAAATGTATAGGGAGAACACAATATTGAGGTTCTTTGCATCTTATCAGTTTATTCCTTATCTTACATCATCAATTTGAACTTCTGTTTGGCTGTATTTAACTGAAAATTCCATGCTAAGTGGTTCATATGAGAAAGACGTTCATGTTTGTTCCACCTAAAAAGGAGGTAGGTCACTAGGGACTTGAGCCCTTTCCCAATCCCTGTTCCATCATCCACAGGGCATGAGCCTTTTCCTCATGCTCACAAAACAGTTGCTGTCACTCATGCCATCACATCTATGTTCCTGGTTCAAAGAAAGGACGGGGCAAAGGGCCCAGAGGCAAGCTACCAAATCTGTTCACTTGTACAGAACTTCCCTGGAGGTTTCATCCAGTGGCTTTTGCTTGTATCTCATTGGCCACTATGAGCTGCAAGGAAATGCCCTTAATAAAATTGGTCCTGTTAGTAAGAAAAAGGAGAATGCATAATGGGTAGACAATCAGCAATCCCTACATACGAATATATTTGGATTTTATTATATGGAAATATATTTGAATTTTATCAGTTTGACTGTATTTATTAATTTATATATGACTGATACATTAAACTGCTATTTATCCAGAGTCAAAACAATCAGAAAAGTTAAATACTCATTCAAGAAATGTTATATTGCTATCATTTCTAGCTTTTCCCAGTTGCTATGTATATTTAACTGCACTCATTTTTTAAAGTCTCATTAATTGATATACAGTTTATACATAATTTTGGTAAATCAGAACAATTATTCAACTAATATTGATATAAATGATAGTACCACTTTTCACAGGGTGCTCACCTTTTATGTAATACTTTCAATATGAATAACAACACATTTCTTTCAAGCCACTTAAGCCCTCTCTTTCATATATATCTGAAATAGTAAAGAAAATATTTGGAAACCAAGTTATTTTTTCTGTGAATTAAAAGAAACAACTTTCCGTATCAGAAATTAAAAGAGGAGGTTTCTTTAGTCCTCTGGATTATTTTTTAAAGTTTGGCAAAAATGCAAAATTCTGTGAACTTGCAGAGAATTCAACGGCCAGATAAACAAAGATCTAAAGTGGACCCCCGCCGCTGAGAACAAATTCCTCCAGACAGGAGCCAACCCACGCCCGTCACAGCAGCTTCGGCCTATTGTACGTGCTCCTGTAGACAAAACACCCCGCGGCCCTCAGATCTGCCTGCGAGTCACCGCCCTTGCCTGCGACTTCCTCTGAGAAGAAGCACAAGAGGCTGCCTTTGAAGAGACCCCCGCGCGGCGGCTGAGTGCTGGGTGGGTGGTGCAGGAGCGCCGCAGCCCTCCCCATGGCCCCCACGCTGCCCACCCCGCGGCCCTCCCCGCGGCCCCCACGCTGCCCACCCCGCGGCCCTCCCCATGGCCCCCACGCTGCCCACCCCGCGACCCCACCCCGCGGCCCCCACGCTGCCCACCCCGCGGCCCTCCCCATGGCCCCCACGCTGCCCACCCCGCGCCCCCACCCCGCGGCCCCCACGCTGCCCACCCCGCGCCCCCACCCCGCGGCCCCCACACTGCCCACCCCGCGGCCCTCCCCATGGCCCCCACGCTGCCCACCCCGCGCCCCCACCCCGCGGCCCCCACGCTGCCCACCCCGCGCCCCCACCCCGCGGCCCCCACGCTGCCCACCCCGCGGCCCTCCCCGCGGCCCCCACGCTGCCCACCCCGCGCCCCCACCCCGCAGCCCCCACGCTGCCCACTCCGCCCCCCACCCCGCGGCCCCGACGCTGCCCACCCCGCGGCCCTCCCCATGGCCCCCACGCTGCCCACTCCGCGCCCCCGCCCCGCGCCCCCCACGCTGCCTACCCCGCGGCCCTCCCCATGGCCCCCACGCTGCCCACTCCGCGCCCCCGCCCCGCGGCCCCCACGCTGCCCACCCCGCGGCCCTCCCCATGGCCCCCACGCTGCCCACTCCGCCCCCCACCCCGCGGCCCCCACGCTGCCCACCCTGCGGCCCTCCCCATGGCCCCCACGCTGCCCACTCCGCCCCCCACCCCGCGGCCCCCACGCTGCCCACCCTGCGGCCCTCCCCATGGCCCCCACGCTGCCCACCCCGCGGCCCTCCCCGCGGCCCCCACGCTGCCCACCCCGCGGCCCTCCCCGTGGCCCCCACGCTGCCCACCCCGCGCCCCCACCCCGCGGCCCCCACGCTGCCCACTCCGCCCCCCACCCCGCGGCCCCGACGCTGCCCACCCCGCGCCCCCACCCCGCGCCCCCCACGCTGCCTACCCCGCGGCCCTCCCCATGGCCCCCACGCTGCCCACTCCGCGCCCCCGCCCCGCGGCCCCCACGCTGCCCACCCCGCGGCCCTCCCCATGGCCCCCACGCTGCCCACTCCGCCCCCCACCCCGCGGCCCCCACGCTGCCCACCCTGCGGCCCTCCCCATGGCCCCCACGCTGCCCACTCCGCCCCCTACCCCACGGCCCCCACGCTGCCCACCCTGCGGCCCTCCCCATGGCCCCCACGCTGCCCACTCCGCCCCCCACCCCGCGGCCCCCACGCTGCCCACTCCGCCCCCCACCCCGCGGCCCCCACGCTGCCCACTCCGCCCCCTACCCCGCGGCCCCCACGCTGCCCACCCCGCGGCCCTCCCCGCGGCCCCCACGCTGCCCACCCCGCGGCCCTCCCCGCGGCCCCCACGCTGCCCACTCCGCCCCCCACCCCGCGGCCCCCACGCTGCCGGTGCCGCGCAGGGCCCGCAGCCCCCGTCACAGCCATGCCGGTGGCCTTTCGGTGGCCCTCACGCTCCCTTTCCGTCTCCGCTCGTCTCTCCCGCTCCCGCCGGTCTGCAGATTCCCACAGAGCTCTGAAGCCGAGGGCCGGGGACAGGTCCCCTGTTCTCTCAGCGTCCCGACGGCGCGCGCTTAACGGCCAAGACGCCCGTCTGCGCAGCTTCCTACCTGACCGTCCTCTTTGCTCGCGCTCAGGCCTCTGAGAGGCCAGGTGGCGCTGGTGCGGACAGCTGGTGTGGACAGGGCCAGGGGTCCCCCCCGCGGGTGTGGACAGGGTCAGGGGTGCCCCCGCGGGTGCGGACAGTGTCTGGGGTCCCCCGCTGTGGGTGAGGACAGGGTCAGGGGTCCCTGCCCGCTGGTGTGCACAGGGTCAAGGGTCCACGGCCTCTCCAGGCCTCAGCAGACAGGAAGTGGTACCTGCCCAACTTGCTACCCCACCATATTGGGGGGTCACTAGTAAGTGAGAAGAAAGGAAAGTCTCTAATAAACCGTTGCCGGCGTCACAGGTAACAGCAACTCTCCCCTCACGGGCACCGGGTGTGTCTGGAGGTGACGTTCCCCTGGCCGCTGCTCTCCTTCGCTGCTGGAGGACCCGGAGGCCCCTGTCGCAGCCAGGACCTCCCGGGGCCCCCGCCCAGACAGGAGAGGACCGCTTCCTTCTTTTGCCCAAAGTGGAGAATCTCGGGGACTCCAGCCTTCCGAATGAGAGCCGTTCGGCACACGCTGGGCTTCCATCGTCTCCTGGCCTCTCTGGAGGGTCCCAGCAGAGCGGCCCCAAGGCTCTCGCGCCAGCCCCGACGCGCAGGCCTGCGTGTGGTCGACCGCTGGGTGGTAGAAACATGGGTGAGAGAGGGCTCATGTGTAGAGACGTGACCTCCAGGGGGACTGGGACCTCCCTGCCTGTCCACCCCTTGACCCCTCAGTAAGTGACCAGCACGAAGCAGGAGGTGGGTGCTCGACACATACGTGTTAACTGAAGAATGAACAACAAACGTGTGTTTTGACGGCGCAAAATAAAGGACTCACAAAGCAAGAATTATCCTTATGGCGAGAGAGCACGGCCTCAACCGCCCTGAGTTCTGGGGGCTCCAGAGGGGAGAACCCATGTCCCAGAGGCTTAGCTACACATCCTCTCCAGCCCCGTCCAGGACAAGACACACTGTCCCTCCGGCCGGAGGTCACTCCTCACATCCGTGGTGTCTGCTTCATGGCCATGAGCCGAGGACGTGTTTTTAGGGGGTCCTGGGGTCCAGATGGGCACAGCCATCTGCATCCTTTCATCACCCCCGTCAGCAGGCATTAAGCCAGGATGCCCTCCCCAGTATCTGTCCTCGGGAAAACAAGCTCAGTTCTCTGCAGCTCCTGGAGGGTCAGCCAGCAGGTCCTGGCGCTTTCATTTCTGCTTACGTTGATCCAAAAAGCAGAAGCACGCTGTCTGCCACCAGAGGACAGCAGTGGTCCGAGGTCCAGGTGGGCAGCCCACGCTTCCACCCGCTTCCTGCCTGGCCTGCAGGGTCCAAAGCCTGGCTTTGTCCCCTCCCAGGGTTCTGATTGGAAGAGATGCTCGTTTAGCAGAACAAGCTGAGAGAACCCCAGGGGAGGTCGGTCCGGCCAAGCTGGAGCGCTGCTGCACTCCATGCTTCGGGAGTCTTCCTGCGTCACTGCTAATACCAGAGCCTCGCTGAGAAAAGATGGGGAATGATTTACTTGAAAAGGCAGAACAGACAGAAGTCCTCAGGGGTCTGTGGCTCTGTAGCCTTCCTGGGCTCTGATTTGAGATTTCAGCGGAATCTGCTTCTTATAAAGATCTGCTGTTCCTGTATCTTATATCACAACGAATTTCACACAGTGATCCTGCCAAGCTCTTTGGCTTTCATACGTTCTTTTCACTAAATAAATGTCTTATTTGAAGAACATTTACCAAGCCCTTCCTACATGCCTAGGATATGCAGGGTGTGCTGGGACACAGTGACGGGCAAGCCGCCGCTCTGGGGTGCAGACCACGGGCGAGAGGGCCCGACGGGGCGGCGCCTGGGGGGCCGGAGGGGCAGCAGACAGGGCTGAGGGGTCGCAGGAGGAAAGTCCCCGGGGCAGGTTTGACCCCCGCTCCTCGCCCGGAAGCCCTGCTCTCCTCCGACAGCCGGTGTTGGTGTGGTCCGTTTCAGGGCGTGTGCTCGGATATCTCCACACCTGGCTCACCCCTTCTCCACGCATTTGGGGGAGGCGTCAGGACAGCCCCCTGAATAGCTGCAGAGGCTGAGGTCTGAGGTCAGACCGAACTGCGCAGGGTCCTGCGACAAGTCCCCGGGCCGGACATGGAGCCACGCCGCCCGCTGCGCTGGACTGCCTTCCTCTGCCCCTGACTCCCGGCCAGACACCTGCCCCCCAACACCTCGGGCTTTTCTGGGCCCAGGGCTTCCCTCCACCTCCTGCTTTTCCTGGGTCAGACCCTGGGACATCCCACCGTTCAGGGATGCTGGCTGCATGCCACCCCCTGCCCTGAGGTGGATGCTGTGTCCAGGCTGCCGGGGATGGGGGGCAGGGGGGCGTCCTCGGGGGGCCTCCTTTGACCGGGTTTCCAGATCGCGACAGTCTCCCGATTCTAAGCCAAGGCGTTTCTCGTGCCAAGTGCAGGCCTGGCGTGTCCACCAGGGAACCTTTGTGTGCAAACCAGCAAGTGACCAGAAGCGCACTCTTGCCATTTAAGGGCGGCTCTGCTCCCTGGTGGCCGGTGTCCCTCTGCCTCTGCTCTGTAGGCGCCGCTCCTGGATGGAGCCTCTTGGAAGGCCCCACACCCTCTGAGGCCCCCGGATCACCATCCTTCACACACTCACCACGTGTTCACGTTTCTTGAGCCGCATTTTCATGTCAATTGTTCTTTACCCTCCAGGCTCTGTCTCGCTGGACAAGATCTTAATTGGATTCAGTGAAACCACGTTACCGGACACAATCCATTTCAGGGCAGGCTGTTTGAACTGAAACTATTCATGTTCACTTTTGAAATGAAAAACAAAATTCTACGTTTAATTCAAAGACATTCAGTGGCGTCGATGGAGGCGGGGGAGTGGAACAGGACCAGCACTTGGATGCCTCCTCACGTCCCCCGGGGACACCTCTTGTCCAGGCGTCACCGATAGCTGCTGGGCGGTGCCCATGGCTGGCTGTGCCCCAGCCTTGGGGGAAACGTGACTCTGTGAAGCAGGACCCTGGGGCCTGGCCCAGGTGGTTAGGCTGCGTTCTCCATAGCAACGTGTCGTCCAGCCAAATAGGGTGCCTTCTCCCAACCCTGGGGGACCACAGGGCCAGGCGAGGGGTGGAGACCGGCCCCAGGACCCCTCTGTGGTGGGCTTCCCAGCTGTGTCCTGCTGCCCCGTGTCCCCCCGCTTCATGGATTTTCCAGAGGACGGCACTTCACAGGACAGTTCTGTAAGAGTCTTGGTCGGGCTTGTGGGGAAAGCTTGGGGATGAACCAGGGTCCTCTGGTCTTGACGTGCAAGGCAGGGCTGTCCCCTCCCGGGGATGGGCGCGGAGATGGCTCTGGGGACTAACCTAAATGGACCGCGTGGGTTTGGATGTCTGTGACGTTCGCCATTGTCGCTCAGGCCCGAAGGGGGAGGAGTCCACCGCTGCCCAGCCTCTAACCAAAGTCTGCGCTTGCTCGCGCCCCTCAGGCTGCGTTTTACGCAGTTTCTAGACAGTGTTGCTGGGAGACTCGTTGTCATGCTTTAGACGGGTGTGGGGGGGGTCGTCTGGGGCTGCGTGTGGCGGATGCTTGTAACCACCGGGCTCAGGAGTTACCAAACTGCACACCAGGGAACCTCTCCTCTGCCTCCTCCCCCTGTCTCTCTCTCTGTCTCCGTCTCTGTGTCTCTCTCTCCATCTCTGTCTTTGTGTCTCTGTCTCTGTCTCTCTGTCTCCGTCTCTGTGTCTCTCTCTCCATCTCTGTCTTTGTGTCTCTGTCTCTGTCTCTCTGTCTCCGTCTGTCTCCATCTCTGTGTCTCTGTGTCTCTCCATCGGTCTCTGTCTCTCTGTCTCTGTCTCTCTGTTCCATCCCTGTGTCTCTGTCTCCATCTCTGTGTCTCTCCATCTGTCTCTGTGTCTCTGTCTCTGTCTCTGTGTGTCTCTCTCTCTGTCTCCGTCCCTCTGACTGTCCCTTTCTCTGTCTCTCTGTCTCTGTCTCTCTGTCTCTGTCTCTGCGTCTCCATCTCTGTGTCTCTGTCTCTCCATCTCTGTCTTTGTGTCTCTGTCTCTCTGTCTCTGTCTCTGTCTCTCTCTCTCTCTCTGTCTCCCTCCCTCTGACTGTCCCTTTCTCTGTCTCTCTGTCCCTCTGCCATGAGACCCACCGTGATGAGTCCCCCAGGACAGCACTGTTCACCTGAGCCAGGAAGAGCGACTCTGCTCACCTGGGCTCATCCCAGAGGGAAAGCAGGTGCGTGGAATGTGTGCTTTTAGAGACGTCAGGAAGCATTTAACAGGAGGCTTCCTGTGTGCTGTTTTGGACCTGGCAGGAATCCTCTGTGCCTTATTAATTCCTGAATATTCAGGAATTACGAGGAGAGGCAAGCCTCTCCCAGGGCTGAGGGATCCAGGCATCTCCTTCATTAGTTTTTCTGTACGGTGATAAGCACCATCTTCCTTCTTGTGAACCCTACGGTAAAAGTGATGGTTTACAACCCTCTCTCTCTTTAATATGGATCGCCTACATTTTTAAGCCTGGAATTTTAGTCTTTATCTTTGCTGAGAATAACCACAGTGTATATGCCCACAGCGTGTGGATTAAAATACCTTTGCTCCATCAGAGCTCTGGTCCCCGTGTCTTGCTTTCTCTTGCTTTCTCTCTCTCTCTCTCAGTCTAATCTCCTGGAGCGCAGAGGCTCTCTGAGTTCACTTTCCTGCCCGGGCTTCTAAACCCTCTTGAGAAGGCACTCTGCGCCTTCACCCCATCGAGAGGACGCCTGAGGCTGTCGTGAACAGAGCAAGCCCCATGCGGGGCCTTTATTAGCTTTCTGCGTAAACCAAGGAACATCAGCCTCTTTCTCTCTCCTTTACTATCATCAACTCTGGACCACCAGGTTCCAGTCCATTAAAGGACTTCAACAGAAGAGAACTTGGAACCAGCGTGGCGCCTCCCATCTCCGACCCTGGAAAGGCTGTTCTGGAATCAGATGTGCCCCGGATGGAGTAAGAGAGCCCGCTGGACCACTCGCTGGTGCTGGGAGAGGAAGGCAGGAAGGGCAGGGTTGGTTGGGGTTTTAAGCGGAAAGCCGTGCACCTGCAAGCTTTGTGGGGCTCAGGTGCCACTTTCCTACTAAAAGGACGGTTGCTTTGCTTAAAATCAGAAACCTTGGATATTGCTTTTCATGTTTTTAGCTTTTTCTCCTGTCTTTACTTTTTATTATGTTTTATTTAAGAGACACCAGAGTAGTTCAGACTAAAGGCCACACTCAGCTCTCAAGAAGCCCCAGGGTCAGGGAGGGGAGGGCTTTGAGGTGAGCTGCTGACCCCCATCCCAGCCCCTGGGGCTTCTCTCAAGAGTACATTTCTGGCTGATGAGAGTTTTCTCACATGGAATAGAGCTTTTTACTTGATGATGGGCTTACAAAACTAACAAGCAAACAAAAAACCCTAACCCTTCCCGGATTTAGCACTTGCTGCTGGGCGTTTCGGTGGTATCTACCGTCCTGAATCGGGGCTTCCACGAAACAAGGCCCAGAATTCATGGAACAAGGCCCAGAATTCACGGAACAAGGTCCAGAATGCAAGACGCCATAGGCTCCGTGATGGGGTAGGGGCGGGGAGGTGGGGGGCAGGGGAGGCGTGGGTGGGGCAGAGAGGCGAGGGGCAGGGGAGAGGGGTGGGGGCGGGGAGGTGGGGGTGGGGCGGGGGGCATGGGGGGTGGGGCGGGGTAGGGAGGGGGTGCTCCTGGGGCCCCAGGCCTACGGACCTCGGGCTCTTGTGCCGCTCTTCACACTAAGGACGTAGTGGACGCTGCTGAGAAGGGGCCCCACCTGAGCCCCATCCCCAACCAGCTCTCCAGCCCGCCCTCCTGCCCCTCAGGGTGGTCACGTGGGGCTATTTTGTAAGAACGAGGACAGAAATAGCCGTGAGTGGAGATAACCCCGAGGCTTCTTCTAGATAACAGCATCTAGAGTGATTTGCAAAGACAGTAGAAGAACAAAAAAAGGTGAAAGTACTGACGACATGGACCCCTTGCGCATGGGTTATCCAGTGAGCGCAGAACCTTGACATTTTTTGTGACACTTTTTTATGACTTAATGGACAGGGGACCATTATGTGGTTATAGAATGACTCTCAGGGCCTCTGGCTGGACTTTTTAAAATGCATGATCATGAAGCAAAATCTCACTGTGATGAGGCTATTTAGATGGGATCAGTTGCTTTAAGGACATAAATCCCAGTGGAAAGTTTCCAGGTATTTAATAATTGTTTCCAGTTCTAATTTCCCTCATATGAAGGTCAAGGAGAAGCAGACATTTTAGGCTATTTAGAGAGTCCATTAAGAGATGATGAGTTGGAAAAAAACAGCAAATAGAGGAGTACTTTCAAGATAGAATTACAGAAATTCCAAATACTAGCAGGTGGTATTTACCCCAGCAATGCCCCGGTACCCAGCGCGATGCTGCAGGCATTCGGGAGCCCCTGTCATTTCACCTCTCCCTCCTTCCTGCAGACCCACAGAGGCTGCCTGCAGTCGGACCAGGTCGTACGCTAAGCTGAGTTCGCTGGCCAGTCCTGTCTCAGACCCCGAGGGTAGGAGAGCTCAGCTTGGTCGACTCTCTCTGGCTCGGGGGGCAGGGTGGGGGTGGGCGGCACTCTGCCTGTGGGTCTCCAGGAGGGTCTGGTGCAGCCCACCCGCCTCCTCTGTAGGACAGAGTCATCGCCTGCTCTCTGAGTAACTGTAAAGAAAGTCGCTAGAGGAGCCCCGCGCCAGGCTGGTTCTGAGCAGGTTGTGAAGAATCAGCACACTCTCGACTGTCGAGAACTTTCCCTTTTTGCTGGTGGAGGAAAGGCCAGAGCAAGACTGCCTTAAAAAGCAAAATGAAAGCAGAGAAACTGCCTCAGGCAACCCGGGCCACACCGCCAGGGACAACCTGTGCTGAGACCACGTGCCTGTGGTGTGAAGCGGAGCAGTCCTTGTCTCCAGGGTCTTCTCCCAAAAACTCCAGTCTGATCAAGACAGGAAAACTCGACAAGCCCCCGAGCAACATTCAGGAAAGTGCCTGAGCTGCCTCCTGAGAACCGTCAGGACCACCAGCCCGGGAGGTCTGGGGAAGCGTCACAGCCCAGAGCACCAGGGGCCTGGGGCCTGAAGGAGGGCGGCACTGGCAGGGCCTGGGGCAGGGAAAGGCCCCTGGCCTGGAGCGGGCTTAATGAGAACATATCTGCATCAGCTCCTCAACTGCAACAAGGGAGCTCTCCAAAGCAAGAGCTTAGAGAGAACTCCACGGACCATGTTCAGTTTTCCCATAAATCTTGGGCTATTTTAAAATAAAAGTGATTTTTAGGGACGAAAGGGGAAAGAGGTGAATTTGGGGAAGAGAATACAGGCAGTGTGAGTGACCGGGGCTGAGGCCCCCAGAGATGCTGCTCCTCGAAGCGCTGAGCAAGAGGCGTCTCCCTCATCCCGTGGCGTCTGGGGCTCAGAGGGAGCCACTCTCTGAGGAGGCCCTCACTCCCCTGCACCCAAGGTGAGTCCAGATGTGCAACCCCTGTGTGTTGGTGGGGTGTGTGTGTGAGTCGCTCAGTCGTGTCTGACTCTTTGTGGCCCCGCAAACTCTAGCCCGCCAAGCTCGTCTCTCCATGGGCTTCTCTAAGCAAGGACGCTGGAGTGGATTGCCATTCCCTTCTCCAGAGGATCTTCCCGACCCAGGGATGGAACGCTGGTCTCCTGCATCACGGGCAGGTTCCTGGAGGGGCGGTAAACCGTAGTTTTGAAAAAACCCACAGTAAAGTGAATGAGCTGAATCTCCATGCGTGAGCGAGGATGAACCTGACGTGTTAAGTGTTGAAAGCTGGTTACAGGGTGTTGTATGCTGTGCACTTTAATTTATGTGATATTTGAGCACACAGAAGAAGAGTACACGCTGGTTTTAAATACATGCACGGGCAGGAAAGACCGAAAACGCACGGAGTAGCACACACCAACTTGATAAGAGGAGGGGAAACAGAGGGTTTGTCTGTGTTTTCCTGTGTTTGTGATGCTTTATTTTTTTAAATGTCAGCATCAATACAGGAAATGTCAGCTTCTGTTTGTTCTCAGTGGACGCGATCGTCTGTTCACTGTTGCTCTGAACTGCTTCTCTGTGTTTAAGGTGTTTCCCAAGTCACAACGGAAGAATGCAGAGCGATGACCGAGCACTTTTATTTTTGTTAATACACTCCAGGGGGTGTACTTTCTTGGGTTTGGACAATTGTAGGGACAAGTAGCCATCTTCATAGGGTCACACAGGCTGGCATCACTGCCCTAAAAATCCTCTGCCCTCCCCCAGTAGCCCCTCAACTCAACCCCTGACCGTCACTGACTTCCTAGTGTCTTCAGAGTTCTGCCTTTTCCAGAGGCAATTACATCTTAACAGTGAAATTTCAGGGAGGAGTAAAACACGCTAAGAAATAGGGCGCCAGTCGATAGATCTGGGGCAGAGAGGAAGGGGCCGCCACCATTCCTCCTGCTGGTCCTGCTTATGTGAATAGATTTACACTAATGTAGATAAGTAATTGAATAAAATGTAAATACTATGACTACAAAATATTAAATTATAAGTGTACATAGCCCTAAGTATTTGAACATAATATTGACATGTCACCCCTAGATATTCTAGGGTGTTTGTGCTAAAAGTAGGAGCAGTCTCCTGTGGCCACAGTGCGCCGCTAAGAAGGCCGCCGACGCCGCGCCCAGCATCCAGGCCACGGTCACATCTCGCTGACTGTTTGAAGGAAGGTTGCATAGCTGCTTTTGCTGGTTTTTAAGCGAGGGCTCAATGTGGGTCACACACTGCGTTCTGTTGTGTCTCCTCCGTCCTTCTTAACTTGAGCCAGCACCGTCGACATAGGCACACGTAAGTACGCTAGCTGCCACATTAGAAAGTGAAAAGAAACAGCTGAAATGAACCATAATCACGTGTTTATGTGTACGATTTGTACGACTCTATCTAAATTAGCATTACACTTTCCCCCACACTAAGGCATCACTATCTGGTGTGCACTTTACATTTCCCACAGATGTCGGTTGGGACCAGCATGGACATGGCGGTCTTCCCACAAGGAATCCCTGCATTTTCAACAGTGTTTACTTCCTGCCCTTTAGTTTTGAAAACAAATTCAAGGCTGCCTTCAGTTAGACAACTGACAATCACGCTGTAATTTCAGGGTTTGCGGACGCTGTGTGCTGCTCGGGGACGTCAGCGGCGGGACCTTGGGGTGAGTAAGGGTCTCCCGTCAGCATCACCGCCTCCCCTCGGCCCCTCAGTCCCGGTGAGGTCACAGCACACAGAAGGAAAACAGTCCAACCGTCTCTGATGTCTCAGCCCCACTCAGGCACAGCAAACACTGAGCAAGCTTATGAAGTAACTGGTCATTTTTAAAGAAAAGCAAGTTAGGAAATTTGAGGTCTCTCTTTAAACTTACTGAATAAACAGCTTTTTAGAAACTGGGGTTCTGACTGGTGGCAAGATGAGGACAGCGGCGTGTCTGTGCAGGGCTCTGGGCGTCCGTCCACCCGCCCCAGGTCCACGTGTGGGGAACGACAGCATGCTGCACGAAAGCACCCAGGCTCCGAGGCTGCACCCGCAAGCACACAAGGGCCCGCTCCCCCTTGGCTATGCCCCAGTGGGTGTTGGGCCAGGACAGAACTTGCCACCTGAACAAGCCGAGTCTGTACAGAGGGTGGGGGGGAGATTGAAGCCAGAGGGACCCCGGGACGGCCTGGGGGGCAGGGCAGGGGCGTGAAGGGAGACCTCGTCCAGGAGGGGCAGCTCCATGGTCTTTGGCTCGTCTGCCTTCCCGGTGAAATAGGAAACAAGGTCACGGTCTCAGCCCCGGGGAGGGAGCGGCAGCGTCAGAGCACAGCGGCAACGTCTCCCGTTTCTGTTGGCGTGGACACCACCTCAGACTACGCTCTCCTCATTCCAGCCTCACGGGGGATCTGGGCTTCTCACTGTCTCCCCAACAAAAGTCAACAGACATCCATATAGTCAAAGCTATGGTTTTTCCAGTAGTCACGTATGGACCATAAAGAAGGCTGGCATCAAAGAACTGATGCTTTTGAACTGTGGTGTTGGGGAAGACTCTTCAGAGTCCCTTGGACTGCAAGGAGGTCAAACCAGTCAATCCTAAATGACATCAATCCTGAATATTCGTTGGAAGGACCAATGGCTGAAGCTGAAACTCCAATACTTTGGCCACCTGATGTGAAGAGTCAACTCAATGGAAAAGACCCTGATGCTGGGAAAGATGGAGGGCAGGAGGAGAAGGGGACGACAGAGGGTGAGATGGTTGGATGGCATCACCAACTCAATGGACATGAGTTTGAGCAAGCTCCGGGAGATGGTGAAGGACAGGGAGGCCTGGTGCGCTGCAGGCCACGGGTGGCAAAGAGTCGGACACGGCTGAGCGGCTGAACAGCAGCAACACCTCTCCCCATCTGACGCCTCTTCTGGCTGAATTCATCCTCCATTCTCCAAAGAGCGACCTTAAACATCTTACTCCCTAGCTAGAGAACTTTAGTCAATGGCTTTCCGATCACCCACTTCTCAAGCCTGAAGTCCCAGCTTCCCAGTCCAGACGGCGCACCTTTGAAGAGCTGGCTCCTTCGTCCACGGTCCCTGGGCCCGTCGTGGCCCTCTGCCCGGGCCAGCCCAGTGCAGCTTTGCCACCCTGTCGCCTCTCATCTTTGTAAGCGCTCACTCCCGCCAGCCTTCCATCACTCCTTCAGCCTCTAGCCTGTGCCTCTTCTTAGCTCATGACAAAAACGCATTCTGTGTTACTGGTACTGGTACAGCTTTCATTCATTCCGTCAACAAACGTTTCGGGAACATGCTGTCTGTAAAAGGAGAGTTTTCCTAAGCACCTGGCTAGCTTTTCACATGGTCCTCTGTTTACCATCACATCTTGCTTTTTTAATTAGCCTATGTATTCTTATAATACGTAAGAATTACAGAGCCAGCTTCTGGGATTAAAAGGAGAGAACACCTCAGAGGGAGGTAAGCAGAGAGGAGATACGGCACCAAAGGCGTCCTCGGTTGCGGGACCGCGAGCTCGGGAGAGCTGTCAGTGGAAACAAGCCCCTCCCTTCAGCGGGTCGGCTCCGGCCCTGCTAACGCAGCCTGGCGCCGTGGATAATAAATGGAATCCGATTTTTTTTCAGGTGGGGAGGGGGAAACTTTACCCAAATCTTAATGCTAAGTTTCCACAGACCATTTCATTTTATATCTAGGCGCTGGGATATCCTCGATTGATTAAGCAAACAGCGAGTGAGAATTTGCCAATATTTGGCCAGCAAATACTCACCAGTCTGGCGATCAATGTTGGGAGAGGGGTCAGACAGCCGGGAACCGGTGGGTGGGGCATTACGGCCCTCAGTTCAGCCCCCTCCTCTCCCTTCCTGGTTCCAAACCTGCACCTGCAGCCTTGTGAGCAGGGCCAGGCCCACAGCCCTGCGGACAGAGCCAGACGCTGTCTCCTGTGAGAGCCGCCCCGGGACGCGCAGCGTCTTCTGCAACGAAGTCTGTGTCCATTCCCGCTGGAGAGACATCGGGGCACCGGACCCCGCCTGGCTGCGCCCGGACGGCGTCCCGCCGTGCCGTCTCCAGCCCCTGGTTTCTTCCCGATAAACGTGTTCGTCGCGTTTCCCTCCTCCCTCCTGTCCCTGCATACACGCTCACACCTCACTCTGCTCTTCTGTTATGAAACTAGGGTTTTCGGTGGAAGATGCAAGCAGTATATTGATACAAAATACAAAGAAGCAAATGAAAGTTACTCACGATTCCTCCACCTTCTACCTTTTTCTACGCAATATTATTCCGTAATATTACATATTATGTAATATCATTTCATAATGACAGCCCCCCTGCATCACGGTGAAGGACAGGGAAGCCTGGCACGCTGCAGCCCGTGGGGTCACAGAGAGTCGACTTGGCTTGGCAATGGAACAACAGCAACAACAAACAGAATGGTGTCACACACTTTTGCTGTGAGGACTTTCCCCTGGTATTGAGTGCTCCTTACAAGATATGCTTCTAGCTATGGTATAATGTTTTACTGAGTGTGCAGTTTAACCACTATTTTGTGTTGAAACAGCTACCTGGTTTCTGGCATTTAGCGAGTAAAACGTTTCAAAAAGAAAGTACAGTCTTGATCATATTCTTGGTTGTTCTCTGGGATAAACTCTTACAAGTGAGATTCCTGGGTGACTCTTGATACACCTGGAAATTTGCTTCCAGAAATCTGTGCTAAATTTAAATTATTCCCGAAGAGTTCCAGGATGACGTCTGCTCCTTCTCTGCACGCTGCTCCTTCCTAGCTGAAGGCCAAGAAGCGTGACGCCCGACAGTCGCGTCTTTCGTCTGCTCCGCGGCCGTGGTTGGTGCCTCCAGCTTCTGTGGCACCACCTGCCACCGGGCCACCCTCCTGCCATCTGTCCATGACCTGCCCAGTCTTCCTGAGAGCCTTGGGACTGCCCTAGACACCCACGCTCCCCCGTCCACTGACAGTGGAGCCCCCACACTCTCTGGCCACCTCCTGCTTCTCTGATCTCTGCCTTTTTAACTTGTTTTTTTCCATCATCTTCTAACCCTCCCTTCTTAGAATTCTCAGCACACCTTTGAAACATGTTATGAGACAGTTATGAGATTCTCCTACGGTGTGCGGAACTTGACTGTCACAAGAGTCTTGTTGACCTACCGTGAAGTCACCCCCATCTCTGAGCGGATGGTTTCCTGCATCTCCTTCTAGCCCCCTCACTTGGTCCTTCCTCTGCCTCAGATCGGATTCCCACCCCTTCTCTCCCTGGGGAGCTCGGCTCGCTCACAAGGCACGTCTTCCCTAGCTGACCTGACTCCTTCCACCAGAGCTCATACCTGAACTTCCCGTTTGCTGTGGTGCCGCCCACGTTGTGTTCGCCCACGTGTAATGTGGTCACCTTCCCCTCTGAGCCCTGGGAGGTCAGCACTGTGTCCCTTGTGCCAGCCACAGGGAGCAGTGCCTGCAGGCAGCCTGGGTGCTGTGTTCCGCACACTCGTGAGTTGCTTTGTGTCTGTATAGAGTCGTCTTCTCCTGACCATGTGCTGGGCTTCGTGTGCACTCACTGACCATGGTTTTAAACCATCCACAAGATGTGATTTAATCCGTAGCTGATTTTTAGATTGTCTTAAAAATCATATTGGCCCCATTTATGGTCTACTGCTAAGAAGCAAACATTTTAAAACCAGTAAAATCAGAAGCTTGCAAATGCTCTGTCCAGAGGACCCCAGATTGGAAATACCCAGGGTTGCTTATAATTCATGGTCAACTGATTAGATATTTTGTCTTGTCCTTAAAAATGTTCAACACTTAACAATAAGCAATTAAGCTGTGAGAAACCGGAAGGACCTAGAGGCTGCAAAAGACAATAGCCTCTAGTAAATTAGGATAATAATAAATTATACATTGATCCAGTGAACAGTTCCTGTTATCTGTAGGATATTATGTGGTCTTAGGAGGAGGATCATTCTGTGGTCAATTCAGCTGTTTTCCATACATTGGGTGGTTGTGGTTTTCCTCTTGAACTTGAACTTGATTTGCAAATGCCAGCAACAGCAGCTTCTCTTTTCCTTCCCCTTTGATCACAGTCCTAAGAGTTTGGGGCTAGCTGTGCTACTGTGAAAGGTTTAATGGTTCTACAACAGGAAAACCAGCCTGAAATATCTTCCTTTGGCCAGAATTTCTCCTTCTCTTATCACCGGTTGCACCAAGGTTTCAGATTTCCGTGTGTGGTTTATTGCAAGGAGCTGGGAGGGTTTCCATCGACTTCAGTCCTGGTGAGCAGACCAATGGCTTCCTGGATACAGATACTGTTTCTTAGATTAGTACTCTAAACGTATGAACCTGTCTTATCAGGTAACTTAAGCAAGCAATCTCTGTGCATTAATTGCAATTGAAGTCAATGTTATTTATAAAATGAAATCAATATAATCTCTATTGCTCATTAACTGAGATGTTCTGGGCTCAATTCTATTTTATTTTCCAATTAGGTTCTATTAGTTTTTATTGGCCCTTGAAAAAATAGCTGTGGAAACAAACAATGGTTCAGAGTCAACAAAATGTCCTAAACCCTATATATTTGAATCTAAAAAGGATCTAATGTTCAATTATTAGAAATTACAAGATACTCTAATATATGTGTGCTCAGCTGCTTGTCCAACTCTGTGTGACCCCATGAACTGTAGCCCACCAGGCTCCTCTGTCTATGAGATTTTTCAGGCAAAAATACTGGAGTGGATTGCCATTTCCTTGCAAGGGCATCTTCCTGACCCAGGGGTCGAATCTACGTCTCCTGCCTGACAGACTGATTCTTCACCACTGCAGCACCTGGGAAGGCTGGCGGCAGGGAGTAACAGCCTCAGAGCTCACCATTCACTACATAAAGCGCAGGCCAGGGGCCCCGTGCACAGACACCGCTCCTTAGACTCTTTCGCTCACGTGTTATTTGCGCTTGTTACAGCACGTAACTTCCCCATGTCAGCCTGAGGGTGTCCAGCTCTGTCTGATGCTGCGTCTGAAGGCCAGGATCAGAAACACGTCCGTCATGTTTACACTTTTAGAAATCATTTCCCACTAAGTTGTAGCTACCTTAATAATTGCTTGAAAAAACGTTGCTCACAAAGCACTCTGATCAGATGCTCCCTGTATACACTGTCCACCTATTTTTATATGAAAGGCAAGTGGCAACAAGCATTGTCTCCAACAGATTATTTCTGCTGTTAGAACTTTAACAGTTTGTTGCCTTCTAAATACAGCCGTATTCTAACGTAGTAATAAAAGATTTAGATTATGTTGAATCTTTTCAACCTCCCTCAATCTACTTTTCTTGCTTTCCTGGAATAAATTTCTTAAAAAATGAATCAACAGTGTTAGAATTTATATGATCTGCATTTTTTGTCTATTTTTGAGAGCAGGTTGATTGACCTCCGGCTACTTTGTCCAGCGTAGAGCCACCCAGCCGCGCATAGCTGTCAAACACCGTAAGATGACTGAGTCGGAGAAGAGCCGTGAGTGTGAAGCCCGTCAATGATCTTAAAGCTGACTGTATGCCAAAATGATAGTTTCCCGGATATGTTGCGCTAAGGGCTCTACAGCCCATGAGGCTACGAAGAGTCGGACAAGATTGACTGACTAACACTTTCACTTCCATTATTTAGATTAATTTAATTTTTTTCCTTTTAAAATGCAACAACTAGAAAAAGCACAGGTGATTTGAATGTTTGTCTTTGTTTCCTTTAAACAGAGCTAACCTAGAGTCAAATGGCACTACTGGTGGAGTCTGTCTGCCAATGCAGGAGACTCAAGACTTGCAGGTTTGATCCCTGAGTCAGGAAGACCCCCTGGAGGAGGAAATAGCAACCGCTCTAGTATTCTTTATTTTTTCACTCTAGTATTCTTGCCTGGAAAAATCCCATGGACAGTGGAGCCTGGCAGGCTACAGTCTATGGGGTCACAAACAGTCGCACACGACTGAGCGACCTAGAGTGTGGAAGCCCCTTCCTGGTTTCCAGCATCTGGAAAAGTCAGAGCCGTCCTTTTAACCCGGGGCAACTCTCAAGAAGTCAGTGGAACCGTCACTTAACTAAGTTGTACCATTTGATTGTAAACTACAGTCTAGCAGCAAAAAGCACACAATTCCCCCTCCAAACAGGCTCCCTTTCGAGTAGTGAGGGAGTTTCTCCAGGTAAGTGTGGCTTCATAAACTCTAATTGATAGTGATACCAATAAACTAAGGGAGATTAATTTGCAATTATGGTTTATAGGGAACAAGCAGCAGAAAACCCTGTGAATGTACCGCGTTGCATACCACATATAAAGTAGCCGTGCAGCAATATATACCACATATAAAGTAGCCGTGCAGCGATATAGCAGCGAGCTGCATGCTTATATATCTGTCTTCACACTTGCCTTCCTGGCTTCTGGTAAACTGGCAGAGGTTTAAAATACGAAATTAGCTTCTTAACAACCAAGCATAATTAGTTGTAACATTCTCCGATCAAATCGTTAAACACACACGCATGCGATGACTTGTAAGAATAATTCACTCTTGTTTCTCTGCAGGTCAGACCTCCTTGTCTCTCCGCTTCCAGTGTAGCCCAGAAGAGCAGGTGCCCTTGGAGATGGCGTGAGGTTCTCATGGGCTGAATGCTTTGGAGCTCCCTCATCTGCCAGGTGACCCCCGTTTCTCCTCCCACCCTTCTGGCTGCTGGCCCTGCAGCCCTCGTTCATGGAGACCCCCCCCAGGGCTGGTCGGGCATGCAGGATACAGACCCTGAGGGGCTGAGGCCTCCTCAGGGCTGGAGCCCCGCCTGCCCCCCACCCCCCACTCTGCCCACCCGGCCCAGGGTATCCGGGCTTCTGTCTCAGGCTGGCGGCGGTCCTTCTGGAGGAAGGCCCCTGTGCTCATCTGGGGGGCCAGGCTGGGAGGCACGGCTATCCTGGACTCTGGCGTGGTTTCTGGGGTCTCCCGGACTTTCCTTTCCCAGTTTCAGACTGAGCAGCGCACGTGCGTTTGCCAGACAAGCCAGCACCTCGCTCGCCAGCCCTTGCCCAGCTTGCTCCCTAGCTGCCCTCTTGCTCCTCTCCGGGGTGACCTGTGACCCCTCCCACTGTTATCACCCCCACGCCCGCAGCTCAGTGTCCAAGGGCAGGTTTTCTGGATTGCCCCGTTTCCCTTCCAGCTTTCCGCTTCCTCGGCCGTGACTCCCTTGGATCGAGGCCCTGCCTTCCAAGGGCCCTGGTCACTGACCTTCTGAGGCCCCACAGTCGTGCTGACCCCTCCTCCCAGCCACCGTGCAGGGACGGTTCCTGGAAGCTTGAAGGCTGGCTTCTCTCATCACTATTTTAAAAACTACTTTTGTCAAATTAACATTTTATAAGCAGTTATGATATCATCACTATTATTACTATTTTAAAAATTCAATTTCACTCTATTGATCTATAGAAGGTCCTTTTTCCCGTGTAAGTTGCCTCCATATAACTGGTATTTCCTTGGCCTCAGGAGCTCTTCTGACTCACATGCTGGCGATCTCCGACCCTAGTTTCCAGCTGTACCTTTCACACTTTTTTCTTCAGATGGTTTAATTTTTTGGCCCAATCACTGTGGTTAATTCCCTATATTTAGGAAAACTATATTTTGAAAGATAATGCCAGTTATTTTAAAAGTCCAAATTATTGTTTCTCTTCTATTTGTCCTTAACTATACAGAGAGAATCAGAAGATAGACACCATTTTAGGCTCTATCAGTGATTAACATAAAAATGCTTTAAAACTAATATTTCTTATTTGTAGTAGGAAAATTTCGTAAGAGCCCAAATGTCCAATTTCTAGAGAAATTGTTAAAAAGTTATCAACATTCATATTGTGAAAGTTTCCAAACAGACGATGTGCTATAGAGGGTAATTGGGCAATATTTGTGCTCTTTATCCCAGAAATGCCAGTTCTCAGAATCTGTCCTCTAGAACCTATCAGAAATGTGGTGAAGGGCTTACATACAAGGATGCCTCCTGAGTGGGATTTGTGAAAAGAGGAAACACTGGAATCCGTTCAAAGAATAATTGTGTAATTAAGTACTATTGAGCCATAAAATCACGTGTTTGAAGATTAGCTATAATAAAGTGCTCATGAGACCACGCTGAATGTAAAAACTCACAAGACAGAAATATACGGACGGGCTGACCCTCAGCTTCTTGTATTTCCTCTAATGGGACAAAGTCTTTTTATGTCTTGTGCTATTTTCTTCCGGGTTTTGCTGCTGATACAGCGAGATAGATGGCATGTTTTCTAGCGTCTGTTCACACACAGAACGTCTGCAGCGGAGAAGCACTGGCCTTCTGAAACACCCCCCTCCCACCCGAGCACACACTGGGGTGATGCTCAGAGGGGGACCGGAGTCAGGCCAGCCCCCCAGCTCATCACCGACTAGTATTTCACTGTGTGAGCAGGCCTGTGAGGTGGGAACAGACCAGGAAGCTTTGGTCAAAACGAAGTGTCAGAAGAGAGCGGGTTCTGCTCCCGGCCCTTTGCTCTGAAGCACTGGGGAGGAGGGCGTGGATGCCGGGCAGGGACTTGAAATCTTCTGCGTTTAGTCACCAGCAGAGTTTCGAGCAGCACAGCCAGGGAAGCAGAAACAGATGGCTCCGATTTTCTCTGAAATGTGGACAGATTGAGGAGGAGGAAGCTTGGCACGGAGACGCTGGGGTTCGGCCAAACGGAGAGGCTCTGAGAGACGGCATGGAGCACTGGAGGGACATCAAAGTGCCCGAACGCTCCCGGAGAGTGTGATGTGCTGGGGCCTCGGGAGACGGAGCCAGGCAGGGTGGGACCTGCGTGTCATCGTTGTCTCCTCGCTGGAGGCCGGGGGCGAGGAGAGGGTCTCGGCTTCAAGGGCCCAGCTTCCGATACCCGCCTCTGCCTGCCTCCCTGGGACCCGGACACATGTACGCTACCTTTTGTAGAAAGTAAGGAACAAAAAATGTCCTCAACCCCGACTGCCAACAATGAGGGGAACAACCAGACTGAAAATGAGGGAGGAAACGGAGGTCTCGACGCCGGGGTAAACCCACAGGGTTCAGGCGATGCCAAGACCCCCACCAGCAAGCAGCAGACACATGTGCTCCCCAAGTGCACACGGCGGTGTCCAGATTAGACCTCAGTTAGGCTGCAAAGTAAGCCTCAACAGATTTTAAAGACAGACATCACACAAAGTTTCTTCTACAGTCATAGTGAGGTGAAGTTAGCAACTAGTAATAGAAAGGAAACGGGAAATCATGGACGTGTGGAAATTAATACACTCAATCAATGCATCAAAGAGTGTCAAAGGGAAATTAGAAAATACTTAGAGATGACTTAAAATGAAAACGAAATACAGCATATGAAAATCTTCTAAAGATACTTGTTTGGTTTTTTTTGCATATTGGGGTTTTATCAGCTTGGATGCTTTGTTCTGTTTTAATAACAAAAACTCAACTTCAGTATCTTTAACAATAGATAAAAAATTACTTTGAAATATCTAGGGGTAGTTCTTCAGGTGAGATCTGACCTAGCAGCTCAACTGACAGGATCAGGATTCGGCACCCAGTTTCAAGCTATTCCTTCAGTCAGCTCCATCCAGGCGGGTGTGCTGGGCCTCATGGCCACAAGATGGGGGGTGCTGGGCCTCATGGCCACAAGATGGGGTGTGCTGGGCCTCATGGCCACAAGATGGGGGGTGCTGGACCTCATGGCCTCAAGATGGGGTGCGCTGGACCTCATGGCCTCAAGATGGGGTGTGCTGGGCCTCATGGCCTCAAGATGGGGTGTGCTGGACCTCATGGCCACAAGATGGGGTGCGCTGGACCTCATGGCCACAAGATGGGGTGCGCTGGGCCTCATGGCCTCAAGATGGGGTGTGCTGGGCCTCATGGCCACAAGATGGGGGGTGCTGGGCCTCATGGCCACAAGATGGGGGATGCTGGACCTCATGGCCTCAAGATGGGGTGTGCTGGGCCTCATGGCCACAAGATGGGGTGTGCTGGGCCTCATGGCCACAAGATGGGGGGTGCTGGACCTCATGGCCTCAAGATGGGGTGCGCTGGACCTCATGGCCACAAGATGGGGTGCGCTGGGCCTCATGGCCTCAAGATGGGGTGTGCTGGGCCTCATGGCCACAAGATGGCTGCAGAAGTTTCTTGGGCTCCAGGCCTCCAGGCTCAAATCTAGTAGAAAACACAAACTCTTGAAGACTAAAAACAAAAACCACACAACCTGGAAGATGAGAATGACATTTTGCTTCCTGACCTTACTGAGGACCACAGCCTAGCACACAACTTCTGAGACTGCTCCAAGGGACTATTCCAAAGACGTAAGGGAGGAGCTAGATTATGAGTTTTTGCTGAAAAAAAAAATGTAGTAGAACATCAAAATATAACTGCTAATCACAAAAAAGCCAGACCTCGAATGAATGATTTTAGTGCTTTTCTATGTATGGGAATATTCAGGAGTCTGGGCTTATTAAAATCACTCCTTACAGTTCAGTCAGTCAGTTCAGTCGCTCAGTCATGTCTGACTATTTGCGACCCCATGGACTGCAGCACACCAGGCCTCCCTGTCCATCACCAATTCCTGGAGCTTGCGCAAACTCATGTCCATCGAGTCGGTGATGCCATCCAACCATCTCATCCTCTGTCGTCCCCTTCTCTTCCCACCTTCAATCTTTCCCAGCATCAGGGTCTTCTCAAATGAGTCAGCTCTCTGCATCAGGCAGCCAGAGGATTGGAGTTTCAGCTTCAGCATCAGTCCTTCCGGGGAACATTCAGGACTGATTTCCTTTAGGATGGACTGGTTGGATCTCCTTGCAGTTCAGAGACTCTCAAGAGTCTTCTCCAACACCACAGTTCAAAAGCATCAATTCTTTGGCACTCAGCTTTCTTTATAGTCCAACTCTCACATCCACACATGACTACTGGAAAAACCATAGCTTTGACTAGATGGACTTTTGTTGGCAAAGTAATGTCTCTCTTTTTTTAAATAACTGTCTAGGTTGGTCATAACTTTTCTTCCAAGGAGCCAGCGCCTTTTAATTTCATGGCTGCAAAAACCATCTGCAGTAATTTTGGAGCCCAAGAATATAAAATCTGTCACTATTTCCATTGTTTCCCCATCTATTTGCCATGAAGTGATGGGACCAGATGCCATGATCTTCGCTTTTTGAATGTTGAGTTTTAAGCCAGCTTTTTCACTCTCCTCTTTCACTTTCATCAAGAGACTCTTCAGTTCTTCTTTGCTTTCTGCCATGAGGGTGGTGTCATCTGCATATCTGAGGTTATTGATATTTCTTTCTCCCAGCAATCCTGATTCCAGCTTGTGCCTCATCCAGCCTGGCATTTCACATAATGTACTCTGCATAGAAGTTAAATAAGCAAGGTGACAATATACAGCCTTGACGTACTCCTTTCCTGTTTTGGAACCAGTCTATTGTTCCATGTCCAGTTCTAACTGTTGCTTCTTGACCTGCGTACAGGTTCCTCAGGAGGCAGGTAAGGTGGTCCGGTATTCTCATCTCTTTAAGAATTTTCCACACTTTGTTGTGGAAAGTCAAAGGCTTTGGCATAATCAATAAAGCAGAAATAGATATTTTTCTGGAACTCTCTTGCTTTTTTGATGATCCAACAGATTTTGGCAATTTGATCTCTGGTTCCTCCGCCTTTTCTAAATCCAGCTTGAATATCTGGAAGTTCACAGTTCACATACTGTTGAAGCCTGGCTTGGAGAGTTTCGAGCATTCCTCTGCGTGCGTGTGAGATGAGTGCGATTGGGCGGCAGCATGCATATTCTCTGGCACTGCCCCTCCCTTGGGGTTGGGATGAAAGCGGCCCTTTTCCAGTTTCCCTTACATGTGCACCCTAACCGTCCAGGGCCAGCGGCCTGTTTGCTCCACCCTGAACCCCACAGGTGCACCATCAGGGGTGGCAGTGGCTGCTGGCTGCAGAGAGACAGTGTCCTTTGTGTAGGAAATGGCAGGGGACAGACTTTTGGTCCACACTCTTCTTCCCAGGAAACTCAGAAAACAGTCCTGAGTCATGTGTACACCCCTGAACCAAGGCCTGTGATCAGGACCCTGACTGGCAAATCACTGATGGTCCTGCCTCTGAGGGGAGACTGGGGTTTCCCCCATGACCTGGGAAAGCAGGACAATGGCCAGGAACCTGAAGAAGGGGTGCGTGTAGGCAAAAGGACCCCATCCCCATCAAGTCCACAGGTGTCTATGTTTTTAGATTTTTTTCCATACATATAGAATATATCATACTCCAAAACAGATTAAAATAAATATTCTTTCTTTCTTGATCTTCTTTCCTAGTTCAAGAAGATGAAGATCACAAAGGAAAGAATATTTATTTCTTCTTTCCTAATTCAAGTGCTTCCCTAGTAGCGCAACTGGAAAAGAATTTGCCTACAGTGCAGGAGACCCCGGGTTGATTTCTGGGTCGGGAAGATTCATGTGAGAAGGGACAGGCTACCTGCTCCAGTATTCTTGGACTTCCCTGGTGGCTCAGCTGGTAAAGAATCCAACTACAATGTGGGAGACCTGGGTTCAGTCCCTGGGTTGAGAAGATCCCCTGGAGAGGGGAATGGCCACCCACTCCAGTGTTCTGGCCTGGAGAATCCCATGCACTGTATAGTCCATGGGGGCAGAGAGTCAGACATGGCTGACGGCTTTCACTTCACTTCCTAGTTTAAAGTCATATGACAAACTTACTGGGAAATATCTTCAACCTTTTAATAAGAAGATGTGATTTCCATTAGGAAATTTATAATACATTCTAGGATAACCTCATACAGTGAAAACTCCTAAAGGTGACTGAATACTTGTTTTTTCCCCAGTTAGAAGCCTAGTGGACAGAATAGTCAAGTACATCATGAAGAAATGAGTGACAGGTAATAAAGTAACGTGCAAGCAGTCACACGGTGTCCAAGAGGCGGACGTGACCCTGGCTCAGTCTGAACAGTTTCGTATGAGGACAGGAGTTTTCAGTAATTTAAAGAAAGCTTGTCCTCTCATTTCTAAGTGACATGGATGGAAGTGAAGAATTTGAATGTTGAAAATGCAATAATACATATGGTGCAGGTTCTGGAAAAGAAAAAGCAAAATGAAGCATCTCGTTTCTATTTAGGAAAACATGTTCCAGAATCACGTCCCCAGAAAACAAGAAGCTGTGTGCTTGTCAGAACAAGCTGCTATTTCAGTAGGTGCCAGGTGAATGTCTGTTTACAGGAGAAAAGTTTCAGAGGCGCATGTACCTGTCTCCTGGGACGAGAACCGCAGACGGGGGTGGGGGTCGCACACAGCAGGAGCGTGTGTCCGGCGGAGCTCGGGCAGGCGTCCGCACTCAGCTCTGCTTCCCCCAAGTCCCCTCCCCGCCACCGTCTCCTTCTGCATCTTCACACACGTGGGCTTTCCCTCCTTCTGTGTTTGTCGTGGTCCAAATGTCCTCGTCTCCTAAGGAGGCAGGTGGTCTGTGTTAGCGTCCACCCCATGGCCTCATTTAAACGCAGTTTCCTCCTTAGAGACATTGATTCCAGGTACAGTCACACTGCGATTCGGGCGGCTTCAACATATGAATGGGGGCACAGAGCAGATAAACGATAAACCACAGGAAGAGAGGCCGGGTCCCCAGGAGGGTGCTGGGGGTGGGGGGTGGGCTGCCTTTCCTGGTACAGAGGCTGTGTCCCGTGCTCTGGCGGGAAGGGGACAGACATGCTCCGCGGTGGGCGGGCTGACCTTTGAATTCTCCACCTCCTCCTCCGGGCACCCTCTCCCTGTCAGCCGTTGTCTCTGCACAAACCGTCCCCCATTGGGGTATGACCTCGACCAGGGCCCAGGGAGCCGGGGTCTCCGTGTGAGGGGTCTGGGCACAGCCATCACGTGGGGGCTGGGGGACGCTGGCTGTGTGCAGGCGGTGGGGGCCGGCTCGAGGCTCTGGTGGCGGGTCTGACGCCTTTGACCATACCTTCACACTGGGTCCTGACTCTTAGAAAACTTCAGACGCTTAAAGTCGGGGAGGGAAGCAACCTGAAATGGGGGGACTTGTAGATCCTTGGATATCTGGTGAAAACCTCACTCTTTCCAGACCGAGACCTCAGCACCATGAGTGTTTTCTGGAAGGACGTCTGCCTTCTAACTCAGAGCTGTGGTCAAACCCTGCAGAATCTAGATCTTTCCCACTGGGATTTTCACCTGGGTTTCCTTCACATAATAAACTTATTTTAAAAAATATTTTCTCCTTAAAAATCTCTGTCTTCACCATTTTGAAGATGAAGTATAATTATATCCCTGTCAATGAGTATTTTCATTTATCCTATGCCTTGGATGTCATAGTCAGCAACAGGGGAAAAACTGCAATAAAGAACTTTTAAAAAGAGACTGGCCTGAACTGTGGGCTCTGGGCGATGACCTGTCAGCCCAGGTTCTGGGGAGGGACCCTGATACTGGGGAACCTGTGGAAGAGGTTTACGCAAGCTCACTGTGGTTTTTGCTTCTCTTTGCTTTGGAGCCTAAAACTACTTAGAAAACAGTCTGTTTTTTTTTAACACACAGAAAAGCTGAGAAGAAGGGTTTTTTAGAAGCCGGCAGTATCTTGCACAGACCACAGAGCCTCTGCTCCCTCCTGCAGGGTTGGGGCAGTGTGTGGCCCACGTGGAGAGTCTGTGGACGCCTGCCGGCTGGCCCTGCCCCTACCACGTGCTCAGGCAGCCATGCGCGCTTTCCCTGCATCGCCCCCCGCATCGCTCCCCGCATCGCTCGGTCCCCCTGTGTCTGTGAGAGCTTATCTGGCCCTTACCCAGCTACAGTCACCCTAGTAATTCTGCTTAATTCAATATTTTGATGTTTTTTAAACACACAAAACATGTTTGAACGCTAAAGAATCATGATTCAGTAGTGATTGCCAGGAAGCCCTAGGCAAACTTCTGCAGGTAACTCGAGCTCGTGAAGACAGCTCGCTAGGAGCTGGGTGTGGCTGGCAGGTGAAATCTAATTAGATGTGCTGTGTGACAGCTTCATTTTAACGAGAGCACCCCGGGCCAGATATTGACGCCGGCGATCGCCCGGTTTATGGAGGAGGGTGTTAAAACCCGCAGCATCGCTCACGCCTTGTGTCTGGAGTCCGGCAGAGACAGTCCACGGTGGACACCTCATGCGATGCCCCTCCTCCTGCCCGGGTGGACAACACGCCGCCCAGGGCTCCAGAGACCCTTAGCGTGCGTGGCTGAGCCCCGTGGCTGTTTACACTCCAGGCAGTGAGTATGTAGGTGTTTCCTGGGTGGTTAATTGTTTGGCTCTCTGGAAAGCAGCCTCATCAGGTGTGGACTTGAGCGCTGCCGTGACACGCCTTGGGTCACGTTTCCACACATCTGCGGGCAGCACCCATGCTGTGTGGGGATCTGGGGACCAAAGTTCTGGGTTTGCTGGTGAGAACGTGAGGCGTGCACACCTTCCTGCCTGGAGAAGTGGACAGGGTTCACATGAGAGGTGACCTCGGGTCTCCCACTGATCGCCCGCTCCGTTCGTGCCCTCGAGGCGTTGCCTTGCCCTCACACTGTACGGCCCAGACCTCCCTGCCCCCTCTGAGGTCCCCCGTGTGGAGGGCCAGGGCCTCCTGCGGCCCAGGCGGGCGGGCGGCCGGGCCTCAGCCCTGCTGGTCAGCTCGCCCGCGTCCCGGAGGCTCCCACGAGCCCTGGCCGCCGCTTGGCGCTGATTTAGGACAGAGGGAGCTCTTCCTCCCCAGAGTCACCGCCCTCTGTCTGCTCTGAGGCTTCTGTTGCCACCGCTCTGTGCAGCATCCTTTCGTTCCAAAGCCTCTTCTACCAGGACGACTTCGGGTTTGACTGTCTCTCTTCTAACACACGGCCCTCCCTCCCTCAGGCTCCCACAGTCAAGCTTCCAGCAGGAGTAACTCACACTATCTCAAGTGAAGTCTTCCTTTTTGTGTTGGTAAACAGCTTTTCTGAGGTCTAATTCACATACCCTGTGATTCATCTCATTTCAGTGTGTGATTTCAACGCTTTTAAGGTATCCACAGACACACAGTCAGTTTTAGAACAGTCTTGTCACCTCAGAAAGGAACCGCACGCTTGTCAGTTACACTCCTTTATCTGACTACCATGCCTCCCCTTATGCCTCCCCTCCAGCCCTTTCTGTGCTTTGTTTCGTTTTCTTTTTTAAAAAAATTAGTATATTTATTTTAATTGGAGGCTAATTACTTTACAATATTGTAGTGGTTTTGCCATACATTGACATGAATCAGCCACAGGTGGACGTGTGTCCCCCATCCTGAACCCCCTCCCACCTCCCTCCCCAGCCCATCCCTCTGGGTCATCCCAGTGCACCGGCCCTGAGCGCCCTGTCTCATGGATCAACCCTGGACTGGCGATCTATTTCACATATGATAATATACATGTTTCAATGCTATTCTTTCAAATCATCCCACCCTCACCTTCTCCCACAGAATCCAAAAGACTGTTGTTTATCTCTGCGTGTCTTTTGCTGTCTTGCATACAGGGTCATCGTTACCATCATTCTAAATTCCACATATATGCGTTAGTATACTGTATCGGTGTTTTTCTTTCTGGCTTACTTCACTCTGTATAACAGGCTCCAGTTTCATCCACCTCATTAGAATGGATTCAAATGCGTTCTTTTTAATGGCTGAGTAACACTCCACTGTGTATATGCACCACAGCTTTCTCATCCGTTCTTCTGCCGATGGACATCTAGGTTGCTTCCAGGTCCTGGCTATTGTAAACAGTGCTGTGATGAACATTGGGGTACACGTGTCTCTTTCAGTTCTGGTTTCTTTGGTGTGTATGCCCAGCAGTAGAATTGCTGGGTCGTATGGAGAAGGAAATGGCACCCCACTCCAGTATTCTTGCCTGGAGAATCCCATGGACGGAGGAGCCTGGTGGGCTACAGTCCATGGGTCACAAAGAGTCGGACACGACTGAGCGACTTCACTTCACTTTTCACTATGGCAGTTCTAGTTCCAGTTTTTTTTTAAGAAATCTGCATACTGCCTAAACAACACTTTTACTCTGTTGACTTCCGAGTCTGTAAACTTCCCTATTCCAGACATTCTTGTGAATGATTCACACGCTGTGTGGTTCTTCCCTCAACCCAGTGTTGCTGAGGTTGATCCATGATGCAGAATATCTCAGTGCTTTGCTCTCCTATGTGGTAAAGCAATACCTCATTTGTGAGCACACCACAGTTTTCTCCATCATTCATCAGTGCTGGACGTTGTGGGTTATTTTCACCTTCTGGCTATCATGACTAATGCTATTATAAACATTCAAATAATTTTAAAAGGATGCACTCTCCCACTCCTTCTTCATTTTTCCCTTTTTCCCCTTTTGAGAGCCAGACATTAAAGACTAGAACATTAAAAAAGCAAGAGCAGGACGTTCCCTGTGGTCCACTGGCTAAGAATCTACCTGTCGATGCAGGCGACACAGGTTCGATCCCTGGTCTGGGAAGATCCCTCACGCCATGGGGCAATGGGGCCCGAGAGCCACAGCTACTGAAGTCTGTGCGCCCTGGAGTCCATGCTCTGCTGCAAGAGAAGCTGCCACAGTGAGCAGCCTGCATGTCAGGGAAGGGCAGCCCCTGATCGCCGCAGCCAGAGAAAGCCCACACACATCAACAAAGAGCCAGTGCAGCCAGAAATGAACAAAAATAAGTAAATAATTAAATCTTAAAAATACCACGAGCACACATGGGGAGACTATAAAGTGACCACACACGCTTAGGGAAGGCTCAGAAGAGACCGGAGAAGAGCTACCTCAGCCTGATCCCCAGCATAAAGCAGCTCACACGCGCGCACACACGCCCACACAGCAATCGACGAGATAGCGACAAAGCTCAGCAACCCCCGGGGAAGGGCGAGGACCCAATTTCCAGTTACCAGGGTATCCCGTTCAGTGTCCAGTCTTTAACGAAAAAGTCACAAGGCATAAAACGAGGTAGGAAGATATGGCTGAGATAAAAGAAAAAAGAAATTAACACGATCTCGGAGGAAGGAAATTGGTAGATATGTTAGACAAAGACTTTAAAACAACTACCATAAACATGCTCAGAAAACTAACGGAAGATGTGAAAAAAAATCAAGGAAATAATATCTGCACAAAACAAAATATTACTAAGGAAACAGAAATCCTAAAAAGATACAAAAAAAGTTTCTGAGAATGTGAAGCACAATAATTGATGAAAAATTCACCACAGAGTCTCAGAAGCAGATTTGTGGCTCAGAAGAAAGACTCAGCAGTCCCGAAGAGAAGACAGCGGAAATTGCTGAGTCTGAAAACAGAAGCAAAGAGTGAGGAACAGTGAGCAGAGCCTCAGACGAGGGGACCCTGCAGGAGGCCCAGCACACTCACTGCGGGAACTGCAGGAAGGAGCGCGAGGAGGCCTCAGGGGGCTTCACCTGGCTTCTCCACACTCACTGCGGGAACTGCAGGAAGGAGGGCGAGGAGGCGTCAGGGGGCTTCACCTGGCTTCTCCTCACTCACTGCGGGAACTGCAGGAAGGAGGGCGAGGAGGCGTCAGGGGGCTTCACCTGGCTTCTCCTCACTCACTGCGGGAACTGCAGGAAGGAGGGCGAGGAGGCGTCAGGGGGCTTCACCTGGCTTCTCCTCACTCACTGCGGGAACTGCAGGAAGGAGGGCGAGGAGGCCTCAGGGGGCTTCACCTGGCTTCTCCTCACTCACTGCGGGAACTCCAGGAAGGAGCGCGAGGGGGCTTCACCTGGCTTCTCCTCACTCACTGCGGGAACTGCAGGAAGGAGGGCGAGGAGGCCTCAGGGGGCTTCACCTGGCTTCTCCTCACTCACTGCGGGAACTCCAGGAAGGAGGGCGAGGAGGCCTCAGGGGGCTTCACCTGGCTTCTCCTCACTCACTGCGGGAACTCCAGGAAGGAGCATGAGAAGGCGTCAGGGGGCTTCACCTGGCTTCTCCACAGAGGCCACGCAGGCAAGAAGAGAGTGAGTGAAAGATTTAGTCTCCACAGAAGCCAAAAGGGCAGACACCACAAAAATCAAGTACTTTGTATTAAAGAACATTATCAGTAAAATGAAAGGACAACATACAGGAACAGAAAAAAATTAAAACCTGTAAGACTGCACTCTGTGTATGTGCACGTTTATATGACTATACTTACATGGGGTCTCAGAGAGTCAGACATGACTGAGCGGCTGAACTGAACTGACACCTATCTGTTCATCTATCATCGACCTATCCATCTGTCTGCCCGACTTTCTATCAAGAGTGGAAGAAAATGATCATCAGAATATTTAGGACAGCAGTTTGCTGGGCTGGAGGGTGGTGTGTTCAGGCGCTCAGCCGTGCCCAGCTCTGCAACCCCGTGGACTATAGCCCGCCAGGCTCCTCTGTCCACGGGACTTTCCAGGCAGGAACACCTGAGTTGCATGGGTTGCCTTGCCCTCGTTCAGGGGACCTTCCTGACCCGGGGATGGAATCTGCATCTCCTACGCCTTCTGCATCGGCAGGTGGTTTGGTTTTTCTTTTAGCCACTAAGCTACCAGGGAAGCTGAGGAAGGTGACAGAAAGAGAGAGACTGCAAAGAAGCTTCACCTTCATCACTTGGGACCTTCCGTTTCTTAAGTTCTTTGGAAGATATGTGAGTATTTGTATGATTATTTAAAGAGAACATGGATATTATATTTACTCTCTCATGTGAAAATCTCACAAAGATAATTGGTTCAAGTTTTGAGTTTTCTTAGCAGTTTTTTTCTCTCCCTTTTCGGGGCTTCTACCACTATTTCTCTTAGAAGGAGAGATTGAAATTAGGCATTCACATTTCCACAAATTTAGATAGACTGAAATGTTGGAACGAACAAACGAACCGGTCTCTGGCACGCGTAAGTGTTCGCTGCGTCCACCTGGAGCCAGCTCTGGGTGCAGCTGGGCGAGGCGGAGGGCGCGTGTGAACCCACACTCGCCGTCTCGTGCGGTCTCCAGGGCTCGCGGCCCCTCGCAGGCTTGTCCTGTCGGCTCGGAATCTGGAGCCTCTGGGTCGCTGGCGGGGACACGTGGAGTGTGCCCTCTGGGACAGGCAGGCGTGCTGTGTGGACAGCAGGCCTGTCCCTGCATCCAGCCACCACCCAAGAGCATCGAGGAGGTCGGGAGGAGGCGGAACAAGTCACCCCCTTGACGCTCCCTGTGGCGCGCTGCGATCGCTCCTACTCTGAGACCTCGGTTTCTCACGGTTCATGCGTTTCTTGGAGTGAAGACGCAGGAGAGCCCCTGATGTGCCCTTGGGTGAAGCCCTGGAACCCGAGCCGGGCCAGTCCTGGGCCCAGAAGCCTCAGACCTGGTGCCCAGCCGGCAGGAAACGTTTGTTCGCGGGACCTTTGGAGTCTGTTTGGGGATAACTGGACCAGGTGCCCCTTGCACTGCACTTCCTGGCCTGGTTCATGTCATCTTCTGGGAAGCCATCCACCGGCAAGGGGGTAGCTTTAGAGAAACGATCAAAGAAAGCATCTCTGATTGTATGGTCTTCATTTCTGAGCAGCAGCAGCAGGCCTGCCAGCCCTGCCTTCGTAGGGAGCTATGAATAGTGCGTGTCCCTTTGATCACCAGCTCTCAACGCTCATCTTATGTACTTTCCAGAAACGAGCACTTGACAACAATGGTAAGAACTCTAAGCTGCTTCCTTGGTAGACTGCATGGGTCTACACGTCTGCCCCGAACTGAACTGTCACATTTTTCTAAAACACGTGAACGTTTTCAGAGCTGCACCCACAAGGGCTCCGGAGGGAAGGGGGCCGTGCCCGGCGGGTCAACACTTGCAGGGCCCGCGGGGGCACCCGGACCCCTTTCCCCCCGGTGGGTCCCCATGTCTTTCACTATGTTTCTGCTTGACAGAAACTTATTTCTGAAATTACTAAAATGTCCATCTGTTGCTGCTCCCAAAGCAGTCTTTGTGACACTGGGCTGGTTTGCGTGTTGGACACGGGGAGAAGGCAGACGGGCCATCATCTGCCCTCTGAGCCCCGGGGAATCCTGCTCCCACCCTTTTGTAAAACAAACAGGCAAACCCTAACGCCCCTCGGACTCTCTGGAGAGGATCTTTAACAGACTCCTCCCTTTCCTGCGTCTCACCCACAAAGCCTGCATTTCTATCGCTCTTTGCGGGTGTAGTCTCTGAGGTTCTGAGGGACCCCGGGGAGAGGCAGTTGGTCCCTCTGGGTGGGACATGGTCAGGGCACACGTGGCTGCTCTAAACCGACACTGGGCCCCCTGCAGGGGCCGCGCTGACCCACCGGACAGTCAGGCCCCTGGACAGGCCTCCTTCCGGCCAGTGTGAAGGGCAGAGGCTGAGCCTCCATTCCTCAGCCTCCCATTTCCCTGGGTGTCTGCTCCCGGCTCCTGGTCTCCAAGACCCCCTCGTCCAACAATCCCAGGTTCTCTCCCTGCTTTCTTTCTGGCTCCCGCCCAGTTTATCAATGGTTTTATCAGGGAACGAATTCCAAACAATTCTTAACAACAAAACCACCAGCAGCCTTCTCAGCAAAGCGACTCTGTCCTGGAAGACTAGGGTTGGGAATGCAGACAGTGGAATTCGGGTGGGGGTCCAGGCCCCGAGGTAAGGTCTGTGCAGAGCTGGGGGTCCAGGCCCCGAGGTAAGAGCCGTGCAGAGCTGGGGACCGCCTCTCACATGGATGGTGTCCGCGCACCCCTCCCACGGCTGTTCAGAGTCTTTGCTGCCCTGACATTTGCTTGTACAAAACTCTGATGAAATTCTGAGGCTTCTGGAGGTGGGGAGAGACCTTTTGTCCAAAGCAGACGTGGTTTCCTTCACTGCACTGGACTTGATCACAGGGCCCTGCCCTGCAGCGGGGGTGGGGGAGACACTCTGACCAGGACCACTGGGGCTTCCTGAGGGTTCTGGTGCCCAGGGGTCACTTGACGCTTTGAAAACACAGACTTCTTCTGGGGTCACCACCCTCTGAGGCGGTGTCGACTGCTGGAAACCTTGCGGAAAGATTGGGAAGGAGAGATTCTGTCTTCATGTGAGGTTTCCAGCCAGTTTGGTTCCAGACCAATGAAGTCACATAAGCAGCTGGTTAGCAGGGCTGGTCCCGCCTCCCTCAGAGTCCTCTGATGTTCCCCGCGCCCCCCGTCCCCCTCCCGCTAAGCATGCCCTGGAATGTTCTAGCGTAAACTCCACACTAGGACCTAAGCAAACAGTGGCTGGGTCTTGAGAACAGAACGCTAGGCCAAGAATTCCAATGGCAAGCTGCGTCTTCAAGAATCCGCTGGTCACTGAGGGAGGATCTCCTGTAAGAGGGCAGGGGACCCTGAGCCCAGCGGCTCCCACACGCGTGTCTCTGGCTCCCACGCGTGTGTCTCTCTGGCAGCCGAGCTCACGCCAGCTGGAGAAGGTGCAGGGTCTCCTCTGTGAGGACGGAATTTTGAACTCAGCTCCTGAGCACCCCGTGACACAGTGGTTCTACAGCCACGAATACGCGTTATGCTGAGTTCATCCCAGACTTTGCCTCACATAACCCACATTAGAGAAGTTTCTCTGCAACGTGGGGGCATGTGGTAAACAGCTCACTCAGCTCCGGGCAGGGTTTCCAGCCGTGGAAGTAAACACAAGCTCTGAGTCAGAATCAGATCACGCTCAGGGGCCGAGACGAGCCTGACCGCCCCGCTTGCTCTCTGCGCCCCAGTTCTGTGCAAGTGTGTGCATCTGAAGAGACGTGCAGCCCATCGCCTTAAACTGCAAGTTCACTGAGGTCTGGGATGTGATAGGCAGGTCAAAGCTGGCCAGGAAGGACAGGGCTTTTGAACAAAACCAAGACTGCAAACAGGACGAGAGGCTCCACCTCGGAAAATGTCGCTGAAGGAGAGGAAGCCTCGAACGTCGCCTATCAAACGAGGAGGGAGACCCAGTGTCGGGGAAGGACGAGCCGAGCAGAGTCCCAGCTGAAGAGCGCCAGCCCCTGGTGACCAACCCCTGACCCAGTGGGTCACCTCTGCTGCTAGAAAGCCACAGTTTTCTTTACAACAAGGCCTGCAGGCCAGAGGGAGCGACTAGAACATCAGAACCTCCATGTGTAAGCCACTCAGTCGTGTCCGGCTCTGTGCGACCCCGGGGACTGCAGCCCGCCAGGCTCCTCTGTCCATGGGATTCTCCAGGCAAGGATACTGGAGTGGGTGGCCATGCCCGCCTCCAAGCTGTTTCAATCTACACGTTTCTTTAAAAATCTCCTTGTCTCTGGGAGTGGTTTTTCCTCCCCTGGGGCCTCAGAGCCGTCTTTCCAAGTCTGCAGTCTCCGAGGAGAGGGCACGGGGTCCCTGGGCCCGTCACCAGTGGCTGTTGCTGCTGAGGCAGAGCGCAGTTGCTCTCCGAGGACGTTCGCGTCCCGAGGCGAGGAGGGGGCCGTCTGCCTCTGGGAGGCTGTGCCCTGCTGTGTTGCGGTAGAGTCACAGATCCGCTTGATCTGCGGGAAGTGTGTGTTGACTGAACGTTGCGGAGTTCAGGCGCGGATTGTGGAACTCTGCAGCCAGCATCCACTCCCAGCTCAGCGTTTCTGGCTGCGGCCCGTGGGCACCAGAGCGCACCTTCTGCTCTCTGGACAAGCAGGGGAGGGTCCCTCTGACAAGAGGACAAGAAATGGTCCTGGCACTGAGGTTCTGAGGCACCAGGTCTGCCTTTGAGTTTTCCTGTTAAATGCTGAACAGTGGGGTGTGCTTCGACTCAGGAACATCCAAAACCAGTGCAACCTTTCCGTCCGAAACTCAGAAACTCCCCGGAGGGGCGCTGAGGCAGACCCCAGCTCCCACAGACCCCTCAGTACCCGAGAGAGTCCCGGAGTACCCTACCTCCCTCAGAGGTCGTCTGGCTTTGCTTTGTGGGTAAAACCTCAAGGCCCTTTGTCCCTCGGTGAGCATCTCATCCCTCCTCCGGGCTGTGTGTGTGTGACGGGGCTCAGGTTGCCTCTAAGTGCTTCCACCTGTGTGTACAGAGCTAAACCCATCCTGTTTCAGTTATGACCGCAAATAATACACACAAACACTCGATACCTCAGCGTAATTTATGTGGTCTGCCTGCCTGGATTTCCCCAAGAAATTCCACTTGAAATTCTCCCACATGCAGAGTGGGAAGAACAAATCTGTCCTTTGAGCACCGCGAAAGTGTGCTGTTCTCCTGAAAGATTCGTATTCTCTGAGAGCTCAGTGATTCACACCTGAGTGTCCATCACACTGACAGCCACCTTCACGAGGAGAGAGAGTCGGATCATTCCTGAGTGACCTCTGCATCAACCCCTCCGACACTGGAGTCCCCAGTGTGACGATGCTTCTCAGACTTTGCAGAACGTGGAGGGCCTCTCTGTAACTAGCGTGATGAATTTCCACAAAACATTCCCATTTTCCAGTTTACAACTAATGTAGTTCCTATAATGACACTTATATTCGCAGTGTTTAACTTAGTAGCATCAACTGTGACCCTAAACTCTGAACCAGGAGAAGATTAATTAGTGTCTCATTCTTCTTTACTGTGCACAAAAGCACATGGTTTTAAGCTTGCACAGCATACATGTATTATTTAGCATTACAGGTCTTCATACCTAGAAAGGAACCCAAAGCTCAGTTACTTGGGTCAATCAGTGTTCACTCTACAAATGAAGAAACGGAACCTAGCTTCAAAAGTCTTCAGTGATCCCCCCGAGATGACCTTGTGTCTCCTTATAAATGGAGCCAGTCTTCACTCTCCCCCATCAGTCACTGACCAGCTTTGTCCGTGTGTCAAGCCCCCCACCACATGCAGTGATGGAGCCCCCGCCCCTCCTCTGAGCCCCCAGCTGTGCGGGGGTATGACAGGCAGGTTGGCATCGATCACAGTGAAGGGTGGCTGGGGCGAGCACCCGGGGGGCTTGGCTGAGCCCTGGCGGCTGCAGAGACAAGAAATGGTCCTGGCGGCTGCAGAGACAAGAAATGGTCCAGGCACTGAGGTTTTGAGGCACGAGGTCTGCCTTTGAGTTTTCCTGTTAAATGCTGAACAGTGGGGCATGCTTCGACTCAGGAACATCCAAAACCAGAATTTGAGTCCAAACTTGCCAATCCTTGCTCGCTGCCTTACGATCAGCCAACCTTCTGACTTTCTCCACCTTCAAAGGGGCCAGGTTTGTGAACCGAGTTTATCTGAAAGGACCCTATGTGGAAAGTAAAGTTTGCAGTGTTTACTAAATAGCAGTTGTTACTTGATATACTTATTTATATTGTCACCTCTTTGGGAGGAAATGGTAAATTCAGGCTTCATTTCCACCCCTTTCAGGGCAGGAAAGCCCCAGGGACCTCTGCAGTGCCCTCCCGCCCAAACGTGGAACCCAGCTGCCATGGGCAGAGCCTTGGGGCCAGGCTGTGGCTGCCAGGAGCTTCGGGTCCCCTCCAGGCACCGCCTCTGGCCTGTGCTATCACTCCGTCCTGTCCAGGGATGGGAGTTCAGGGCCGCAGAGTCGCCCAGGAGCCCCAGAAGGTGGGCTCGCCCTGAAGGGCTGGGGATGGAGCTGTGGGGCTTGCTGGGTGGAGTGGAATTGACTCGGGACCTTTTTGGTCCAAATCTGCAAGCTTCCTGAGATGCCTCATTCTTAAACCTCCGCATGGTGGATAGTGGAAGGGGAGGCAGTGCTCTGTGAGAAAGGTCGAGCCCCATGGACACCTGGCCAGGACCCCACCCACCCCCTGCCCGGCCCCCGGGAGCAGCTGCCCAGGAAGGACAAGGCGCCCAGGCCTTCTCTTTGTTCATCTTTGCACAGCTGAGAAAGCTTGGGGTTTTCAAAAGAAAGTTCACCAAAGCACCACAGGAGAGCAAACAGCGAATGAACAAAGAAGAGACAAGAAGCATAAAAACAGTCTTCAAAGCTCCGACTTGGACGCCGCTGGGCTCACCTCCCACCCCAGGCTCGCCAGCCCGGCCGGCCGGCAGAGCCCGTCCTGAGCAAGTCCCTGCCTCCGCCCCGGGCTGTGTCCAGGAGAGGGTCCTGCTGCCAAAGAGAGGGGACAAGACGGATAGGCTGGGCCACAGCCGGGAAGGGTGACCAGGGCCAGAGCCGGTCTAGGACCGTGCCTGGGGAAGATGGGCTTGGACCAGCCCCGGAGGCCAGGGTCAGGAAGATGGAGAAAAACACGGCGCCTGTCGACGGAGACGTGAGCACGTGTGACAGGACCAGGGCAGCGCTGGGCGAGGCTCTGACTGGGGGCTGCTCCCCCGCAGGAGGGGCTCACAGCCACAGTGGCCCACTCGAGCCTGACGCGCCTGCGGTCCGGCCTCCGCCTCTCGGGGCAGCGGCACGACCGGGCGCACCGTGGGCTGAGACCCGCCGGCCTGTGCCGCGTGGCCGAGGGCTGCAAGTGCTGTAAATGCTGTGAAGGCTGCAGACGCTGGCCTGGACTCTGTTCCGGTCCCCGGTGACCAGCCGGCCGTCCCACAGCCCCCAGCATCCCAGCCTGGCCTTCAGGCCCCCAGCGTGGGGGCAGTGAGGGGCAGATCTGCCTGAAGTGGCAGGCGCCAGGCCCTGGGGACGTGCTGGACGCGAGTGGGAAGGACACGGGAGGACCCACGCAGCCAGTTCACTCAGGACCATGAGGGGTCACAGGCCGGAAGCCCCGAAAGTCAGCTTCTCTGGGGTCGACCCCTCTCACCCAGGGCCTGCTTGTCCTCTGCCCGCCCCCAGAGCGAGGAAAGGCCACTTTACTGGGAACAGACCCACGGCTTCGAAGCTGGTTGACAAGTAAAGTCCATTTTCCCCACATCACTCAAAACTACCAACTCCAAGAGTCCAGGGCCAACGCCTACCTTCATTACTGCTGCACAGCAGGCCCAGGACCACGCCTCGCAGACGCCTGGATTGGTGGTTTAATGACAAAGAAAGAATCCACGTCATAAAGTTGAACAGGTAGCTAACTTTGGACTTGCAGGTAAAGATCAGAAATGAAGAGATTACGCCCTCACCTCTGAAAGCCATAAAAGTGAATTAGAAAACAAATTCCACCTCTGATTGAATTCAGAAGGGAAAACAGTTTAAGAATAGGAAGAATTCCACTAGGTAGAAGGGCGTTTGGATCAGCCGGGAGCGGCGTGGCTGCCCCAGCTTTGTCCTCCCGCCCTCCTGACCCTGGGCTCCTGGCCATGCGGGGTCAGTGGAATCAAACTTCTCCAGCTTGAGCCTGAGAGGGCTTCATGCCCTGGGTTTAGTCTCTTTGTCCAGGAGCGGGCACGGAACCCAAACAAGACCCACCAGAACCCAGCAGGCCCGACCCTGATGCTTCCGTTGCTCTGTTGAAGGGAGCTTCTCTCTTTTTTCCACTGGAGTAAATGAGACTCACATGGCCAGAAGATTCAACTGGCCTCCCAAGGTCCCAAGGGAGGGCCCTCCTGACAATGAGCACCTGCAAAGAGGCAAAGCCAAGAAGCAGAGACAGTGATTCATGATGACGCCAAAGCCCTGGGCTTGGCAGCTGTGGTCGGCAGTTGGCTGTTTAGACTTTGGGGCTCCCTCAGCTGCCAGCGAATCTGGAACAAGCCCCCATCCCCCTCCCAGAGCGTTGCATGCCCTCTGACCTGCAGTCACCCTGGGAGAAAGCGGGTCCCACGACTTGATGGCCCTGCCTTGAGGCAGAGGTGAGCCCACGGACGGGCGAGCTGAGCGCCTCTGTGGCCTGGGCCTCTGCATCGGGGGGCACAGCCAGAAGCAGGACATTTCAGACCATTGCCGTGTGAGCAGGGAGAAGTCAGGGTTGAGTCACAAGCCCGACAACCCTCTGCCCAGCTACTGGCTGGGGAAACATTTTCCCCCACACCTCAGGAAGGACGTGTGTCCCCAGGCGGCAGGTTTTGTTGAAAAGCATTTGGTGACGATAGAGCTGGCTGGCAGCTGTCGGCTGTACCAGAACACTCCGCCCTCCTCCACCCTGTGTTCTAGCAAATATCAGATCCAGAAAAAACCATCCCAGTAGAGCGAGAATAACAAGCAGAACCATGTGCATGAACATCACGAACGTCTAAGTAGAAAGGGAGGAAAATTGGAAGCAAATAACGAAGAAGAATACACTTAAAAAGAAGAATCATCGCAGGTGATAAAATGAAATTTTAGGAAAATGCTTGTCCACACTCCCAAATAAACAGAAGAGCAAATACTCTTTTGACAGTTGGTTGAGAAATACCTTAGAAAAGAGACCCAGAAGATGTAAAAGGAGACTGCAGAGCCCAGAAAGGCGGCTGAGGGTAACAACATAGCTGTTAATGGGGGAAAGTGGGTAGTTTAGACGAAAAACTAGAATATGCACCACTGGGCACAGAGTCAGTAGTGTGAAAAATCACCCAGGCTAAGGGAAATAAAAAGGTCTAGTGAGTAAAGATAAAATGAAAGCTATATAAAGCTGGACCGAAAAGTACTAAATTGAGTGTAACTGGTGTTCCCGAAGACAGAATACACAGAAAAATAAAATCACTCGAGTATAACAGAACAAAGCATTTCTAAGAAAGTGCAAGCCCTGAAATGGAAGGTGAAAAGGGCGCACTTTGTATCAGGAGAAACAACGACACAGAGTGTAAACACTGAGTCGTGTCTTGGTAAAATTATGGAAATTTAAGGACTGAGAGTAAATACTGCAAAAGAGCAAGCCACTCCTGAAGCTGAACGCCAGGACTTCTCTCAGAGGAGCCCTGATGCCTCGAGAGGAGGTGGAAACGCTCTGCGATTCCGAGGGGAGCGTGTGGCCTGACCGCAGCTGGTAATTTCTGCCCAGTTAGATTCCAGCTCGTCGTATAAGAACGTGGGCATTTAACAGCACGAAACATTTTGGGGAAATTACTTGGCAACTGTATTTACTGAGAGAGGAGCTAGAACAAAGAACGCAGGGTTTCAGAAGGAGCTGAGCAGAAGAACCCGTGTGGGCACTGTGTACAGCCTCAGGGAGAAGGAAAGATACAGCAGTTGCCAGCTTTCAAAGGCTCTGCTTTGAAGCCCTCCCCCTGCCTGCGGACGCTGCCGCCTTGCATGGCCCAGAATCCTCACCGCCGCTCATCACCCTTGATGCGTGTCGCACTGCGGCGCCTTTGTTCACCCACCAGACTGGCAAGCGCCCGAAGGCCCGCGAGCGTCCCTGAGCGGCGGGTGTGAGGAGGAGCGTCTGCTGACCCACAGGAGGGTGTGCGCCCCGGGGCCTCCTGGATGGAGGGTGCCTGCCCACCCCCACCTGCCCTCTGACCCAGAAGCTCCATTTCTGGAATCCGCCCCTCAGAAACCCTTGTCCCTGTCTTCCATGAAGTTTGTCAAGCCTGTTACTCTTTGCATCATCGTCCGGCAGCAAGAAGGTGGAGACAGTCTGCATGGTCGACGTGAAGTTGGTTAAACAAATCGGGTGCTCCCCGGGGACACAGCCCACAAAACAGACAAGGCCTAGCAGGATCAGACGTGGAGCGACACCCCGAAACCTCCCAGAAATGTTTCTGAAGGAGTGCGATGTGCCTGTGCAGATCATTTATTTCTTTAAAGGGAGGGAAATAATCGTAAAATATCCCTGAAAGGATAAGCCCTTCAAACGGGAATCAAGGAGAGGCTTGGCACTCGGTACATTTATTCTCATAATTTTTATTTACTCTTTTGAACAGTTTTTATTTCATATTTCAAAGTTTCTTTAAAAACATATGAAACAAGGCAAGACAAAAAACGTTCCCCTGTTGGATTGGACCTGTGGGTCCTTGGCCCCTGGAGAGGCTCAGGTCTGCCAACAGTGCGACGACCTTTGCGTCTTTGAGTCACTGAATCAGCTGTCAGGCCACAGGCTGTAAATGTACTTGATTTATTTGCTGCCCTGTTAAAAATGACTTCATACATTGAAAGTTCTCCCCATTCTCTTTTCTTCTTTTTATAAAATAATAAAAATTCCTTCTATTCACTATATGAGAATCCTACAAGCAAATTAAATTTTCATTGCCCAAGTCTTCACTATTTCGAAGAATAATTGAAAGTTTTGCCAAACATGTCATCTGAAGCAGCTGAGCTATAAAGATTTTATATAATCCCATCATCCAAATAAATCAAGAATGGTGAACATTCTTTCTACAATGAGTTGCAAAGTTTGTTGGGTCAAAAGTAGCTTTTTGAGAAAATGAACTACGATAGAACGTAATAGAATAGAAAATACCCTTAAAAGCGAAAGTCTCTCAGTCATGTCCGACTCTTTGTGACCCCACGGACTGTATAGCCCACGGAATTCTCCAGGCCAGAGTACTGGAGTGGGTAGCCGTTCCCTTCTCCAGGGGATCTTCCCAACCCAGGGGTCGAACCCAGGTCTCCCGCATTGTAGGTGGATTCTTTACCAGCTGAGTCACCAGGGAAGCCCAGAAAATATCCTTAAATCACAGGTAATGAAAATATATGTTCTGGGCTGTGATGAAATTTCTATTTCTGATGTAGGAGATGCTGAGGGTCCTGGGGAGGCAGTGACAGACGGGACTGGCCCTTTTCCTGCCGTAACAGTGTGGGCAGTCCATCGTGGAGGGGGGGCGATGCAGAATTGAGCAAACGGACAAGCCAGAGCAGGTTGTGAAGAGCACCTAGAAGGGGCCTAGGAGAGGCTGGTGGAGGCGCCAGGGATAGGAGCCCCTTCCTTATGGGCAGGACCCTAGACGACCTCTCTGCGAGGTGATTTGGAGCTCCGGGTGGAGGGCCTCGGGAAGAAGCTCCAGGTGCAGGCGCAGACCGAGCCGAGGAGGAAGGGCAGGGCATCCTAGGGCTGGAGACCCGGGAACATGGCAGGACACGGCAGGAGCTAGACCAGGCCATGCGGCAGGAGTTTGCTCCAGGTTCAGCCTGAGGCCATGGAGGGACTCGCAGTTTTAAAATATCCTCCTGACTTCTCAGCCTAGCATGAGCTGGAAGCAGGCCCAGGTGGTGGCTTCTCCAGGGACTGCAGAGGGATGGAGAGGAGGGGCGGCACCGCCTTGACTTGGAGGCAGGCCGTTGTGGCACCAATGCAGGGTGAGCAGCAGGAGAGCGTGCAGAAGACGACCGGCCTCGAGGCTTTGACTGCCGGGGGCACCAGTACCACCCGCTGCACGTTTGGGGTCGTCTGCTGGTCCACAGACTCGATGACATGCCAGCGGCGGGACGTGCCGTCAGCTTTGGCCTCACGCCCCATGCTTCATATACGGTGTGCTAACTTTCCCGAATGACGCTCTAAGTGTACGTCCACCGTCACGTTCACATACACAGCTGACTCTTGAACAGCACAGGTTTGAACTGTCCGCTTAAATGTGGATTTTTTCAGTAAATGTGTGTGTGCTTAGTGGCTCAGCTGTGCCCACCTCTGCCATCCCATGGACTGTATCCCACCAGGGTCCTTTGCCCTTGAGATTTCCCAGGCAAGAGTACTGTAGGGGGATGTCACTTCCTTCTCCAGGGTACCTTCCCGACCCAGGAATGGAACCCGTGTTGCCTACGTTGGCAGGCAGAATCTTTACCACTGGCACCATATGTGAGAGTTGGACCATAAAGAAGGCTGAGTGCCAAAGAATTGATGCTTTTGAACTGTGGTGTTGGAGAAGATTTTTGAGAGTCCCTTGGACTGCAAGGAGATTAAGTCAGTCCATCCTAAAGAAAATCAGTCCTGAATATTCATTGGAAGGACTGATGCTGAAGCAGAAGCTCCAATACTTTGGCCACCTGATGTGGAGAGCCCACTTATTGGAAAAGACCCTGATGCTGGGAAAGACTGAAGTCAAAAGAAGAGGGTGACAGAGGATGAGATGGTCAGATAGCATTACTGACTCAATGGACGCAAGCGTGAGCAAACTCTGGGAGACAGTGAAGGACAGGGAAACCTGACCTGCTGCAGTCCATGGGGTCGCAGACAGTCAGACACGACTTGGCAACCAAAGAAGGGGAACAGCAAGGTCTAGCACATGTATCCACAGGTGTGTGCATAAATGTCTGTATGTACGTGCATGTATGTGTATGCACGTGTACATGTGTCTCTGCGTGCACACGTGTGTGTCTATGTGTATGCATGTGCATATGTGTCTCTGTGTGCACATCTGTGTCTATGTGTATGCACATATGTGTCTCTGCGTGCACACGTGTGTCTATGTGTATGCACGTGTGTATGTGTCTCTGTGTGCACACGTGTGTGTCTATGTGTATGCACGTGTGTATGTGTCTCTGTGTGCACACGTGTGTGTCTATGTGTATGCACATGTATATGTGTCTCTGCGTGCACACGTATGTGTATCTGTGTATGCACGTGTGTATGTGTCTCTGCGTGCACACGTATGTGTGTATATGTGTCTCTGCGTGCACACGGGTGTCTATGTGTATGCACGTGTATATGTGTCTCGCGTGCACACGTGTGTGTGTCTATGTGTATGCGTGTGTGTATGTGTCTCTGTGTGCACACGTATGTGTGTGCATGTGTCTCTGCGTGCACACGTGTGTCTATGTGTATGCACGTGTATATGTGTCTTGCGTGCACATGTATGTGTGTGTATGTGTCTGTGTGCACACGTGTGTGTCTATGTGTATGCATGTGTATGTCTCTGCGTGCACACGTGTGTGTCTATGTGTATGCACGTGCATATGTGTCTCTGCGTGCACATGTGTGTGTCTATGTGTATGCATGTGTGTATGTGTCTCTGCATGCACACGTGTGTATGCACATGTGTATGTGTCTCTGCGTGCACACGTGTGTCTATGTGTATGCACGTGTCTCTGCATGCACACGTGTGTCTATGTGTATGCACGTGTGTATGTGTCTCTGTGTGCACACATATGTGTGTATGTGTATGCACATGTATATGTGTCTCTGCGTGCACACATATGTGTGTCTATGTGTATGCACGTGTGTATACATGTGTGCAGGCATGAGCATGTACGTGCAGGTGTGTGCATGTGTACACGTGTGTGTGCGTGTGCATGTGCATATAAAGCATTCTCCCCCGGGAGACACCGGCCAACCCCTTTTACTCCTGTGAGAACCCGAGGCCTGGACTCTGAGCTCGCTCTTCTGTCGGCATCCCTGCTGCCTTCCTGGGAGGCTTGGCATTTGTGGAAAAAGCTAAAACGCTTTCACATGTATGGAAACAGGTAAAGCAGATCCCCTGTCTGAGTTCTTCCCATCGAGAACAAAAGTTAAACACCAAGGTCCCAGCCCCAGAGTGCAGGCCCGCCTGGGACTGGGGGCGGCTGGCCCCATGCCATCCACACGGGGGGACAGAGGGGGAACCTGCAGTTGGCAGCGGCTTGCTGGAAGCTCCAGGAAGAAAAGAAGTCCCGGGGAAACTTTGCCAGAGGGTGGGGATAAGGAACAAAGGATGGGGCCGGACCCTGCAGCTGAGCTCGGGGTGCCCACAGACTGCTGCCCACGCGCTGCGCTGCTGCTGTTTACTCAGCTCCACCTGCGTGGGCTCTGGGCCCCTCCCGGCCCTGAGAGTCACCCCATCGCCCGAGAGGCTGACCCGCCCGCCTCCTCTCACTGCCTGGAGCCGGGACTCCGTGGGTCCCGCCCCGTCCCCCCTGCCCCCGACCTCTGCCCGCAGGCACTGGCCCTCTTATCCCTGACAGACGCTGCTCCTGGCTTCATCCTGTGTCTCTCAAGCCCTAGGGGCTCTGACGGGTGTGTCTCCTGGGAAAGTCTGCGATGAAAAGGCCGAGAGAGAGATGTGTGGAATTCAGCTCTGAACAGCCATCTCTTCACCGTGTTTAAGTGTGCAGCTTAGCAGATGGAGTGTGTTCCGCTGGCGGGAGCAGACCCTCGACTCCCTGAAAATACAATGTCCTTGGGAGGGACAGCAAATTGACCCTGGTGCCCTGGGAGGATGAGTTTTCTGAGGCTACGAGGTCACGTGGCTTCTGTAGCTGGAGAGACAGGGCAGAAGCAGCCTGGGTACTAGGGAGGCTCAGGGACCAGGCAGAGAGCTGGGCACAAGGACCAAGCCCACCTCCAGCTGCCCCGACGTTGGGCCACAGTAGCCCCTCCGACCAGACAAGGGAGATTCCAGAAGAAAATAAAACAAAGCTTTCACAGATTTAAGATGCTAATAGTTAAAATAAACTGGCAAAAGCTATTATGCACAAATTTAAAAAAAAAATAAGCTGAAAAACAATGGTCTTCTTTTGATTTTTAACCTCAAGATTTACCAGACTGAAGAATTTTATAAAATTTCTTGGCAGTCCTCCAGAATAGAAGTCTCTAATTAAACAAGTCCAAGATACAGAGCCGTCAGCGCAGAGACTAGGAATAAAGCTCCAGGAAACCTCCTCTGCCTGCACCCCAGGCTTGTGGTCCTCCTTGAAGGAGGACCCCAGAAGCACTTTTTGCGTTTTACAAGATTGTGGTAAAACGCACATAGCGAAACTTGAACTCCCCGCTGGATCCACGGCTCAGTGGCCTCAGGCCCGTTGCCACCATCACCAGCCTCGACACCAGGACTCTCCTCACCTTGTGAGGTGGAAACCCTGTCCCCACGGGAACGCCCCGTCCCCCCGCCCTGCCCTGGACACCACCCTCCTGCTTTCTGTCACTATCCGAGGACTCTCAGGACCTCGCACAGGTGGGATCGTGAGATACCGGTCCTTTCGTGACTGGTCACCGCTCTGAGCGCCCTGTCCTCAATGTCCACCACGCTGTAGCTTGTGTCAAAATCTCCTTTTTTGAGGCTGAATAATATTGCATTCCCTTGTGTGGATGGAGCACATTTTGGATATCCATTCACCTGTGAATGGACACGTCCCACACTCTGGATGTTGTAAGCAATGCTGCTGTGAGCACAGTCATGGAAACATTTTGCTTTTATAAATCCCACCATCGTGGGACGACTCGTTGGATGATTCAGCTGCCTCATCAAGGTCCTCAGAGCCTCGGTGGGGTGTGTCTGCTGTTTCCTCACACAAAGGCCATGACTGGTGATCCTTGCTAAAGATGGTTTTGATGATTCCTTCCAACTTCTGGAAGTTAGGACAGCTCGTTAACCGGGGCTTTCTTGACAGCTGTCTTTCCAACTCCTTTAAGGTTTACATCAAAGTTCTGACTCATGTCAGGGATGAAAACCTTGATTGAAAATGAGCTAAAATGATGTGTCCAAGTGAAAACAAACAAACAATGAGATTTGAATGTGGTATAAGACAATGATGTATTCTTGGGGTAGCTCGTCTGAAGTCAGTCTGAAAGCCCAATTAGTCAAAGAGCTGGGAAAAACCCACGATGATTTCTGAGTTGGTGTCATCTTTCTCCTGATGATGAACGGGAGCTTGACGGGTGACAGTGACCTGATAACAGGAAGCTGGCGGTTGTGAGTCCTGGGCAAAGCGTGGCTGGATCTGGATGCCAGAGGTCGCGGCTTAAGTCCCAATTTGCTACCCGGGTCAACTACTTCCGCTTCCGGAGTCCATTTCCATTTCTGTAAAATGGAGACAATGATTTTTAGGAAAGCTCACAAGAATATCATGGGCATTGAGTAGCGTGAATGGTGGTGGGTCTGGCCCAGGGCCTTTCCTTCCCGCCCCTGAGAGACGGGCTTCATCGGTCAGGAAACGACGCCCATGCTGTCGCCCCTGGAGAGAAGTCTCACAACGGGGCTAGACTAGTTCAGTTGCCAAGTAAGAAAAAAGGTCCTTTCAAACGAGTGACTCAGGAAGCAGGTGCGGCGGCAGAGGGCTGGCACCCTGCGGCAGCCCCCGAGCTCGTCTGCCCTCTGCTCCAACACGCCGGCTGCCTCGCTGCCCCGGCCACGTGGGCAGAGGAGGCGTCACATCCACGAGGGGGCCGTGGCTGCAGCGGACGCATCCCCGGCTCTCCATCTAAGGGCTCCTTCGGGAAGGTCAGCACCTGGAGGCCGACTCTGCGAGGGAACCATGTGATGACCCGTTTCTTCTCTGGCTTCCTTGGTATTTGGTCTTGTGTCTCTGGGGTGTCTCTTGATCCCAGCTGCATCCAAGTGAACCCCTGACCTGCTGTTCGGTTCTCCCGGTGGCGTAGCCGCCCCAGGACGCTTCCGCTGCATCAGCTCTGTGCTTTCTTGAGGTGCAGGAGCTCTGCATGTCATGCGCACAGTCAGGAAACAGAGCATGCCATTAGAAACACTCTGGCGGATCCATTTCTTTGCATAATCATCGGGTTACCAGTGTCTGATTGCCAGTGCTAAGCCACGATGAACCAGGTACCTCATCTGGAGAGAACCACTGGGTGTGGGGCGTTGGGAGGATTAGCTCAGAAAACCAGGACAGGAACCCTGACACCCAGGCCCTAAGCTCATCTCTCATCCTGGCCGCTTGTTGAATGACAAAAGCAGCTGTGAGCACGTGGCCCTGCGCACGCAGCATCTTTCTAACCTCACACAGCGCAGGCTGAGTACAAGCGAGCAGCAGGTGCAGGGGATGCCAAGGACGGAGGAGGGCGAGGCCCTCCCTCCCCCGAGTCAGCGGATAGCAAGGGTGGACCAACCAGTCCATCCTAGAGGAAATCAGTCCTCAGTATTCACTGGAAGGACTGACGCTGAAGCTCCAATACTTTGGCCACCTGATGTGAAGAACCGATTCATTGAAAAAGACCCTGATGCTGGGAAAGATTGAAGGCGGGAGAAGAAGGGGACGACAGAGGATGAGATGGTTGGATGGTATCACCAACTTGATGGACATGAGTTTGAGTAAACTCTGGGAGATGGTGAAGGATAGGGAAGCCTGGCGTGCTGCAGTCCATGGGGTCGCAAAGAGTCGGACACGACTGAGCGACTGAACTGAACTAAAAGATGGATAGTAAACTGTGGATTGCAGGTGCACCAGGGCTCCAGGACAGAGCTGAGACGCTGCAGGACCCCAGCCTCAGCCGTACCGATGGGGAGGCAGCCTGAGTGGACCAGTTTTGGGGAGGACCACTGCTCTGAGCAGATCTTGTCCAAACAGATAAAGCCCACTGGAGACCATGGCTGAAAAGTCCAGTCTGCACACCTCCTGCTTGGGGAGGCTGTGGGTCTCAGGACAGGGTGACGGGGCCTCCAGGTGCTCCTTGGGGAGGCCATGTCCTCCTCCCTCCCCTACAGGGTTCCCAGGTGAGACCAGAGGCCCCTGTGAGCTTTCTGCTTCCTCCCGGAGGTGGGCCCACAGGTGCCGTATTAGCATATTTTCAGAACTGCTGCAGCCCAGGCTTTGATCCACTGGGCTCCCTTGTCTCAGAGAGCCTGAAGTCCCGCAGGAAGTCAGCAGCCTGTTGACTTTACTGGCAGGATAAACAAGCCTTTCTTGACCCACAGAACATGGCAGAAACTGACTTCCTTCCCACCGCCCGTGGAGTGAGGCAGTCTGAGACGGAGGAAGCGGAGGCGTGAGCATAGCCAGGATTCGGGGCAAAAGTCACTGCTGAACATCCAGCAAAATGCTCCCCATAGAGGCAGGAAGACATTGGGGCATCAGAGTCACCGCTCAGCTCCCCAGGAAAGGCGGGGGACAGTCCAAGACAGAGAGAGGGACAGACCCATCGCCCTGGGCGCATGGCCTGCCGACGCTGGTGTCTGAATGGGCCGGCTCCACGGTGGCTGTGCAGTCTGAAGCTGCTCCGTCTTATTTAGTGAAACGATTGCAAGTGGACTTGAACGACTTGCCCTTCGGTAACAGAGCAGCTAATGCGCTGAGAACTCAGACTCGAGGAGGTGAGCGTAGTGTGGAAGGGTGAGGAGGCCTGTGTTGGACTGATGCTGCCACAGAGGGCATCAGGGCCACGGAACCTGGCTTGCCGTGCGAGGTGTTTCCCTGAGCGTAAGTGCGGCTGTCGTTTCTGTTCTTCTTTTTCCCACTTACGGCTGCTCCTCCGAGTGTCAGGGTGATGCTCCTCTCCCCTGGTGAAAAACCTGGTGTCTCCACAGCTTTCTGTTCACTGTTCAGTGAAGAATCCAACCAGTGCTGTGAGATACGGACGCTTAGTTAGGCACTCAGGACGCTCAGTCCACGTGGTAAACAGACCAGCTCTGGGCTTGGCGCCAAGTGGAACCCTGGCAGGTGGGCCAGGCTGGTGGGCGGGCTCCTCGTTCTCTTCTGCGTTGCTCACCCGGTTTCTGGCCCGGCCACGGGCAAGGGGCTCCAGGAAGGGCACAGTGTTGCGGAAGGGTGAGGAGACCTGTGTCGGATTGATGCTGCCACAGAAGGCATCAGGGCCACGGAGCCTGGCTTGCCGTGAGAGCTGTTTCCCTGACAGGCATTTACAGGGGTCCATGGGAGGAACACGGCTCAAATGGGAAAGAATCCACCCGCAGTGCAGGAGACATGAGCCGTGGGTTCAGTTCCTGGGTCGGGAGGATGCCCTGGAGAAGGAAATGTCCACCCACTCCAGGATTCTTGCCTGGAGAACCCCGGCTACAGTCCATGTGGCCGCACAGTCAGACACACCTGAGTCACTGGCACCTTCTCTTCATTTTTCACGTGGGAGGGACGGGCATGGGAAAGTTGCCCATTCTTCTCAAAATGAAGATGATATGTTTTCTCTGAAGAATCCCAGGAAGATGCTCAAATGATTAGGATGATTTTATTCGGCAACGACCCCGCGGCCATGTCAGCAGAGAGCACGGGGAGGTTATTTCCGTGTGCCCTGCGAGCGGGAAAGACCAAGGCGGTTCGCCTCCTACGTCCTGGGGACATGCCAGCTGGCCTGTGCACGTAGCCACCATGACCCAGTCACTATCCTGTCTCCTGGGCGTCCCCTGGAGATGACGAGGCCCAGGCCTGTGTCCAGGGCACTGAGGAGGCGGTGTCCTCGGGCCTGCCATGAGGGTGTTCACAGCGTGACCTGGAAGAAGGTGCCGGGCAGCCGTGGACGCCCTGCCCCCCCGAGAACCCAAGTCTCCCCCAGGTGCCCCCGCCCGCCTGCACGCAGCGCCACGGGGGCCTGGCTCCTTCAAGCGTCTGTGGTGTCGCCTCCAGACACCAAAATAGCAAGATCCCCCCCTGCCCTCCTGCCCTCGCACAAAAGAAAGAAAACATCCTTGCCCCTGGACCTCTGCCAGCTTTCCAAAATAGTTAAACTTCCCTCACGTTCAAAGAGACCGTCCCGGGAGCCTGTGGGTAGCCGCGGCGGTGACTGACCTGCCCTGCAGACCCCGCGATGGCAGGGCCTGTGACCCGCGGGCCGAGGAGCACGCCTCCCGCACTGCTTCCTGTCACCCGGCAGCAGAGGCGGGGCCTGTGGGTCCAGGGGTGGGGAGGGGCCGCAGCTGAGGCCAGAGGGGCGTCCAGGGTCAGCGGCCCCGGGGGCTGCTCAGCGCGTCTCCTGGGCAGCCTCTTGGTGCCGCCCTGCCCGGCGCCCTCTCAAGACTGGGGCTTCAGCCGCGTCTCCCTGCTTCCTCGTCCTGGGCCTCGGGCAGGTTGATGAACACCAGGAAGCAGAAGCCTCAATAGCCGTGGGAGCGTCCAAGATGTAGAGGGATGGAGACCTCGGGAGGCTGCTGCCCCCTGCAGTGGGTGCGGACCGAGGGAGTCTGCAGGATGCTGGCAGCGTCCTGGTGAGAAGGTGGGGTGCGGTGGGCTCGGGCAGAGGGCAGCGCGGTCTGATCCACATTCTGACCCACGTGCTCTCGAGACAGCAGCCCTTCCCTTCCATTTGGGCCCCCTCGCTCGGCCGTGATTCTCCGAGATGGGGACAGCCCTGCCCTGCGGGGGGCTGAACGGAACCTGCTCTCCTCCCACTGAGCCGACCCTGATGGTGTCAGTCAACCGCCGTCAGCGGCCGGCGGAGGCTGCGGGCCTGCGGGGCGCGCTCGCTGCAGTCGGGGGTGTGGCGTGGGTGAGCGGTTATTCTGTGGACTCCGTTTCAACGTGCCTTTGACTGTCTCCTTCCCCCCCACGCCCACCCCCCGCTGCGCATCCTCTGTTCCCGCAGCGGGAGGAGGCCTTCCGGTCAAGCTCGCTGCCTTTGACAGTCCGTCCTTTGATCCCACAGATGGGGTGCCGTCCTGCCCTGTGTGGAGGCTCCGGGTCTGTGGTCTCCCTGGGAGCCCAGGTGGCAAAACCCAGGTGTATGCATGGACTCAGACAATAGGAAGACTCATTAGCCGCCCTTTGAAGAGTACTGCGGCCGCTGCCTCCGCCCCCGCCCTCTCCTCGGGGCTCCATCCACTGGGATCTGGCAGAGCGCCTGCCCTGTGTGAGCGGGAGGGGAAAGGCCCTTCTGTGCCAGCCTTCATTTCAACACTGGGTCCAGAAGTCAAGTCAAAGTCCTCACTTGGGTCACTGGGGAGGTCACGGCTGGATCTGGAAGCTTGGTGCTGGGCGTCCTCACCTGGTACTGGGGATACAGAGCCCGCCGTTGCCCTCTTGGGGATGGGAGATGCCCCGACACACGGCTAACACAAAGGGCTAACTCCCCAAACGCAGGGACCCACATCACGGGGGCCCCGGGGACAGGCCTCCTCCGGACCCCAGGATGGCGTGCCCAGTGTCGCGTGACGTAGCCTCTCCTCTGTGAGCAGGTGTTGCTGTCCTTGCCAGTGACCAGAGCTGTACAGCTGAGGAGCTTTCAAAACCATAAGGAGGCAAAACAAAAGAAAATCAGACACCAGCCCCTGCTAGGTAGAGATATAGGTCGCCAGGGTTTTGTCTGTGTCCATCCAGCTTTGTTCTTTGCAAAGATGTACATCTTTTAAGGAAGCAGCATTGACTGTCCTGCCTTAGGTGCCACCCCGTGTGCGTGGCTGGGTCTCTGAGGCGGCCCTCAGAGCCTGTGTGCATCCACTTGGGGCTTAGAAGAATGTGGACGCCTGGGTTCTGAGCTCAGAGGTTCACTAGCTTTTCCTAATTGGTCATGAGTGGGGCCTGGAAATCTGAGTGTTTGAAAGCTCCCCAAACCACCGCATTGCACAGCCTCTCTGAGCCCCTGCTCCAGGGCCTTGCGACCAGCGGCCTCTTTCACAGGCGGCACCCACATCCCGCCCCGGGAGGAGTCCCATCCAGGAGGAGCCACTCAAAATTAGCAGCCAGGGCCACTGGGTTCTTTCTGCAGCGCTGATGCGCAGGCCCATGGGGGAGCAGCGATTTGAAAAATTAAAGCAGGCTGCCGCACCTTGGCCTGGCCCCCGTCTGCATGTCCCCCAGGAGGAGGCGGCCTCGGGGTCGGACTGGCAGGTGGGACGCAGAGAGCGGGAGGTGGGGGTCTGTGCCGCAGTCCGCTGCCCCGAGACCCGAGTCCGTGGGGTGTGCCAGCTGCGTGGTCCTCCCAAGAAGGACACGCGGTGCCGCTGCCCCTCCCCAAGTGCCGCTTGTGGTCAGGAAACATGGTTCCCGAGGCCGCCGTGTCCTCCGCGGCTTGCTGTTGCTTTTAAACAAGATGGGGGTTTCCTTCATGCGTTTTCTTTCCTTTTCTGACTTGAGGGCCCGTGGCCCTGGTGCCTGACAGCTCAGAAGGCGCCGCGGGGTCCTTCTCGCCCCCTCCGGTCGCAGGCCCCACAGGCAGCCCCGAGGACCGAAGCCGGCGCCTCCTCGCCGCCCTCCACCCCTGTGTCTCCTTGAGCTTCCCGTCCTCACGGGAAGGGGCTGTGGGTGAGACCCTCAGGGCCAGGGGCCTCACCATGGTGCAGGCAGAGCCCAGCGTGTCGGCTGTATGCACAGCCTCTCCGTGCAAATAAAGGGCGTGGCGTGTCCCCCTGAGCCGTCAACCAGTGGACGAGGGGAGGCCAAGACTAACGCCCTCCGAAACCTGGTGGCTGCTGGGGAGAAGCAAGGTGGGACGGCCAGTGGGGAGTGAGGCGGGGTGGATGCCGTGGGCGGAGTGTGGGCGCCGTGGGCAGTAGGCGGTGTGGACGTGGTGGGGAGTAGCGGGGTGTGGACGCCGTGGGGAGTTGGGGGTGTGGACGCCATGGGGAGTTGCAGGTGTGGACGCCATGGGGAGTTGCAGGTGTGGATGCCATGGGGAGTGAGGCCAGGTTGATTCACACCGCAGATGAGTGGAGACCACCCAAGACCCCAGCAGCAGATTGTGGACTGACAGAAGGTGGTCCATCCACACAACAGGACGTCATCCAGCCTCACAGAGGAGGGGGTCCTGATGGAAGCTACAGGAGGGTGAGCCTGGAGGACACGATGCCCAGTGAACTAAGCCGCCACACAAGGACGAAGACTTAGTGACTTCACTTACGAGACTCCTGGTGGAGTCAGATTCAGAGACCGAGCAAGGGGGTGGGGGCCAGCGGCCAGGACTGGGGGGCCGTCAGCGCTTCCCGGGGACTGCGTTCAGCTCTGCAGGATGAAGAATTCCGGGGCTGGATGCTGGGGACGGCCACGTGGCGCTGAGCGTCACGCTCATCATGCATATTTCACCACAACTGAAAGGATAAAAGTGAACGCCTCCTGTTGTGACCCATCGCGGAACACGCGGTCTCTGTACTTCTGCACAGACCTGCTTCCATGGCTGTGAGGGTTCAAAGGAGCAGAAGCCGGCCGAGCAGAGGAGAGGGCAGAGCCCAGGCTGCCCGGAAGAGAAAGAAAGGCATTCTCCTCGCAGTGCCTTGGGGAGGGGGGGGTACACTGGTTTCTCTCCGTTTCCTGTTCAGTCTTCCCATTTCACTACTCAGGAGAGACACACTTTCTTCTTTTCTTTATCCCTTGAGACGCAGAAGGGGCTAAAGAGAAAGAGGGCCCATGTGGCCTCTGGAAGGCGGTGGGGCTGCAGAGCTGAGGATTCCTGCTTACTCGGCCCTGTGAACCCCGAGCCGCCTCCCACACGCTGCTGTCCCACACATCACTCAGAGAGCTTAAACGTGGGTGGAAACAGGACTTGGAATTAAGGAAAGAAGTTATAAATTTTCCTTTCCATTGGAAATTTAGCAAATTGCGTCTTATTTTTAAGCTTGAGAACTTGAAAGCCCCTCTTCTCGTTGTTTTATTTTCTTCAGCCTGCGTCTGGCTCTGGGGCCCATGGGGTGGCGCTCAGAGGCCCCTCGCGCTTCCTTGAGGCCCTCGGGTGCCCCGGTGACGGGGCTGCCTTCTCTCCACCAAGGCCTCCCGCCTGCAGGAGTCCCAGCTCTGCGGTGCCGTCTCCAGACCACGCATGTCCTTGTCCCATGTGCTGTTCAGAGTGCCTCCTGATGAAGTAGGCGGAGGATGCCCCGATTCTAATGGGATTGATCTGACTTAGGAACCGGCATGAGGCTGCACCCGCAGAATCAGCAGAGGGTGGCCCCACGCCGTGCTGGCGGAGGCTCCGAGTCGCCCGCCCTCGGGAGCCTGACCTCCCCCTGCACCGTCTCAGGCCTGAGCCACCACCCGGCAGCTCCCAGGGAACTCCGTGTAGACAGAGAGAGCAGATAACACGCTTTCTGTGCTGGTGAATCGGTGTCAGCCGTAGTTCAGGGCAAGCCAGTGCTGCAGGAACAGTGTAAAGTCACACAGGGTGTGAACCAGGTTCAGAACAATAGAGAGAGGCCGCGTGTTTTCATATCGGTGATTAATGCGGAAAGCGCACCCTCTGTTTACGCTGGGGCCGTGCCAGCCGGGGAGGCGTGTGGGTGTGCGAGGGCCTTTGTAGTGGGAGCGGGCAGGGAGGGCGAGCCTGCGGGGCCCCGTGAGAACTCCGAGGCCCGTGAGCACGGTTGTGCCACGCGGGGGTTGGCGGCCTGGGATCACGGGGGAGACAGACCACGCTGGACCCTGGGGTCACAAAGCCCCGCTGGGCACCATCCTCCAGCCCCTTCCTCTCGGGAGTCCCTAAAGGAAGACGGTCACGGCTGGGGCCAGCATGCGGTCAGGAGCCCCTGCGGGCCGGGCCCCCATGCTCCACACCCAGCCTGTGCGTCTCCATCTCCAAGCGCAGGTTTTCTCGCTCCGTCACGAAACCAGTGCCTCCAGGGCCGATGCGGGTGGAGGTAATCGGAAAGCGGGCCACCCCTCTCGGAACCACCCCCTGCCCCCTCTATCCGTGCCCTCCATGTGGACCCCTGCAGCCTGGGGCCCTGGGACAGCCGGGAGCCCCCATCCCAGAAGCTGTCTGGTGTCAGCAACACGCGTGCTTTGTCCTGTACGTGGCACGCCGTGAGCTGACTGTGGTTTCCGGCTGCAGCCGCTGCCCTGGAGAGTCCCTGGGCAGAGTCAGACCAAGGATGGGCGGGAGGTGGGGGGCGGCAGAGGAAGCGAGGGAGCCCAGAGGAAGCGAGGGAGCCCAGAGGTCTCCTGGGAAGGGAGAAGACCTGAAGACAGGCTCACAGCAAGGCCAGGATCAGCGCGGGCACGACTCCCGCAGAGAGGGCCCTGGAGGCTGTGGGCGGAGCCCGAGAGAGGGGCTGGAGACGCGGGCAGACAGAGGGAGAAGAAAGCGCTGCGTACGACGTGGAAACAGCCTTGAGAACCGCATGTGTTCAAGGTGTCGGTGAAGAGGAAGCAGAGAGGCAGAGGGACCGCCCTAAACTCCCAGCCCCCGCCCCACGCTTGCTGCTGTGCTGGGCCTGGGGGGCGTCGCCGCAGCTACACCGTTAGGGCAAAGAGGTGAGGGCCGGCCTCAGGCCCCCGCCTGGGGGCACCCGCTAGAGCCTGGCTCCACGTGTGTCCTGTTAGGCCCTTCGCTGTCACCACGCTGGTCTCGGGGAGAAGACCACCTCCAAGTCGAGGGGTGGCCAGAACCCCTGGGCCAGGCCGCCGGGGAATTCCCACGTCCAGGGGCGACTCTCTCATCTGCCCTGAGTGGACAGTGTTGGCCAGGAACACAGAGTCTAGTCACACAGTGTCTGCCCACCTGCTGATTCACCAGGGGGCATCCCCGGAGTCTGCTCAACAACCCATGAGCATCAGTCACCATTCTTACCCTCAAGGAAACGGGGAGATGAGACTGACGCCGGAGACACAGGAGCAGACGACGACTCCACGGGCTCAGTCCATGCAGGCGGTGCTGGAACCCCCAGCCCCTTTCACACACGAGGAGAGAGCGGATTCCAAGTCAGAGGAGTCACGTTCTTACACCACCAACCCCCCACCCCCGGTGGAGCCAGGAGCCAGGGCAGGGGGCAGACCCTCAGTCCCATCCCGGCTCCATCCTGGAGGACATGACACCAGAGCATCCTGGGCCTCGCGTCAGTGGGAGGAGAGCAACTGCAGGGCAACCGGGAGTCTGGAGCAAACACAGCGCTCCCAAGGCGGCTCTTCACGCCTCCTGTCCGCCGTGTCCCCGCCGGGCAGGCAGTTCCGAGGGGACAAGGGGCCTAGACCTGCCAGCCCAACAGAGACCCAGCTCCTTCCAGGGCTGCTTAGCGACACTGCAGAAATGGGTCCCACTAACTTACACAACCGCCCTGAGAACAGTGAGTGCGGGCTAGCCTGTTACAGTAAAACCGGACGCACCGGTGCAAGCCCAGGGAGAAGCCTTCAGCATTCAGCTAGCAAAGCCCTTCCTCCTGGTGCCCAGAGAAAGCCCACAGCCCTGAGCCCCGAGTCCCGTCCTGGCGGGGGCCCAGCCCCCATCGTGGGCACGTGGATCGGGCGGCTCTGGGACGCCGTTCCCGGGAGGCAGACTCATCAGGACGCACCCAGGCCTCCCTCTGCAGACTGTCCTTCTCAGGGTCCCCACCTTTGTGCCTATGCAGCCTGATGAAACGGGTCCCTGGGCCCACCCCACTCGGGTTTATCTGGATGCTGGCAGACTCAGGGGGTGCTCAGAGTGGCCCCTCAGGACCTCACCAGCTGTGCACTGGGCATCCCACACCCTGGGCAGCCCTGGTCCCAAGGTCACCTCCTTGTGCAGTTGGTGTCACTGAGAAATCAAGTCTCCAACATCCAGGGGGCAGTGGGCAGCAGCGTGGGCTCCAGAGGGCACAAGGCTCCGGGCAAAAATAGCCAGACCCTGAGCCAGGAAACATCCACTGCCCTATCCCTGCCAAGGGCGCAGGGCCCTGGGCTCTGCAGGAACAGCTGCCCGGCTCCCGAGGACGTCCCTCCCTAGGCGCTCACCCTCCAGACCCCAGGGGCCGAGAAGCCCCTTCCCAGGAATATTTCTGCTTCTTCCTCTAACAGGGCAAAGGAAGCCCAGGCAGTTGGATGTGCCTGGGTCCACGCTCATGGTCAGAGCTGCTGCCGGCCACTCTTTGGGTCCAGCCCGGGGCCTCGGGTGCACCTGGGAGCGGTGTGGACCGGTGCCTCAGGATCCCAGGAGGCTGCACTCTTTCCCCTCGGGAAGCGACATGAGCTGGGCCTGGAGAGGAAGGGTGTCGATGGCCCAGGATCCAGGCAGCATCTCAGGGGGCAGATGACCTGCACACAGCCCTCTCTAGTGACTGCTGTGTTCGGAACAGGCAGAGACTGTGCTGTCCCCTGGGGCCCCTGGGGAGCCTCCGGCTTCAGGCAGGGGAGGGCATGGGGCAGGTGCGGTGGGAGCTGCCCTGGAAGCCGCTGCAGACCTGGCAAAATGGCACTTTGGGGCCCTCGCCCCCACCAGGCTTCCCGAGGGAGGGCACAGCACCCTGGCAGAGGACATTCTGGGGTCCCCCTGGGGGTGGCTGAGGGTGGGACACCAGAGCCCCGTAGACGGACTCACCATCCAGTCATTGGGGAGGGTGGGGGCAAAGCGAGGGACAGGCCTAGGCCGCCGAGGAGCCTCTAACCTGCCCTCTCCCGCTCATTCCGTCAGTGCTGACTCAGAGCCCACTACGGGCCAGCCGGCGTCCTCGGCCCCGAGCAGACGGGTGTGCGTGCTCAGTTGTGTCTGACTCTTTGTGACCCCACGGACTGTAGCCCGCCAGGCTCCCCTGTCCTTGGGATTCTCTAGGTAACAATGCTGGAGTGGGTTACTGTTTCCTTCTCTAGGTGTCTTCCCAACCCAGGGATCAAACTGGTGTCTCCAACAACGCAGGAGAGCCACCTGGGAAGATAGCCTCTTCCAAAAAAAGCCAAGTCCTGTGTCTCCGAAAAAAGCCAAGTCCTGTGTCTCCAAAAAAACCCAAGTCCTGTGTCTCCATCCCAACCGCAGGGATCCCGTGGAGAAGTAAGGACATTTTCGGATAAAACCAGGTCCCAGGCGGTGCCCACTGCATCTGGTGACATCAGCGGTGGAGGCTGTGACTCCGCATCCCCTCCAGGCCTGGAGTTGCCTTCAGGGCAGGTGGGTGAGCTGTTTAGGGCAGCCCCCGAGTTCTAAAACCCAGGATGGGGGTCCTGTGAGCTCTGGTCCACTGCCACCTGCAGACCTCAGGCCTGGTCCCTGGAATCCAAGTCCTCACAGGCCTGGCCTCTGGGAAGCAGAGAGGAGCTGCTCTGGCTGGGGGGTGGTTGTGGGGGGAGACGCTCACAGCCACACTCATGAGGCTCAAGCTGGGAACAGCTAGGGTGACCCACCGTTCTGGCTCGGCCCTGATGTGGGGCTTTTGGTGCCGAGACTGGGATGGTCCCAGGCACACAGGACAGAGGGTCACCTCCGGCAGGGCGAGGCCACGCAGATGGAGTGTTCCTTTCTGGTGGAGACGTGATTATGGTAATGTTTAAACTTGCATGATAGGAATAGGCAAATTATCCTCAGTCAATCAAAGCCCCACCCTGCAGCTCTGGGGCTCAGTGACAGAGCAGGGGGACCGGAATGAGCTGGACCTGGAGGTGCCACGCTCCGCACGCCAGGCGGGATGGCACCCAGCACACGGGCCCAAGGGGCCCGCCCCTGTGAATGGAACCAGGGACCCAGTGTTGCCCAGGCTCCGATGTGACCAGCTCACTACTCGCTACCTGGACACCCACGTCTGAGAATGGCCAGGGTCTCAGCACGGCCCCTGCCATCCTCACCGCCGCTGGAAGCTGGTGGGCGCTGGCTCAAGGCTGGCGGACTCATTCCCTGGTGACGTGTGGCCACAGACAATGCTTCTTGGTTCTGCGCAGGTGCTAGTTAGCAAAGACTCGTTAGCAGCTCCCTGGGTGCAGGGAGGTGAGATGAGATGCTTTTCCCGGGACTGTGGGCACCCAGAACCACCACACCGCCAAGCAAGCAGACAAAGCCAGCCTGCAGGGAGCAGGGAGCTGTGGCCGCCGCCTGCCTGATGGAGGCGAGAGCCCAGCGCAGGGGGGAGGGCGAGGCGGGGTCTCGGAGGCCCCCTCACCCCCATGCCTGCCCTGCACACACGTCCAGGGTGTTTCACCCAGACAGACTCTGATGAGGGAATGCCCACGCCACAGAGGAGGAACTTGGATCTCGGTCGATATGTCCCCAGAGCTTTGTGGAGCGTCTCTCATCAGTCAGTCTCCCAAGGCCACGACATGATGGCGGAGGGGGCTCCTTGGCTGCCCCATTCGGAGGACGGGCGGGGCAGTCTCCACGTCTCTCCACCTCCCTGCCTCCCAGAACCCTGAACGATGTGGTGTGAATACTGGTGATTCAGTTGCTAAGTCATGTCCGACTCTTTGTAACTCCATGGACTGTAGCCTGCCAGGCTCCTCTGTCCTTGGGATTCTTCAGGCAGGAATACTGGAGCGGGTTGCCATTTCCTTCTCCAGGGTGTGAGCACTACGTCAACTTCCAAGCACATCACCTATGAAACTAGCAGCTTGCATGCAGAGCATCACCTGGGGCTGAACTTCAGAATCATTTAGGCACTGTTTCTTATCCGTGTGCACCCTTGCTTCACATCACTGCATGAGCACATTTGTGTAAGAGTCAGATATGTCCCTGCGAGCTTGGGAGACTCTCCAGGGCAGGACCACCCGGCCCCTCCTGCTTGTCTGTGTCTGGGAGACCTGGCCTCTGATGCTCGTGGTCCAGAAGGTCATCACGTGGCATCTAGGCTTGGAGGAGAAAAGGGTATTTCGGCAACTAGTTCAGCAGGTGGGTCACCAGGAAGACTGGGCCTCCTCCTAGACATGGAGTCCAGTCCAGCCACCCACCCACACAAGCTCTGAGAGCCCCAGGGAAAGAGCAGCAATGGGCTCCGTGCTGAGGCTGGTGCTGGATGGAGGCTGGGCCTCCACACCCTCTCCCGTCCTGGCCCCAGCACCTCCAGGAGGCCCAGAGATCTGGCTGGGGGGTAAAGCCCACAGGAAGAGGAAGGCACCCCTGAACTTTCACTCTCCTGGACCAGGAGTTGGCCAGACCCAGCTCCGCAAAGCCTGCTCTGTAGAGTTCCCATGGGAACGGCCTCGCCGTGTGTCTGTCTTGCCTGTGGACGTTTCACTGTGTGAGAGGGGTGAGCAGCCTCGACAGAGAGAAGTTGTAATGTTGGATGGTTCGGGGCCCGCAACCTGTGCTGGGTCAGAGTACCAGGAAGCCTGCAAGGGTTCTGGAACTTTCTTCATGACCAAGGCTGCTTCAGGCTGGACGTTGGCGGGAGTGGCCAGAGGGAAGTTAAGAAAATGTTATCAGAGCCATTCCCTTGATCAACACTGACGGCTTCGTAGATAAGCTGCGAGTTTGCTCCCAGTCTCTCTCTGCATCACGTGCCTTCCTGAGGCAGGTGTGGCCTCTGCTCAACTCTGCCACAGTGGCCAAGGCTGCGGAGGGGAGGCCGAGGAGGGGCGGCCGCCCCAGCCAGGGACCAGCTCCCCACCGACTCACGGCCCCCTTCTCCGCTCTGCTCCAGATGTAAAACCAAAGCGCCACGGGAGTCACCCTCCTCCCAAGGAGTTCTCAGTCATGCTAACGCTCCTGGGAGCTCTGCAAAGGTGGTTATGGTTCCCCTTCCGAAGGGCAGGCTCTGAGCAGGAAGTCAGGTTGTAAGCAAGTCTGAATCAGGGCTGACAGTGGAGCGGCGAGAGCACAGCAAGGAGAAAGGCTCTCGCTTTCAGCCTTGGGAGGACGCTTCTCCAAGCGTTCGGGACGTGTTTCACCCAAACTAAAAATGTTCCAACAAGGCAACAGTGCAACCGCGAGGACCACTTGTTGACATGTCTGGGGAGAGAATGACGACCTGCTGACAGCTGAAGGGGGGCTGGCAGACACACCGGGGACTTCCCTGAGGTCTGCCTGTCCTGTGTCTCTCGGGGCTGCAGCCGCAGCTCCCATCGGCAGGCACACGGGACAGAGGCTGTGGAGAGACGTGGAAAGAGAAACTGGGTTCTGGGCAACCTTCGGGGGAGTAAGTGTGGTGGAGGCAGTGAGGTGGCCCCAAGGGAGGGGGCCATGTCACTCAGTGTGAAGGAGTCTTGGAGGCAGGAGGACCCAGGGTCTGGGCTCAAAGCTCCTCCGGGGCAGCAACCAGCAGCCCTCCGGCGCCCAGGCCCGGGGCTGAGACCTCTCCCGGGAAGCTGCCCAGCCTGGTTGCTGGGCCATGAAGGGTCCTGCCTTCAGCTTCCGTTTCAGACTTTTCACGCTGTGGAACTCTCCCAGGTACTACGATCTCAAGGACCAGGGGAAAGGGAACTGAGCAAAAGGGGACAAGGAACAATATTTGCCTCCGCTATCGTAGAGATTACCTGGCCGAACCTCGGACAGTTGATTGCTCAAGCACTTACTCCCTTTCTTTTGTTGTTGTTGTTAAACAGCAGATACCAGTGTAAACCGGTTTAGAGGAAGAGTTTGCACAAGAACAGCTCTGCCGTTTGCAGACTCTGAGCAAGAGACCCCCTGCTCCCCAGCCCCGAGCCCAGGGGTCAGGAGGGTAAGGCCAAGTGAGCCCCTGGCACCTGGCACCACCCAGCACACCCCCGCCCTCCAGGGGTGCAGGCGGCTGCAAGCCTCACTGCACGGTTGGGATCAGACGGTGCAGCAGGTGCGGCTGCCCTGCACCCCGAGGAGACGCTCTGGGGCAGAACCGAGGCCCCTGGGCACCTGCCCTCTGCTGCTCCCACTGTGCCCTTCTGGACTTGAGCTGAAACATTTCACATTCAGACCTGGAGAGAGTTCAAGTCTTTTCCGAAATGTGACTGTTTCTGACACAGATACTTTAAAACCAAGGGGGTCCAAGCTGATTAAAGTTAGAACAAATTGGGCCTTTGGAAAGTTCATGTCATCAGCCAAGGAAGGAGATTAATCTGATTGAATAATGAGTTGCATCTGGATTCGCTTCACCATCTGGTACAAATGTTTTCCACACCGCACAGGGTGAGTGCGGGGCTACGTGGAGGGAGTATTGGCTGTTACAACAAAAGTGACATGTTCTCCTTCCAGAAAAGGTGAGCGCGTGGAGACGTGACAGAGCCAGACTCAGAGCCGGGTGCCTCTGAGCAGCCAATGCCCCACGCCAACCGACATTCGTTTAGTGAGCACTTAGTCTCTGACGTTGACACACAACTTCCGGTAGAGAGTGTTAGACCAGGGGGTGAACCTGGAGATCGCTGGCTTCAGCCCACCGAGGTGGCAGGCCAGAGAAATGCAGTGGCGGGAGCCGGGGTCCCGGGTCCTGCCCCTGTCCCGGGTCCTGCCCACAGGGCCCGTCATTGTGCAGGCGGCACCCGAGGCCAGGAGGGAGCTGGAGGCCCCGCCCCAGCTCCAGGTTCCTCCTGTGTCACGCGTGGCTCTGCAGTTCCTTTTTCTGTTTCGGCTTCCCAGGTGGCGCTGGCAGTAATGAACCTGCCTGCCAGCACAGGAGATACCAGAGCCGTGGGTTCAGTCAGTTGGGAAGATCCCCTGGAGGAGGGCATGGCAACCCCCTCCAGTGCTCTTGCCTGGAGAGTCCCACGGAGAGAGGAGCCTGGCGGGCTGCAGTCCATGGCGCTGCAAAGAGTCAGGCACGACTGAAGTGGCTTAGCTCACACACTGCTCTGCTTTGCTTTGGTTTATTGTGTTTCGCACATTTTTCATTTCTTTTCGTGTTTTGTTTAGTGCGTGTCCCAAAACAGCATCATAGCAAATCTTCTCAAGGTGGATCGTATTCTCTCACGGGAACAAAGGTGAATCGAGGGTAGTGTTTCCAATCAGGAGTGTAGCAGCAAGCAATCGTATCCACAAGCAACACCGCTCATAAAGCAAAGACTAAACGACCGCAACCTGCAAAGCACAGTTCTTCTCTGCAAGCCCCAGTGACCTCGCCCATAAAGCAGCTTGGTGGTCGGGTCGTCTGCTAACACTGACGGGTCAGTGGAGATGGTGTTAACATGGCTCTGGGCAGCACCCTCGAGGGGCGAGGACACCCCTGATGACCTGAGGTTGTCTGCAGGTGCGTGGCACACTGCTGGTCGTGAGCCTTACAGCAGTGTTGGAAGCGGGCACCATCAGTACTCCTGTTTTAAAAGGCAGAAAATACGGGCCCACGGACAAAATCAAGCTGTCCATGGGACAGGGCCAGCGAGCGTCCCCACTGGTATCTCAGCCCAGATACGTGACTTTAGAGTCGAAAGGCTTCACTCCTGTTCCACAGGCACAGGTGACGTGAAGAATAATGCGACTGTTATCATTCCATCTAAACCGAGTTGTCATCCATACCGCACAGAGTGCCACCCTTGGGCTGTGGATGTCGTTCCGAAAGGATCCCGCTGCCGTAAAGTGAGTGAATCAAAATATAAACCTCGGGCTGCGGTGTTGGCCCCCAGTGAATAAGAGGTAGATGCCCAGTCACTCAGGAGCACTTTTCACAAAGCGTGACCCTTATTTTCATAAGTGGTCCAACAAGTATGAGCCCATGTTTCCTTTTTCCTGAATAAATTTCTGACGTGACATAAATCATCTGAAATTATTGTGAGGGGTTGGTGTCCCACACCTGCTGCACTTGTGAAGTCACCTGAGCTGGTTTGCTGTGAAAAGCACGTTTTCTTTTTAGTTGGGAAAGATGTGAGAGGTCCGAAAGAGGACAGAGAATAAGTAATGTCCTCACATCCCCACCCAGCCTCTCAGACCCCAGGGCTGGATAAATGTCAACACTGCGTCTTTAAAACTTTTAGAAAACTAGGGATAGAGGGGAAGTTCCCTACCCTGAACTTGGTAGCCCCAGACATTAACAGCACCCCCGGCACGCTGTCCCCCTGAAGCTGGAAACACACAGACAAGCACGTCCTCTTCAATTCTGTGTCCTGCGATGTGCGGCCCGAGGGCCCAGCCACGACAGGAGGAGGCAGGGGGCACAGACCGCGCTTTCCCACCTGGTGGCGGACGTGGCTTCGCCACGGTCAGCTCCTCGTGGGCAGGGTGTTTGCAGAAGCACGTGGTTTGTGCAACCACAGACCGTCTGCCCTTGGGGCTGCAGCCGCGTGGTCTCTGTCGGGCAGTGTCCCCGGGTGCTGGGCTGGACTGGGTTCTCCACCTGGGGATGCAAAGTCCCCAGAAACAGTGGGCACCGTCAGCATCTGCTCTGGGTGCTGACACCACCTTGGGGCTGTGTGTTTCCCTGCTGTTTAGTGACTTTTCCCTGATGTCAAGCTCCGTGTTTGGGAACACCTCCCTGGGGTGCCGGGCCCTGCCGGGGATTACCGGGGGAGATGCAGGGTGGGCTCTGCCCCTCTCTGGGGTGGGGGAACACAGCTCCTCCATTGCTCCTGCTCTTTGGGATCCATCCTTCCCAGACCCAAGAAGAGAGCTTGCAGTTCGAGCCCCTCAGTTACTCCAGGAACCCATGCGCCCGCCCGGGACCCTGGATGCCCCATCCCCGCCCCCCAGCCCACCCCTCTGACCCCTGGAATCACCCCAGCCTTTCTTGCAAGCTCAGCTCCACGTTTCAGAGAACGTTTGCTAACACTTCCCCAGCACTTTGAGATATCTGCAGTTGGACGGGTTTCAGGTTCTTCATCCGCCACATTTCTGAAACCAGGCACTCACTCCCGAGGGCCAGGAATGACTCAGCTCTCCTCCCCTTCAGCCGCCTTCTCTCTAAAATACACCCAAAGGTCAGTTCAACCCATCTAAATGCCAATCATGGCTGCCGTCGGAGCACATCCCTGTGTGTGGTAGAGAAGCCCTGCAGGGCCGCTGGCCGGGAGGGCCCCCAGGACCCTGCGGGGGCTCAGGAGCGGGGCCTCGGTCCCCGGGGACAGGCAGAGCGCAGGCCTGGGCACTGCCACTCAGCCCAGCGGCCCTGGCTCCACCGCCTGCAGACTTACAGCCCCTTTAGACCAGAGCCAGCCCAGCCCCTCCTGTCAGGCCCTTTCTTCTCTCTCCTCCCAGAGTAAATATTTTGGCATCAAAAAAGTGATTTTACGGATGGTTTCCCCCCAAATCGCAGCGCACGCTGAAGGCAGGACAAGCTTTTCACACACCTTTCAGCAAAGCCTTTCGTCAGCAGACCCGCCCTTGCTTCTCTCCCCACGTGAGTGTGGTATGAGTGTGTACACACACACTATGCAAATGCACACTGCACACCCACTACACACACATGCATGCACACAGACGCTGTCCACAAATCATAGCAGACACACACAGGCACACGTTGTCCCTGGGATAACCCTGGTGTCCATCTTTCCCTGGGCGTCAGTTTATCTGTAGAGCAAGTTTCACCTGAAGCATTTCCAAGTCAGAAGACAAGTATTTTATGATGTTCTTATATTGATAAAACCCCTCTAAGTCAACTGACCGATTTGCACACTTTCCTGCAATTTGAGTAAATGCAGGACAATGAGTAATTTTCTTCTAGCCTCGTCAGCAGAAGGTGCTGTTGGGTGAGCTCGAGTCTTCACCTGTTTCCCCAGTGAGGCCACGTTCCTCTCGTTTCCATGAGGGTGGGCAGCTGTCCTCGCTTCTTAGGCTTTCTTTCCCATGAGCCCTGTGATTTGTGTCTCCTGCCCATTTTTCAGTTGGCTTGTTGGTCTATTTTTGATGAAATCTAGGACTTTTTAAACCATTTTTTTATAGTAACGCCTAAGAGAAAGTTTACTTCTTGGAAGGAAAGTTATGACCATCCTAGATAGCATATTCAAAAGCAGAGACATTACTTTGCCGACTAAGGTCCGTCTAGTCAAAGCTATGGTTTTTCCTGTGGTCATGTATGGATGTGAGAGTTGGACTGTGAAGAAGGCTGAGCGCCGAAGAATTGATGCTTTTGAACTGCGGTGTTGGAGAAGACTCTTGAGAGTCCCTTGGACTGCAAGGAGATCCAACCAGTCCATTCTAAAGGAGATCAGCCCTGGGATTTCTTTGGAAGGACTGATGCTAAAGCTGAAACTCCAGTACTTTGGCCACCTGATGTGAAGACTTGTCTCATTGGAAAAGACTCTGATGCCGGGAGGGATTGGGGGCAGGAGGAGAAGGGGACGACCGAGGATGAGATGGCTGGATGGTATCATGGACTCGATGGACGTGAGTCTGAGTGAACTCTGGGAGTTGGTGATGGACAGGGAGGCCTGGCGTGCTGCGATTCATGGGGTCGCAGAGAGTCAGACACGACTGAGCGACTGAACTGAACTGAACTGAAGAGAAAGTAGAAACAATATTAATAAAGGGAATTGCTGTAAACATGACATTTCGTTATAACTGCTTTAGGTAAAGATTTACAAATTCTCCCTAACTTTCAATGTTAAACTCTATTCATGGGATGAGGTAACTCACATTGTTGCTGTTCAGTTGCTGAGTCGTGTCCGACTCTCGGCGACCCCGTGGACCGCAGCACGCCAGGCTTGCCTGTCCTTCCCCAGCTCTGGGAGTTGGTTAAACTCACGTCCATCGAGTCGGTGATGCCATCCGGCCATCTCATCCTCTGCCGCCCACTTCTCCTCCTGCTTCCAATGTTTCTTTCCCAGTATTAGGATCTTTTCCAATGAGTCGGCTCTTCACATCAGGTGGCCAAAGTATTGGAGTTTCAGCTTCAGCATCAGTCTTTCCAATGAATATTCAGAACTGATTTCCTTTAGGATTTTTTCCTCCTTTAGGTTTGGCCTCCTTGCAGTCCAAGAGTCTTCTCCAACACCACAGTTTGAAAGTATCAATTCTTTGGCTCTCAGCTTTCTTTATGGTCCAATTCTCACATCTACACATGACTGCTGGAAAAACCGAAGCTTTGACTGTACAGATCTTTGTCAGCAAACTAGTGTCTCTCCTTTTCAATATGCTGTCTAGATTTGTCATCGATTTCAAGGAGCAAATGCCTTTTAATTTCGTGGCTGCCGTCACCGTCTGCAGGGATTTTGGAGCCCAAGAAAATAAGATCTCTCACTACTTCCACTTTTTCCCCTTCTATTTGCCATGAAATGATGGGACCAGATGCCATGATCCCAGTTTTTTAATGTTGAGCTTTAAGGCAGCTTCCTCACTCTCCTCTTTCACCCTCATCAAGGGGCTCTTTAGTTTTTCTTCACTTTCTGCTGTTAAATGCTCCACAAACTCTAGTCTGTGGGTTATTCATCAATATAATAAGAAAAACATTTAGGAACAATGTAAAAATATAACAGTGATTAAGATTCACACCCTGAGAATGTCACAAACAACGGTGATTAATTTGTTTTAAGACGCTTTCCTCTGTACTCTGCTCATCCATGACCTTTTCAGTGACAAGGAAATAGAGGAAAGTTGAAGCTTTTCTCTTCTGTCACCTTTCTGAGGCATGTGTCAATTATATTTAGTGTCTGAATTTCTCCAGATTTCTGAAATATATCTCCCAAACTCATCACCCATACACAGACTATCTCCTTAGAGATAAAGACGTGTCCCAGTGATCGCCTGTGATAACCGTCCTAGCCCCCTGACTTTATATCTGCAGCCCTCAGATTCAGGCAGTGGCTCGTCTCAGATCAAAGATGTGCAAAGCTGTGGGAAAGCTTTTCACCTCCGATCCCCTGCCCCTCAGTGTGTCGTTGATCCAGAGTGAATGCTCTGCTCTCCCCAGCCTGGGGGAAGGGGGGCGGGGGCAGGGTCTGGGGCACCAGCTTGACCAAAGCCAGGGTCCTCCCAGCAGCTTGAGCCTCAGAGGCTGGCCCAGGGCCGTGGCCAGGCCAGGGCAGGTGGGCCTCTGGGATCACACAGTCATCGAAAGCAGTGGAGCTGGGACACTGCTCGGAACAACACGCCCTGGCAGTGATGTCAGCCGGTTGTACTAAATGCTTAAATGACACAGGGTTTGGGCAGAAATTCTGGAGCCCACAGGACCCACCCTCCAGGCAAACCCCAGGGCTTCCAGGGGTTGGGGCCTGGCCAGCCCAGCCCCGGCAGGACTGGGTCAGCGGCACCCTAGCTGGAGGGTTCTCGGGCTGGGTCAGTGACACGTCCTTAGGTGGGCTTAGCATTCAGGACCATGGTGGCTCAGCCACGGGGCCTGGAGGAGAAGACCAGCTGCACTCCCATAATTCTCCCGAGTGAAGCAGATCTGAGCCCCTGGGACACTTGTCTGCTGGGGCTGGGTCAAGTACACACGCTCTCAGATCCGGGACAGGCCCGTCCACTCCAAGGGGCTGCCTGTCCTGCAGCCACGAGCCCACTCTGCGCGTGTCGGTCTGACCTTGCCATCACCCTGGTTCAGGTTTGGGTGGGAGTCAGTTTGTGACGAGTGGAGGGTGGCAGGGCCCCTATAAACCACCACGACCAGCACAACGGCAACAAACCACACACACGTCTTGTTTCACTACTAATTTGTCCCTACAAACCTGAAATGCAGAGCTGGCCTCCCCGAGAAGACTGCCCTGTGCCTGCTCTGAGCGGCCTGTGAGGCCCAGACACGTTCGGTGTCCCAGGCATCTGGGTGGCCGACCAGCTGCGTCCTTGGTCCCCGAGACCTGGGGCAGGGGCTCACCTTCCAGAGGAGAGCTCTGACCTCAGCTCGGGGGAGCAGAGCCTATCCCCAGGTACCCCTGCCCAGCCCAGACTCCCCGCGAGGCCCCCCCGCCCGCCCTGCCCTCACCTCATCCAGCCACTCCACTGCGTGTCTCTAGAGTACCCGGCCGCCACGCGGGGCTGCTGGGCCCTGTGCGCTCTGCTCCACTGACCCCCGGGACCCCAGGAGGGGCCGTCACTTTCTGTAAGACCCCTGGGACCCCCGGAGGGACCGTCACTTTCTCTAAGACCCCTGGGACCCCAGGAGGGGCCGTCACTTTCTCCAAGGCCCCATGGAACCCCCGGAGGGGCCGTCACTTTCTCTAAGACTCCCCGGAACCCCAGGAGGGATCGCCACTTATTCTAAGACCCCCCCGGGACCCCAGGAGGGGCCGTCACTTTCTGTAAGACCCCTGGGACCCCCGGAGGGGCTGTCACTTCCTCTAAGACCCCCGGGACCCCAGGAGGGGCCGTCACTTTCTCTAAGACTCCCCGGAACCCCAGGAGGGATCGCCACTTATTCTAAGACCCCCCCGGGACCCCAGGAGGGGCCGTTACTTTCTGTAAGACCCCTGGAACCCCAGGAGGGGCTGTCACTTCCTCTAAGACCCCCGGGACCCCAGGAGGGGCCGTCACTTTCTCCAAGGCCCCCTGGAACCCCCGGAGGGGCCGTCACTTTCTCTAAGACTCCCCGGAACCCCAGGAGGGATCGCCACTTATTCTAAGACCCCCCCGGGACCCCAGGAGGGGCCGTTACTTTCTGTAAGACCCCTGGGACCCCAGGAGGGGCTGTCACTTCCTCTAAGATCCCTGGGACCCCAGGAGGGGCAGTCACTTTCTCTAAGACTCCCCGGAACCCCAGGAGGGACCATCACCTATTCTAAGACCTCCCCTGGGACCCCAGGAGGGGCTGTCACTTCCTCTAAGACCCCCGGGACCCCAGGAGGGGCTGTCACTTTCTCTAAGACTCCCCGGAACAACAGGAGGGATCGCCACTTATTCTAAGACCCCCCCGGGACCCCAGGAGGGGCCATCACTTTCTGTAAGACCCCTGGGACCCCAGGAGGGGCCGTCACTTTCTCTAAGACTCCCCGGAACCCCAGGAGGGACCATCACCTATTCTAAGACCTCCCCTGGGACCCCAGGAGGGGCTGTCACTTCCTCTAAGACCCCCGGGACCCCAGGAGGGGCCATCACTTTCTCTAAGACCCCCTGGAACCCCAGGAGGGGCCGTCACTTCCTCTAAGACCCCCGGGACCCCAGGAGGGGCCATCACTTCCTCTAAGACCCCCTGGAACCCCAGGAGGGGCCGTCACTTCCTGTAAGACCCCCGGGACCCCAGGTTTCTCCTGGTGGCACTTGGTGTCTGAGCTCCATGCGGGGCCATGAGCTCTTTGGGGGGCAGAGACACCCACCGCCTGACCCCGTCCTGACCCGGTCCGAGCCCCGTGGCCGTGGCCCGAACCACCCGTGTTGTGTTTGTCTGAGCGGGAAACGCAGCCCGAGCTCCTGGTGAACCGGCCTGTGGACCGGGCTGTTCACGGGGACGCAGCTCAGCGTCAATCACTGAACGTCGCCGTCGAGCACTCTTCTCCTCGTGGTGTAGGTCACGCTGGGGCGCTGCCTGCCGCACAGGCTCTTGGAGAGTCTATTGCGGAAACAGCCATCCTGAAACCGCCCTCAGGAGCCTCTCATCCCGGGCCGGGGGCCTCTGTGGGGACCGGCCCTCTGGAGACAGCAGGAGTCTGAGGCGGCCCTCTGACCCGCTTCTGAGCAGCTGTGTTGATTTTCCTTTCGTTCTTTTAGAAAATCTTCTTGTTCCACAGTTTAGAGCGATGAGAGGCTTCGCAAAGTGTCCCAAGGCTGACGGACTTGCTGTGTGGCCCACGGCCTGGTGTCGAGTCCTCTCCAGACACACGTCCCGCTGCCCGGGACCCCAGGGGGCGGGGGGCCCATGCCAGCACTGATGGACTTGCTGTGCCCACTGCGGCCCACAGCTGGGCATTGAGTCCCCTCCAGACACACATCCCGCTGCCCGAGACCCCAGGGGGCGGGGGGCCCATGTCAGCACCTGGGGGTGAGGAGATGTCTGACACTCACACCCAGAGACATGGCTGCACACACCCGAGACATGCACACAGCACATCTGAGACACACACACACACCTAACACAGGCACCCACAGCCACACCTGGAGACAGGGCTGCACACAGCTGAGACACAAACACACAGCACACAGGGAGATGGACACACACACCCAACACACACCCACAGCCACACCCGTAGACGGGGCTGCACACAGCTGACACACACACACACAGCACACAGCTGAGACACACACACACACACCCAACACACACCCACAGCCACACCTGGAGACGGGGCTGCACACAGCTGACACACACACACACACCTAACACACGCACCCACAGCCACACCTGAAGACAGGGCTGCACACAGCTGAGACACACACACACAGCACACAGCTGACACACACACACACACACCCCCAACACACACACCCATAGCCACACCCAGAGACGGGGCTGCACACAGCTGAGACACACACACACACACAGCACACAGCTGAGACACACACATACACACCCAACACACACACCCATAGCCACACCCAGAGACGGGGCTGCACACAGCTGAGACACACAGACACACAGCACACAGCTGAGACACAAACACACACAGCCACCCAACACACACACCCAACACACACACCCACAGCCACACCCGGAGACGGGTTTGCACACAGCTGAGACACACACACACAGCACACCTGAGACACACACACACACACCCACAGCCACACCCGGAGATGGGTTTGCACACAGCTGAGACACACACACACAGCACACCTGAGACACACACACACACACCCACAGCCACACCCGGAGACGGGGCTGCACACCTGACAAGCGCACGCACCCAGTACTCTCTCCAGCAGCCCCCACCCCCATGGGGACCTGAGAGTCCCTAGCCCCGAGGAAATGTCCCTGGAAGCCCGCCCCTGCCCCCCCTCCGGTCCCGCCTCCACTCCCCACATTTGACGCCCGAGGACACCCAGCCCCTCAGTCGCTGGGTCCTGGTCAGAGATTTCCTGATGCCACACTCGGTGCTGGGACGGTGACTTGGCTGCCTCCCATTTGCTTGAGAACGGAGGGCTTGGGACCCGAGAAACGGCTCTGACCCTCTCTGCTGCTTGTCCTTGTATTTGTGCCCTGATTCTGGGAGCCCTGCTAACGCCTCCAGTGCCCGTTCCCCGGGGCTGACTGGGACCCGTGCTGTCCTGGGAGTCCCGGCGGGTGGAGGCTCTCTGGGGTCTCCTGCAGAGCAGAGCCGGCCGGTGCGTTTTCCAGCCGTAACTGTGAAGACCCAATTCTGCTGGTTTTCAAACCCAGTCTGCACTACCCACCATGCCAGGCCAGCACCTCTACCGGACCCTAATTATCCATCAGTCACCAGGAAGGGCAGAGTCCTGAAGGCAACATGGGTCACCTTGCAAGTGATGGGCCCAGAGCGTGCTGACCCCCTAGCACCGCCCAGGGAAAGCAGCTCAGCCCCCAGACCCGGAGGTCGGGGAACACGGGGTCTTCCGCCCAGAGGGCCCCGCCGCGGGTCGGGGACGTGCCTTCCTCCTGGGCCAGGCCTGATTTCCTGTTTCTTTGCGTGCCTTGTCATTTCTTCTGCCCGCTGGACGTTTTATGTGACACGAGGTAGGAACTCAGGGCTGCGACTTTCCCGAGGGAACCGTTGTCGTCCTCGTTCCTTGTTTATTTGTTTAGGCGTTCGCATTGTGCAGCACTGACGTCTCTGCTGAGGTTTCTTCCTTTCTTTTGACTTTTTAGAAGCCAGGTGCCTAGGAGTTGCGTGTGTCTGCAAGGCTGGGGAGGCAGAGGAGGACCGGTGCGTGCAGGTGCCTGACCCCCTGGCTGCGGCCGAGGCTGACGGCTGGAGCGGGGCCCTAGCCCGACCGCCCAGCTGTCGCCCTGGGGCGTCTCTTTCTCCTGCAGCCCCAGCTCCGCTGGCCAGACTGTGAGGTGACCAGAGAGCCCTCTGGGCTCACTCACAGGTGGGCTTGGCCTCTGGGAGCCTGGAGACATGAGATCTTGTTCAGGCCCCACTGGCCGGTCCAGCTCATGGAATTCCCCAGGCAGCACCGGTTACCTCCGCACGGCCTGTGGCGCCCGCCCCAGGGCCACAGCCTGGACGACCGCACTCAGGCCCCGCTGGCCCCCTTGGAGGTGAGGCCCGCTCCCCGACCCGGCAGAGCAGGAGGGACTTGCTCAGCTTCTGGAGCGCTGAGATGACTCAGGACCATTGGCCCAGCCTTGCTGGCACCCTGGGGAGAGGACTCGTCTCCTCCACATGCTGCTGGACGCGGACTTTCGCAAGTGCTTTGATCATCCTCTGACAGTGCAGCCCCTCCATGAAGAACAGACGAGCGCAGCTGAGATCCGGCTCGTCCACTCAGGGTCCACGGCCCCTCAGCCCCCAAAGCAGACTTGGCCGTGGAAGACGGGCTCGCCCATCTGGTGGTCTCACGGACACCAGCGGCTCCACGCTGCAGCTGTGCCTCTGGCTGTTTCCCCTGGGGGTGGCTGTGGCTGAGGCGGGGGCCTGCCAGGGGCTCTTGACCAGCTGTGAGGTTCCCCTCCTCCTTGAGGCCAGCCAGACAAGGAGCACTGTCCCTGGCCTGGCTCTGGAGCCCTGGTCACTCCCGCTGGCCTCCCCGCCTCCCACACTCAGCTGCCCCTCACCCGAGGCCACGGCGCCAGAGGCAGCCTCCAGCCCAGCCGTGCCTGCGGGGCCTGCAGAACAGCCTCTGCCAGCCTCGGCCTAGCGCTCCCCCAGCCGCTCTGCCCACTGCCGGCTACTGCCCGTCGCTGTTCGGTCAGACAGGCTCAGCTTCCACCCAAGCCCTGCCTGAGTTGGCTTCTACTTGAAAAAGGATAGTATCAATGGTTCCCTACACAGAGATTTTCAAATATAGACTGAGGGTTAGTTTTCTAATCCCAACTCCCAAAGAAGCTAAATGTAAATAGAATGTTTAAATGTTTATAGGCACAGAGAATATATTGGTGGTTCTCAGGGTGGTTCAATTTGTTAAAGGCCTCCTGAATTTTTATGTTAAAATTATATATTAATTTACATTTTCACTATTTAATTTCCATTATTCATGTCTTATTTAAAATGTCTTTTAAAATCATTCAATAGTTTTATACTTTTAACCAGCAGAACTCTGTAGCTTATAATTATTTGCCAATTTCTTTCTGTTTGAACTATTAAAAGATAGCAGGGAGGGTCATACAGCAAACATTCTTCGAAATGTTTATTTAAAAATCTTTTGTTTATTAGCAACACCTGTGAAGTTTCTAATTAATACAAACAAGGCTCTGGCCACAATGGATCAAGGGTTTAAGATTATACTGGGTGCTTGTTCACTCTGTAAAAACAGCATTTCATAATTTAAATGGAACAATTAAGACATTTTGCTTTTGATGTTGATCGAGGCTTTCCAGAGCTGTCGTTCACTGAGGTGATCTCTTTGAACAGACGTGATGTACTGATGCCTCTTTTGAAATGCTACACCGTGCGCAGCTGTTTGCGGGACACAGACCCAGTCCCTCAGCAGGGCTGTCCCTCTGGGTCCGTGAGGTGCCTCAATGGCCGCAGCCCCCGGACGGGCCAGGTCGTAGGAGGGGTGGATGCGAGCCAAGCGGGGAGAAATACCAGGAGACGGGGAGGCCCAGTCCACCAGACCCATGAGTCCTCGAGACTGGAGTTCCGAATGCCAGCTTCAGGCTCCCTTTCCATGCCACAAATCCCTTATCGCCGAGGTCTAGAGAATCATAGCATGTCTGTGCTGGGAGCAAGTTGGGACATCATTCCGTGAACGCCGTTCCCTTCATGGGTGGGGCCACTGAGACCCAGAGAGGCAGCCTTGTCGGTCCAAAGTCACACAGTCGCTGCAGAATTAGACTGGTCCTCGGGTCTGCTGATGCTGGGAAAAGCCCCTGATGCTGGGAAAGATTGAGGGCAGAAGGGGACGACAGAGGATGAGTTGGTTGGGTGGCATCACCGACAGGATGGACGTGAGTTTGAGCAAATTCCGGGAGATGGTGAAGGACAGGGAAGGCTGGCGGGCTGCAGTCCATGGGGCTGCAAAGAGTTGGACATGACTGAGTGACTGAATGACGGCCAGGTGTGCTGGGCCTGACCAGACCTCTTCTGCTGCAGCCTCTGGGTCAGCGGCTCTGCTCTCCGACCCTCCCAAGTACTGGAAAAGTCATGGCTGGAGGCTGGATCTCTGGTGCAGCATCTGAGCTCCCTGGACAGAGCAGGGTCCCTGCCTTTCAGACACAGACAGAGAGGCAGCTGGGATAAGTGGGGCTTTCCCAGCCTCTGCTGCTCTGGGAACTGGGAGGAGGAGCGGGGCAGGGGGTCCTGTGTGAGTGGGCGGGGGACACACTCCAGAGGGGGAGGCCCTGCCAGGATCAGATGGTCCTCTCTGCTCACATGTTGGACAAACATGGAAGGTGTATGCAGAGAAGCCATCAACAGCCAGCGTGGGGACGACCCCTCCGACCTCCACCGGCTCTGGAAGTGCACAGCAGTCTTGAGATGCTGCACGCAGGTGGTCAGCGGGCAGAAGCGAGTCTGGGTCCCAGACATTCTGCAGAATTGCTCAGACATCTGGAGTCACTGCCAGGCACGGCCAAGAGTGAGCCGGGTCCCTGCTCCCAGCACAGGTAGTTCAAACAGTGGTTCTCGATCCAGGACCACGTGAAGACCCGACTGAGATGGGCCCCCAGGAAGGCACCGTAGGCGTGCCCCTACACAGCCGGCACCTTGGGCCCTGGCCGATCCAGACAGCCTGCTCCTTCAGTGCCACTCCAGCAGGTCCGCTCTCTACTTCTGGTTCCAGGGACGCTAAGACGGATGCCCCCCGGGGTCAGAGCTCTTCCAGCCGCGCGTAGAAGGAGCACAGACGCTCTGCTGTGGGGTCGACAGACAGCAGCGATGGCGGGTGTTCTTGTCTGGTGACGCCCCCGACTAACGGAGGGCCTGGCCTGGGATCAGAGCCCCTGGCTGGCCATTCCTGGGGGCTTCGCTGGTGGCTCAGGAAGTAAAGAATCGCCTGCAATGCTGGAGCCCTGAGTCCAGTCCCCGGGTGGGGAAGACCCCCTGGAGGAGGGAATGGCTACCCTCGCCATCACTTCTTCCCCGGTCAACCTGCTGACAGATGAATTACAGGCGAAAAAAGCAAGACCTTGTCCTCAGTGATGGTTCTTTACTGAAGGACCCCGTGCCTTCAACCCTCCTCTTAGGACACAGCCTTCTGCCCAGGGCCCCTCCTGACCTCCCACTCTGAACCCTCAGAAGCAAAGCCCTCAGTGTCGAGGCCCAGAAAAGTTATTTCCTTTTCGCCAACAGCAGGCACTTGGGTTTATGCATCTCTGTGCTCGTATCACAGGGGCTGCAACGGCGAGAAGCTCAGGACCACGGACTGTGGGCGAGGAGGCCTGGCTCGGTGACAAAGGAGACCCCTAGCCCAGAGGTTGAGGGTCATGCGAGACATGTCAGCTGGACGGAGTGGGGAGAAGCTTTTGCAGCTGCGTCCTCTGAGCCCACCGTCCAGGCTGTGGTCAGGATGCCAGGCGGCTGGGAGGGTGAGTGGGCCTGAAGGCAGGGGAAGTGCGACTCTGCCCTCTGGCAACGAACCGCGTTTCCTTCAGGCCCGTCTTCTTTGGACTTGCCCTTAAGTATACACCCAGAGACAAAATTCAAATTCAGCCTGGTGGTTCCTCCAAGGAATTCAGAGCCCTGTTGGTTACAGGAGCATGCTATAAGCGAGAAGGAGCATCTTAGGGCCGATCTTGGTAAACACGGGTATAACACGAAACTCTAAAACTGCATTGGATCGTGTGTCTTTCCTGCTTCGTAAACGTCCGTGCCTGAGGAGTGGCCACTTGAGAGGCAAGGGCGCAGCCCAGCTTGGCTTCAGGGAGCAGCTGAGCCTGGAGGGCCGGGCCGGGGTGGCGGGAAGACAAGGCACCCGGCGGCTGTGCCTGGAGGGCTGGGCTGGGGTGGCGGGGGGCCGGCGGTGGAGGGGAGACAAGGTGCCCAGCTGCTGAGCCTGGAGGGCTGGGCCTGGAGAGGAGACAAGGCGCCCGGCTGTTGCTGAGCCTGGAAGGCCGGGCTGGGGAGGCGGGGGGCCAGGGCTGGAGGGGAGACAAGGCATCTGGGATGGGGCCTCTTCCCGGGGGAGCGCCCCGACTGGCCACCATGCTGCTCCAAACCTCTGACGCCTGCGCGGGGCTGGGGAGGGCTCGCCCCTGGGAGGCCCGGGGACAAACAGGAACTTGAGCGTGGTTGTTTCAAGGCCAAGATGCGTGCCAAGGCCATCGGCTCCGAGCCCAGCCTGGTATTCGGGTGCCGCGCGGGGCTCGGTGAGGCCTGTTTCCTGCAAAGTCACCGAGGACCACCAGCAGACAGTGTTTATAAACCCACCAGCGGGGCCGACTGATCTCACGATGGGCCAGGTCATATAAACAGTTTGTTATTCTGCAAACGGACACGCACAGTTCCCCTCGGGCCAGAGCCGCTGTGCTGGGACCGTGGGAAACACCCCCACCCCAAGGGAGCAGCCTGGCCCCTCAGAGCAGCGAGGCCGGGGCCTGATCCGCACAAGCGCCAGTAACTTGTTTGTAACAGCTCCAGAGCGGAGGCAAGATCGGGGCGGGGCACAGAGCACCGAGCTGCGCCAGCCTGGGGTTAGTCCGCCCCAGCAGGCTCTCAGCACGCATGTGGGCGTGTCCCCGGGAGTGCAGGTGTCCCCGAGAGTATGTGTGTCCCCGAGAGTGTGTGTCCCCGAGAGTGTACGTGCCCCCGGGAGTGCGCCTGTCCCCGGGAGTGCGTGTGCGAGTGTGCGTGTGTGTGTCCCCGAGAGTGCGCGTGTGCGTGTGTGTGTCCCTGAGAGTGCGTGTGTGCGTGTGCGTGTGTGTGTCCCCGAGAGTGTGTGTGTCCCCCGAGAGCACGCGTGTGTCCCCGACAGTGTGTGTGTCCCCGAGAGTGCGCGTGTCCCCGAAAGTGCGTGTGTCCCTGAGAGTGCATGTGTGCGTGTGCGTGTGTGTGTTCCCGAGAGTGTGTGTGCATGCGCATGCACACACCCCTTGGAGGTTTCTCACTTGGTAGCATTAATTTTAAAAGGACAGGCCCAGGGGAATTTTATGAGGTAACATCTTGGAATGTAGATGTTATAAACAGAATTTCTGTTTTCCCAGTAACAGCAAGCGGGTGAAATTAAAAGAGAGAAACAATTAAGGAAGAACAGCCCCGGGTATCTGAGACGAGCTCCGACATACAGAGCCATCTCACTCCCCTGGCAGAGGTTTCTAGGGAGACAGGGAGGGGTATTTGTTGCTTTTAACCCGTGCCGTCCACTCAGTGCGCGTTTGCCCCAGAACCATGGAGCGCTGACACAGCTTGGAAACCGCAGACCGGCAAGCGGCAGGTGTGAGGAAGTGCGTTCCGAGCGATTTGGAGCTGAGTTAGGGCTCCAGGGGCAGGACCGTGGTGAGCCCTGGGTGCTGGCCGCACACCTGGGGAGGGGCAGAGTTTCACTGCCTCCACACGGAATAGGATCTGTGGCCCCCGCACAGACGCTCAGCTGGCACCAGCACGGCCCCGCGCGGCGGTGACATGATGCTTCAGCTGCCGACACAGCTGTGCCCTGGAAAGCAGACGTGTGAGCCCCACGTCTGCGGCGTCACAGGCTCAGAGAAGTTCAGGGAGCAGGCGGGGCGGGGGCTGGCTCACCGCAAGGTCAGTTTAAGAGGGAGAGAGGGCAGTCTTAGTCTATACCCCAAAGTATACAGTTTGGAATAAATTTCAGTCTGAGACCAGATTAATCAAAAAATGTCTTTGGTTTTAAGCAGGTGCGTGAGTTACGGAAAGTGTTTTGGGAATCCTGAGACCTGGAGTTGCGGACTGGGTCCCAGCCTTCAGACAGGTCACCCCCAGGAGCTCAGGGGTGGGCGGCAGAGGGGGTGTCCACAGGTGGAGGAGGTCTATGTTCACCTCGCATGAGGGGTGCGTGGCACCAGCCCGGGGCTGAAGTCGGGAGAGCTGAGCCCCCCAGCCTCGGGCATGGCCTGGGGGCTCAGCAGCTGCACTGATGCCTGAGACCTGGGCCCGGAGATGAGGACGAAGGCCAGGCGTGAGCCCACAGCCTCGGGAGTCTGTCCTCGGGGCCCTGAGAGGGGGCTCACCCCAGGATCACAGCGCAGAGAGACGTGGGCACCGCGAGGGAGGGGCTTGCGGGGATGCGGCCCTCCTCGCCGGCCCCTGCACCATGACTGAGGCACAGCAGGGGTCACTGAGGGCTGGTCGCACAGAAGATTGACTGTTCGAAGGGGGACCTGGGCGCCCCACGCCAGGCTACAGGGAAGCCAAGGCGTCAGCCCCCATGGGAGAGCGCTGGGGTGCCCTGCCAGCCACCCCAGGGGTCTGCCTCACCCAGCTCTCTGCCACAGGGCCCCCAGCAGGTTTGGCCAATGAAAGGCCTCGGTGGGCCCTGGAGGCAGGAGGAAGGGAGAGGTGGGTATTTCTTCCTTCCTGTCTGGCCCCATCGCCCGGGATCTGAAAATTCTGGAGAAAGCAGGTGCTTGGAAGCAAAGGTTGCTAAGCACCTGAGCTGCAGAAAGGCGGGGCAGCCCCTCACATCCTCCCTGGCAGGGATGCGGGCAGCCCTGCGGCCGGGAGGACAATGAGGAACTCCCACCAGTGTTTAGGAGCTGCCGACCTCTCACTCCAGCAACAAGAAATCTGTAGCTCGAGAGTCTCGGAACCTAAAAATCTGTGAACTTACTTACGTAGAGCCTAGGAATCCATCTCTGCCTGGGGCAGCTGTTCTGTGCCCATCGGTATTCAGGGTTGTAACAGTGGACGATTAGGGGCTATCCTCTCCATTAGTAGGAGCAACTTGAGACGAACTACACCCTGTCCAGACTACACAATGTTAGGATCCTCCCAAAAGGGCGAAGAAGATTGTCTGTGCCGACCCGGCAGGGAGCCCCTGCCTGATGCTCCTGGGGCGGTGAGCACAAGGCCCCGGCCCCGTCACTCAGGAGGCCCTGCTTTGGGGGTGTTGCCACCCTGTAACCACTGAGCAGGGCGCCTGTAACTCCGAATGCACCACGTGGCTCCTCACTGATTTCAGAAGCCGCCTGGTGTGCTCCCTGGCGGCCCATCCGCTGGGCTCCTAAAGGCGACCTCGGACCCCGAGCCTCCAAAGCTGTTACTGCAAAGGCTGGAGCCAGAGTCGTCCGCCAAGCTTTTTCAGGAAAGAGCCAGACAGCGGACCCTTAGGTGCTGAGAGCCCCCCACCTCAGTCACGTCCGCTGGGCTCTGCTCCTCTTCACGGGTTTAGTTCCCGTGAAGCAGTGTATACAGTCACCAGAGCTGGAATTTCGTATCATTTTCACGTCATGCAATCTCCTGACTTTCCTTCAGCACTTGAAGATGTGGAAACCATCCTGAGCTCGCGGATAGACACGACAAGCTGGGGGCTGGCTGTGGTCCCCAGCCTCTGAGCATGGCAAGCATTCCATCTCCTCCCTGAGACCAGAGCAGTTTTCTCTTGATGGATGTGCTGAGGATGGTCATGTGGGGAGAATAAAGAATTGTTTTGAAGAGGCGGTTGCCTGCGGCGAAAGCTTAACATGATTATAGCTTTTCAGAAAAGAGGGAGAGGTTACAAGCGGAAGGGTTGGCAGGAATGTTCCGCACTGGGGCTGAGGGCGCAGCTCCCTTCAGGGTGAAAGCTCTGAGTCCACCTTTGAGGACTATCAGGCTCAGCCTGCCACGAGGTTCTCCAGTACCAACTCCCCAGGTAAACCACCCCTGGGTTCACAGCGCGCTCGTCCCATCTTCAGCGGGATGGAACGCTCAGGAGGGGTAGGTGGTGTGGGCCATGGAGGGTCCAAGAGCCAGGGCGCTCTGAGCTGCCCTGCTGTGGGGTCAGCGCCCAGGCCAGGCCCTGAGCCTCCGGAAGTCCAGCCCCGCCTGCCCTGCCCGGGACACCTCTGAACCCTCCCCCACACAGATGCGCAGGACTCAGCCATGCCTCCCGCCTTCCTCATCTTTGTTCCTTAACTCACCAAACGAATGCATGCCGATTCTAAAAAACTAATCCAGCCATTTCTGAGTTTGGCGAACAGAAGGCCAGCCTTGCCCCTCTCTCAGCAGCTCCCCTCCTGCCTAACATCTCACCTCGAGTGAGAGTGGCGTCCCGCGTGATCCAGGGCCTCTGTTCATACATCGGGTCTGTGTCTGGGCCGTTCTTTATGCATTTTGTCCATCTTTTCATCCTTGTCTCTCATGCCTTCATGAGGTCCCCTGCCAGGTCCGTGCATAGAGACCCGTGTGCGTCATCTGCAGGGCACGTCGCCCTCGCCCAAGTGGAAATGGAGCAGGGCGCTCATCGGTTACCAGTGGCAGACGCTTGGATCAGCTCCACTTTTCTGGCCCTCAAGCGTTAGGCTGCTGTAACATTTGCGTACAAGTCTTTGGGTGGACCTGCGTTTTGGGGGTTCTCACTTATCTTGAGTAGACACCCAAGAGTGGAATTGCTGGGTCATATAGTAAATCTCTTTTTAACATTTTAGAAAAGTGCCAAACTGCTATCCAAATTGACTGCACCAAGTGTAAAGGCTGTAGCTTTGCTATTTGCTTTTAAAAATACTTTGGGTTCTTTTTTAGCTAATGTTGCACAAATCAAGGTTAATCATTGCAACTTATTGGCCATTCTGGGGAAAAGGTAGTTACTTTCAGTGTTTCTGTACAGAACCAATTTCATCTCAGTGATTTGTACTGATGTAATATCTGGGGTATCCATCCACATTCAATTCAAAACAATAATCAGATCAGGAGACCTTGCCCTGTTCTGATCATTTCAGATCAAATCCTGATCAAATCCTTCGTGCCTGGAAGTTAACATTTTTGACTAGTGTCTCTGTGTGTAAGAGACAAGGGTCAAGGCAGAGAAGAAGAAATCCAGACGAGTTTACTACGTAAATAAGTGCTTTAATTATCTGAAATGCCTGTACTTCTTATGTTTGAACATCTTCTAAGTCAGTTGTGTGTGTATGTGTGTCTCAGTTGTGTGTTGAACTCTTTGCGACCCTGTGGACTGCAGCCCACCAGGCTCCTCTGTCCATGGGGAGTCTCCAGGCAAGAATACTGGAGTGGATAGCTGTTTCCTTCTCCAGGGGATCTTCCCGACCCAGGGATCAAACCCAGGTTTTTCTCATTGCAGGCAGATTCTTTATGCTCTGAACCACAGCGCAGCCCAATGACAACACACACTCTCAGCCAGCCAGGAGTCAAACCTGGAATCTCCTGATCTGCGGTCAGACGTGTTATCCACGGCGACAAGTGCTCCTGCACGCGTCAGTCAAGCCCAGTAGCAATGAGCAAGCATATTTCCGTTTATCGCTCACGTCACGCCCTGTGATCTTTATATTTCTAGGTGGACTTAACGTCACAGCCCATGAAGAGAGGTGTCTCCATGATGAGAAAGCAGCAGTGATGAGCGGGTCTCGGGAGCCACTTGGGAAGGGGCACCGTCCAGTGATCAGACTGAGCGCTGCCTGTGTTTAATCCCAAGTGTACGGAGGAAATCCTTTTAATCCCAAGTGTACAGGGGGATCCTCAGGCCAGAAAGGCCCCTGAGAAGTGGTGTATCTGCTCCCCACACCCCATCCTGGACATCAGGAGTGCTGCAGAGCCGGCTCAGGTAAGTCTACCTTACGTGGGGAAACCGAGCTCTTCCCAGCAGCCGGCTACTCTTAGAGTCAGACAATTTCAAGAGAATTCTGTAGGCGAGACTGTCTCCATCTGTGGTGAGCTTAGACGTACAGTGAGGAGCCCCTCTGGGTGTCCCTGGACCCCGACCCAGGGTTCTGAACCGCCTGTGTGCCCATCTCCCCAGGACACCCTGAAGCATCACCCCCTCTCCAGGACACAGATGGCTCCTCCCCGGACCCCCCGCAAGCCCCGGCTGAGGCGTGCGGGGTCCTGCCCCAGCTTCAGCCGAGCAGGAAGCAGGGTCTGTGCTGAGCCCCTCACACGGCAGGGGGTGGGGCGGGGGCTTCGGATCAAGGCTCTTTCCCACAGCTCGACTGTGTGGTTTGGCTCTACTGAGACTCGACTGAGTTAACGCTGAGAGACCAACATTACGAGATGCTACGTGTGCAGCCGTGTAGGGAGTTCAACTTTAAAAATAAGCATGTCTTTCAAGTCCAAACATAATGTTTTGGGGTCACTGGGGCTCAAACCCGTGAGAAAGAAGGAATCCGTCAGGATGGAGGCAGCCCTGCCCGAGTTGGGGTGGGGAGCTCGGGGTCCCCGAGATTGCCCAGAATCCCAGGCCATCCACTCCCACCTGGACCCCTCGCAGGGACCCCCCCGCCTGGGAATCAGGGTGCCGAGCCGCCGGGCGGGGTCTGCAGCAGCCGCAGGAGGGAGCAGAAGCGAGCGCAGGGCGGCGAGAGGGGCGTCCGCGTCAGCGGGGACAGCGGGGTCGCAGCCTCGTCACTCTTGGTAACAGGCCGGATGACACAGCTCCCCGGCCGCGCACGCCGTGGCCTCCCGCACGGGCTCTCGTCCCAGGGGAGGAAACGGCTGTGAGCCCTCAGCAGCTGCGGCCCCGGGCCCCTGCTGGCCAGCTCCGCTGGGGCATGAATGGGTGACGGGGGATCTTGTGAAGGCTGGGATCCTCTGAGACCCCCAAGCTGTGGAGGCTGTCTCCAGAGACGCCTGCGCCAGCTCCGCCACAGCCTCACACGGTTCTGGGGGCTTCACGGACCCCAAGCCAGAGCTCCATCTCAGAGTCGGGTTTCACACTCCAGAGAGCGGTCCACTTGGGGAATTGGAGAATCTCATACCCTCTTTTTAGTGTCAATTGGAAAACAGTCCGCATAGTGCAGTAAAACCCAAAAGAGCAGAGCGGTGGGGGAGCCGTCCCTGGTCAGAGCACCTGCAGCTGCTCTCCTGGCTGCAGGGGCCTGAGGTAGGGCAGAGGCCAGCCGGGCAGGAAGGCTCGGGTCACAGGCAACGGCATTTCGTCCTCCATATTGAGTGACCAGGGCTGAGCTCTGACCACCTGTAAGGACGGAACTGCACGCGTGCATTTTGTATCTGAACTTGCCGTGGTCACACTGTCTCCTGACCACTTTCTCCTCCCAGTCCTCCTGATCTCCCCGTAGTTTGGAGTTTGCAATACTCACGAAGTAAAGAATTCATATGTAGCTGGTAATGGGCCAGGATACAAAGTGGCCAACTGTCAGAAAAGCTTTTTCCAAAGGAGCATTTTAAGTAATTTTACCATTTACTCCAAACAAAATAACCCTTTCCCTTTCCTAAGAAACACTGATTGCAGAGAGCTGTAGCAGTTCATTCAGTGGTCACGGTCATCAGCTACTAGATGATCATGGGTCATCAGTACTGTAACTGACAGAGGGGCAGCACTGTCCGTGCCCACCATGAAGCTGGGGTGTCCCTGCTGGGAGGGTGGTCCTCAGCGCAGGCAGAGCCGGAGGAAGAGCCCACGCCTGGAGGGAAGGCAAGAGGACAGGAGGAGAGCACCCAGCAGGCGCAATCAGGTGTGCCTGCCAGGCGTGCCCGTGTGTACCTGCTTGGAGTGCCCGGGTGTGCCTGCCAGGCGTGCCCGGGTGTGCCTGCCAGGTGTGCCCGGGTGACCCTGCCTGGTGTGCCTGGGTGAACCTGCCTGGTGTGCCCGGTTATGCCTATTTGGCGTGCCCAGCTGTGCCTGCCTGGTGTGCCCGGGTGAACCTGCCTGGTGTGGCTGGGTGTGCCTGCCTGGTGTGGCTGGGTGTACCTGACAGGCGTACCCATGTGTACCTGCCTGGTGTGCCCGGGTGTGCCTGCCTGGTGTGCCCGGGTATGCCTATCTGGTGTGCCCAGTTGTGCCTGCCAGGCGTGCCCAGGTGAACCTGCCTGGTATGCCCAGCTCTGCCTGCCAGAACTGCCAACACACACACAGCTGAGGAGGGACTCAGAGATCCGATATCTTTGGTATATGTCCAACTGACCTGCATTATTTTATCAATCCTATGAATTAAGAATATAATTTTTCTATCTCTCATGGATAAAAGCACTGGGAAATCAATGGGCAAAATTATTTCTCTGGGATTTCACTGCTGTGAAGCCTGCACCAGGATTACCATTCATAACATTGACTTCTAACCTCAGAATCCTACTCCCAGGAACCTCTTCTAGAGAAACAGTCACCCCCACACACAGAGAGCCATGTAGGGGCTGTTCACGCAACAACACATTGGAAACTGCTGACTGTCCGTCAGGAAACACAACTTCAGATGCTCACTTTTCTGCACCATCAGAAGCTGTACTTTCACTCGCTTAACACTTTACACCTACTTTAAACCAGGGAGGCCTGGCATGCTGCAGTCCATGGGGTCGCAAAGAGTCAGACATGACTGAGCAACTGAACAAAAACAACTTTAAACTAACCCCCCTTCTTTTTACTTAGTCTCATTCTAAGTAATAATATCTAAGACATAACGAGGATATGCAGTGTTCCTCTATATTTTTCTCTGATCTACATTAACATTTTTAAAATTCCCTATAGAATTTGTTGTAGTTCCCATGTTATAATAGCAAAAGCAGGTCATTCCTAATGTGTCAAAGTCACTTATTAATTTGAATTACAATAGATGATGCCCATCACACAGACAATTCTAAATCTACTTTGAAGTTGAATCGATCAAGAAGCATCTGTTTGGCAACTATGTACCTACTACCACACCGAAGATAAGGCTGCTCTCCTCACAGAATGTATGGATCATTAACCTAGTGAGGGTTCCAATATTTGGGGAACTATTGGAAAATTAAATTAAAATTATTCTCTGGACATACTTTATCTTTTAGATCTAGATGAGATTAGTTTGGAAAAGGGGTCTCATTTAGTTTGGAAAATCTTCAGAGTGCAATACAGTTCTGGACTAATCAGAAGCTTTCATTGTTCATTCGCTAAGCTGTATCCGACTCTTTGTGACCCCATTGACTGCAGCACACTGGGTTCCTCTACCCTCCACTATTTCCTGGAGTTCACTCAAACTCATGTCCATCGAGTCGGTGATGCCATCCAACCATCTCACCCTCTGTCGTCCCCTTCTCCTCCCGCCCTCAATCTTTCCCAGCATCAGGGTCTTATCCAGTGAGTCAGCTCTTCGAATCAGGTGGCCAAAGTATTGGAGCTTTAGCTTCAGCATCAGTCGTTTCAATAAATATTCAGGGCTGATTTCCTTTAAGATTGACTAGTTTGATCTCCTTGCTGTCCAAGGGACTCTCAAGAATTTTCTCAGCTAAATAACCTTTATAAGAAGTAGGCTTCAAAATCAAGCAATCTTATTTTGGATTAGCATATTTTAGTCAAAAGTATGGGATTAATGATCAAGTATCAGTCAGTAATTTCTGCGCCTCACTCCAAGACAAAGTGGCACTGACATTCTATTTCCTGCCGTGATGACCCGTTGAGAGGTGAGAGACACAGAGAATCCTGCCTGCTATAAAACGCAGCACACTCTAATGCCTGTGGTCACCAAAGATCAACCTTTTTAATACAAAAAACTCTCAGAATGAAGAGAACACTAACGTTGCTTTTTGGATGAAAATGTGTATCTGTGTGCTGCCTAAAATAACCTGATATACCACCAGTGACTCACGTGCTCCAGATTACTATTCAGCCGTTAAAATTAGGGTTTTTAGTATATGAAAATGTTTCTTATGAAGTCAAGCAGGGTTCCAGATACAGCATACACTAATTCTATAAAAAATACATATATGAAAAGTTGAATAGAAATACCCAAACTTTTTTTTTTGCTATTTTTCTTCTTGATGCAGTTTTAAATTTTGCAAAAGTGAGTGTGCGTTGCTTTTAAACCCTGAGTTGTTTTCGAGCCTCTTACGCAGCACCCATTTGATGAGTTTGAGCCGGGGCCCTGTGACAGAGGAGGAGGAGCATCGTGGTCTGGGAGCGAGAGCAGAGTGAGCGCTCCACAGATGAGGGTCCTCCCCCCCTCCTCTCCCAGCTGGGGTCTACTGGCCTGTCTCCGGCCACTGACACTGGCTCAGCCAAGCCCCTCAGAGGACTAACAGATGTCCAGCAGGGCCGCGTGACTTGGTTGGATCATCAGGGGCTGAGATGCCTTAAAAGGGAGCCCCAGGCGCTTTTACACACAGCCCGCCTGGCCTCCTAAGACCCCAGAGAATCAGAAACAGATGAGGGATCAGGCCGCATCCTCACACGTGAGAACCGCGGGCCCGCCGGGATCTCACAGTCCTTGCTGGGAAAAGAAGGTCAGCCGGCACTCTGGACAAATCGCCTGGATGCTGGTGGGTGACGACGTCCAGAAAAGCACAGTCCCGTCTGTGAGCCGGCTGTCTGCTGATAGACACAGCGAGAGTCTGTCGCTGCAGGTCTGAGAGGTGGCCGAGACTGCTCTGGACATGGAAGCTGCCCGCTGAGGCCCGGCCCGGGGCCGAGGGAGGAAGGACCCAGCGTCCCAGCTCACAGGGCCCGGCGGGACCGGGGAGCACGCGGAGCCCGGCCCTCGGGCTGAAAAGGCAGCTGCTTTTTGTAATCAAACTTTGCCACGTAGCAAATTTTTCTCATTCTTCTGTGGGCTCAGTTCTTCCTTTTCTCAAAGTCTTAATTATTAGCTTCACATCCTAACACTAACTAGCTCGGAAGCCAGATCTGAGAGAACCAGCCCTACGCGGAAAAACGCCAGATGTTAATAAGGCCTGACTTTGATTTAATTCATTTTCTCGTCACTAACGATCACAGAGTCCAATCTTTACAGAGATTTTAATGGGAAACAATAGTGTTAAAATTTCAGTTACTATTTTAGAACCAGTTGAAATGGTCAAGGAAATTACCTAGATGTAAGTCAGAATCTCTGCCAAAGGATCCCTTTGACTGAGAAAGACACAGGGTCCCTAAGGATGAGCCCAAGGAGAGGAAGGTGCCAGGGCTCACGCTTCCGCCTCCTGAAATCCTCACGCACACACACACGGACACCTACACACAGAGAAAATGGAACACACCTGGTCAGCCTGCATCACCACCCACAGTACTGCAAGGCCTCCCGGGGCCGAGGGGACAGCCCAGGATGGGTCCCAAAGGCCCTGAGCTGTCAGCTGTCAGATGGGAAAACCTGGGTGCCTGCTCAGTATGAAGGTTTCCTGGGAGAGGTGCAGCTGGTGTCTTTTCCTTGGATTCTGGCTGAATGCTGACCTCAACTCAGCCAGCCCACCCAGCTGCAGCGGGGCTCACCCCTGTGGCTGCCTGCTGGAGCCTCTGGCCTGTCCAGAGAACAGCACTCTCTCCCAGGGCACAGCACAGGTGGGGCAGGGAGCAGAGACCTGACCCTCAGTCCCTGGGTCCTCTACCCAAGGTCGGCTCAGAGCGGCCCCTCGGGGCAAGGTCCGTGTGGCTTTCAAACCCGGCTCCTGGTGTCCACTGCAGAAGCTCCGTGTAGTAATTATGTCGGGCACAAGACACCACAAGGAAAGCCTGGTGTCAGCACCCACTTGCCCCAGAATTTTTTGCTTTCTAAGAGTGTGAAGGCTTCTCCATCCCTTTACGACCCTTTTAAATCCTTCTCTGCAGAATATCTGAAGCCTGTACCATGAACCTGAAGAGTTGTGGCTGGACCGGCAGACAGATCTCTGCAGCAAGGCTGGGCTCCGGCTCCCCCAGCCTCTCGCCAGCCTGACTGCCTCCTCAGAGCCCACAGGCCTTCCGGAAGGAGCCCCGCGGTCGTGGAGGTCATGTTGGGAACTTCGGCTCCCAGCAGGTTAGGGATCCCAGGAGACCAGGAAGGCCTGCTGACCCGGGGACCCTCTGCCCGAGTCTCCCACACGGACCGCCCCCCAGGAGCCCCGAGTGCTGCAGCCATCACCACGGCTGCATGCCCCATCTCCTGGGGCTCACGCTTAGCCATGCGGATAAAGAAAGGCCTGTTAACCCGTTGTTAATACAGCCGGTCAGAGGTCAGACTTTGTAGGAAGCTGGTGACACAAAGATTCTGAGGAGCGTGTCAATGGCAGGCGACAAAGGCACACGGCCTCTGCCTCACGGGGCCCCCAGGTGGGTTCCCCGAGGTCCAGGCGAGGGGCCTGGCCGAGAGGCCCTGCAGCTGCTGGAGGCAGGCGGCTGCCCGGCCGGCGTCCTTGGAGCAGCCTTCGTGGAGCAGCAGAGACTCTGAAGGGCTTCCCTGTGGGTGCTGGGGGCAGACCGCTGCCTCCGGGTCCAAGTGGGACCCTCCCCAGGCAGGACTGTTCTCAGAAGGAGGATCGGGACTGCAGACCCCCTCAAGAGGCGTCTCCAAAGGGCCTCCTGTACTTGCTCATCTGGACTCCACCTGCCTCCCTGCAGCCCCGTCTGGTCCCTCCCCATCCTGGCCACTCCCCTGACCCTTAGGTCATCTGGTCTCAGGATGACAGGTTTCAACAACCAACTGTTCCCTGGCTCACGGGACAGGTCCTGTCACCAGGGATGCCCTGGAGGAACGCACACCAGGACAGGGCACTCCCAGCTCTGACCAGCAGGGCCCAGCACCCAAGCACCCCGGAAACCTGGGGGTGCTCATGGAGCAGCTGTGAGGACGCTGCAGCCCCTGGGCCAGGATGGTAACGCACCGACATCTTAGCGCAGCTCAAGTTTGAATTCTACAGGGGACTTCACTCTCCTCCGAAGGCTGCTGGTGCTCCGTGTAGACCTTGGGCTTGGACTCGGGGTGTGTCTGTGGGTGTGTGTCTCCATCTGCATGACTACCCACCGAGGAGGCCCACCTGAACCCCGAAAATACACCTGCTTTTGCAGTTAGACATTCATCCCTCAGGTCTAAACATTAAAGGTAGGGATTAACCGGTCCCATCACATCATGGCAAATAGATGGGAAACAGTGGAAACAGTGACAGACTTTATTTTCTTGGGCTCCAAAATCAGTGCAGATGGTGACTGCAGCCATGAAGTTAAAAGACACTTGCTACTTGGAAGAAAAGTCATGACCAACCTAGACAGCTTTTTAAAAAGCAGAGATGTTACTTTGCCAACAAAGGTCCATCAAGTCAAAGCTATGGTTTTTCCAGTAGTCATGTATGGATGTGAGAGATGGACTATAAAGAAAGCTGAGCACCAAAGAATTGAGGCTTTTGAACTGCAGTGTTGGAGAAGACTCTTGACAGTCCCTTGGACAGCAAGGAGATCCAACCAGTCCATCCTAAAGGAAATCAGTCCTGAATATTCATTGGAAGGACTGATGCTGGAGCTGAAGCTCCAATACTTTGGGCACCTGATGCAAAGAGCTGACTCATTGGAAAAGACCCTGATGCTGGGAGAGATTGAAGGCAGGAGGAGAAGGGGACGACAGAGGATGAGATGGCTGGATGGCATCACCAACTCGAAGGACGTGATTCTGAGTAAATTCTGGGAGTTGGTGATGGACAGGGAGGCCTGGCGTGCTGCAGTCCATGGGGTCGCAAAGAGCCAGGCATGACTGACAGACTGAACTGAACTGAAGGTGAGTAGTGTGAGGGGAGCTTACTTCTATTAAATGTGCATGTCCTCGTCTGTTTAATCAGTTTTTTTCTTTTTTTAGAATACAAGTGCCCCTTTGATCTTCCACGGAGAAATTCAGATGGTCCAGCTGTATCTGTGAGTGAGGAAGCTGATCCCTGAAGGGTGTGAGTGTCCGCGGTCAGCAGATTTGGGCGGGAAGCAGCTCCCTGGCACCAGGCAGGCGTTTGCCATCCAACCTGGGCATCTGCTCGTTATGACGCTTTTATTGGAGTGCAGTTGCTTCGCACTGTTATGTTGGTCTCTGCTATGCAGCTGAGTATCTGTGTACATACACCCCTCAGAGCCCAGCTTCCAGCGTGTGTACATACACCCCTCAGAGCCCAGCTTCCAGTGTGTGTGTACATACATACATACCTCAGATCCTAGCTTCCAGTGTGTGTACATACACCCCTCAGATCCCAGCTTCCAGTGTGTGTGTATACACACCCCTCAGATCCCAGCTTCCAGTGTGTGTACATACAACCCTCAGAGCCCAGCTTCCAGCGTGTGTACATACACCCCTCAGAGCCCAGCTTCCAGTGTGTGTGTACATACATACATACCTCAGATCCTAGCTTCCAGTGTGTGTACATACACCCCTCAGATCCCAGCTTCCAGTGTGTGTGTATACACACCCCTCAGATCCCAGCTTCCAGTGTGTGTACATACATCCCCTCAGAGCCCAGCTTCCAGCGTGTGTACATACACCACCCTCAGATTCCAGCTTCCAGTGTGTGTACATACACACCCCTCAGATCCCAGCTTACAGTGTGTGGACATACACACCCCTCAGATCCCAGCTTACAGTGTGTGTGTACATACGTACCTCAGATCCCAGCTTAGAGTGTGTGTATACATACATCCCCTCAGATTCCAGCTTCCAGTGTGTGTACATACACACCCCTCAGATCCCAGCTTACAGTGTGTGGACATACACACCCCTCAGACCCCAGCTTCCAGTGTGTGTGTACATACACACCTCAGATCCCAGCTTACAGTGTGTGTGTTCATACATCCCCTCAGATCCCAGCTTACAGTGTGTGTGTACATACGTACCTCAGATCCCAGCTTACAGTGTGTGTACATACACCCCCCTCAGATCCCAGCTTACAGTGTGTGGACATACACACCCCTCAGACCCCAGCTTCCAGTGTGTGTGTACATACACACCTCAGATCCCAGCTTAGAGTGTGTGTTCATACATCCCCTCAGATCCCAGCTTACAGTGTGTGTGTATACACACCCCTCAGATCCCAGCTTACAGTGTGTGTGTTCACACCCCCTCAGATCCCAGCTTCCAGTGTGTGTACATACATCCCCTCAGATCCCAGTTACAGTGTGTGAGAAGCATACTTCTGTTTCCTTCAAGAGCAGGCAAACCTGCTCCTGTCCCTTCATCTACTCCTGTAGCAACCTGCGACATCACCTGATGGGAACCCCAGGTTTCTTCCCTCCTCAAACACCGTCACCTTCAGCACCTCCCCCGCCCACGTCTGAGTCCCACTTGACAGGAGCACACAGAGCCCTTCACTCCTGAGACTGCTGCCGGCTCCACTGCAGCGGCACACAGGGAGGAAGTGACTCACAGGGAGGAAGTGGCACACAGGGAGGAAGTGACACATGGGGGGAAGTGGCACACGGGGAGGAAGTGGCACACAGGGAGGAAATGGCACACGGGGAGGAAGTGGCTCACAGGAAGGAAGTGGCACACAGGGAGGAAATGGCACACGGGGAGGAAGTGACTCACGGGGAGGAAGTGACTCACAGGGAGGAAGTGGCTCACGGGGAGGAAGTGGCACACGGGGAGGAAGTAACTCACAGGGAGGAAGTGACACACAGGAAGGGAGGAAGTGGCACACAGGGAAGGAAGTGGCACACGGGGAGGAAGTAACTCACAGGGAGGAAGTGGCAGGCGGGGAGGAAGTGGCACACGGGGAGGAAGTGTCACATGGGGGGAAGGAAGTGGCACACGGGGAGGAAGTGATACATGGGGAGGAAGTGGCACACGGGGAGGAAGTAACTCACGGGGAGGAAGTGGCAGGCGGGGAGGAAGTGGCACGCGGGGAGGAAGTGACTCACAGGAAGGAAGTGGCACATGGGGAGGAAGTCTATGGCCATACCTCCCTGAATGCGCTCAATCTCGTCTCATCTCGGAGGCTAAGCAGGGTCGGGTCTGGTTAGTACTTGGATGGGAGGAAGGAAATGTCAGTGGAGGCCTTTGCGTGTTTCTAACTTTTCCACTTTGCAGCATTTACCCAGAATTCTTTGAGCCCAACAGCCAGTAGCGTCTTTACTCGCCTTGAGTATTACTGTACTCTAACCAAATCCATTAGGAAACTCCTGAGAAAAGAAAAGAAAAACTGTTGTCAGCTGTGAAAACCACTACCTGAAGGCACTGGAGAGAAACCAAAGGCAGCTGGGGGGTGTAGGAGCCCACACCTGGGGAAGGGAAGTGCTCCAGGGGACTGTGTCTGGAGTTTCCATCAGCCCAACCCTGTGCTCAAAGGAAAACCCACCAGTCTCAAGAGCAACATACTGCACTTCAGAGTCCTTACAGCAAACCAACCAAGATTACTAAAAAGGGTTAGAAAATCAGATATTTGGAGAAACCCAAGAGTTCCACAGGAGGCGGACCCAGGGTGACCCAGCTGCTGCAGTTAGCAGGGAGAACGCCTACATTTTGCTCTAGGACGCACAGGAAATCACCAGGGAAGCTCATTAGAGAAACAGACGTTTGGCAAAAATCAGACATTCTGGAGTTTAAAAATATAAAAAAGAAAAACATACTAGGCAAGCATAACAGGAGAGTGGAGGTTCCAACACGTTCAGTGAATGTCAACATTGACCTACAGAAATCAACGAATACGAAGAACAGAGACCAAAAGACGAGGAAAAGTGAGCAAGGTCTCAGGGGGACTGAAATACACACAGTTAGTGTAATTAGGGGGCTTCCCTGGTGGTTCAGATGGTAAGGGATCTGCCTGCAAAGTGGGAGACCTGGGTTCAATCTCTGAGTTGGGAAGGTCCCCTGGAGAAGGGACTGTCAACCCGCTCCAGTATTCTCACCTGGGAAATTCCATGGACAGAGGAGCCTGGCAGCCTACAGTCCATGGGGTTGCAAAGAGCTGGACATGACTGAAGTCACACACACACACACACACACACACACACACACACACACAGTGTAATTAGAGCTTAGAAGGAAAAGACAGAGAGGGATGGCACAGAATGTTTGCCAAAAAAGGTTCCACATTTGATGAAAGACACGAATGTACATATTCAAGGAGCTCAGGGACTTCTTTGGCGTCCCAGCAGCTAAGGCTTCACACTCCTAATGCAGGGGCCCAGGTTCCATCCCTAGTCAGGGAACCAGGTCCCACATGCCCGAACTAAGACCCAATGCAGCCAAATGAATAAATGAATACTTGAAAAAGAGTCCAAAGAGGGTACAGTGACAGATAGCATGTAGAACATCTCTACTCAGATCTTACCAACACTCTCTCTTGCTTTGCGTATCATTAGAACAGACCACCCTGTGACTGCTGATGACCTCTTTTTGCTTCTGATGACCTTGAGATTGTCCTGGAAACTTTCTTCTACATCCTCATCCTTGTTTTGATAGAATATGATCAGAATCCTTTTAGAATTTAGCTGTTCCTAAATTATTTTAATATAACATATAAAATTTTTTTACTTCTAAAATAAACAGTTGAATTTGAAATACAACTGAAGTTAAGAAACATGGGTTCAAAGGAAATAGGGGTTTTAGATGGTATCACAACCATCTCTTGCTCTCTTAGTTTTCAGTTTATCCCTCAAGGTGACAGAAGGAACCGACACTTTGGCCGGTCCTCCTTCCAGAGGAAGGCCTTCATTCCACAGCAGCTGGAGGGGGATCCTCGCATGTTTGCGGCCCGTTTCTCCATGGCCCTAACATAACAGGAAGGGGTGATCTGTGCTGTCTCCACCCTACCCTCCTCGTTCTGCTGGGGCGCGTGTCCCCTGGATCAGCCGGCCAGGCCCAGGGTGCGCCCCGGTCACCAGAGGCTGCAGTCACAGTCATGTGAGTACCGCTCTGCACGGTATTCCTTGGGAGAAGTCAGGCAAGGTGCTAAACAAACAGAAACCAGAGCCAGCTCTCCAGACACCTCTCCAGACAAAGAGACCCCATTCTCACTGCTCAGTCCCTCCCGACAGACCGGAAATCAGCCTTTCAGCTCAGACCAGTGCCTGGAGGTGGACTGTGGCCCAGGCTCCTGGGGGCCGTCCACACTGACAGCGACCCTCAGCGTCTGCCACCAATGCCGTCCCCTCCTTCCCGAGCAGGCTCCGTAAGAGCCCGAGGACGGCAGTCTCCCCCTCTCGCCGGGTCTCTGCATTCCTCTCCTCGCTACGTGGGGGCATCTGGACGGCGTGCTGTGTTCTGCAGAGAGGGGCGTTCGCCCGGGGCTGCGCGAAGGCTGCGCGAAGGTGACTCAGCGGCTCCGGCTTCTCCCTGGCTGGCGTTGGTGGCGGGTCTGTTTCTGCAGGCAACATGGACACGTGATCCTTTCTAGCGTCACTGCTCCTGCCAACGTCTCGTAAGTCAGCCGTCTGACTCCTTAATGGTGATGAGCCCATTAGCACTGACAGGCACCTGGATCAGCTTCGAGCAGCCTCGGTCCTGTTGGTGACCAGGCGCACATGGGGTGGTGGGGCTGCCCTCCCCCTGGGCTGTCACCCAGGGGACTACAGGAACCAGACCAAGACAGGCACAGTGATGGGGGGTAAGGATCTCAGCTAAAATTAGAAATATTTACGACTTGGCTCAAAACCTTAAATTGCTATAAAAACAGGACGTTAAACACACACCTCTCTGTGGCATAACTGGCCTCTCCCTGCTTGTTTCAACCACCCTTCCTTAATGGCACGTAACGATCAAGAAGCAATGCCAGAATCCCACCCCGGGCTCCTGTTGGCAGAGTGCCCACCTGCTTTGAAATCTAGGTTACTGAAATCATCGCACGAATTCTTAAAGGATTTGGAAAAGTGATTAATGTGTTTTAACCCACATGCACACACTGAAGGGAGACAGCGGCTGTCACACCCACAGGGGAATGTGCCTCGAGGTGGGCGTGAGCGGGTCTGTGCAGACGTGTTCAAGTGGGCATCTGGGCAGAGGCTCCGAAGGCACTACTGCGGGGTAAACACAGAGAGGCTAGAACTGGGCTGAGCTGGACAGAAGTTCTGATTATCTTAAATAATGTGGCTTGCTTTATATACAGTGGATGGAATGTTTTAAAATAGCCTCCTGCTTTGTAAGATCAAGAGAATTAAAAAAATCCCTCTGAGAGATGTTACCCCATTGTGGCTTCAAGAATTCCAGGGATGCCTGGCTGGTCTATTTTAAGTCCTGGTGTCACTCGCCCTGGCTAAACTCAGAAATTTGTGACACAGGAGAGCAATCCATCGCAAATAATCCCAAGCTGGAAATTTTTGCAGTTTTATCTTGTGAGGCTGTGTGTGAACTTCAGATCGCTTTAGTGAGTCAAGTGCGCTATTGATAGTTCAGTTCCATCCTATGAAGCAACAGAAATAGCTGGTAGAGGAGGCCATGTGAGGGAGCAATGGTGAGGGACTCCTGACGTCCCGTGGCCAGGGACTCAGTTCGTTCCCAGACTTGAAGACGTCAGTTAGAAAGGCCTGTCTGGAGTCAGGAAAGATGTTTGCCAAAGCACTAACCAGCTACAATCCGTCGAGTTGAGCTATAAAACCCAACACGCTGAGACACCAGCATCGTAACACCAGAGAGAGGGCCGTAGCCCGGAGGCCGCACTTGATTGGTCGCGTGCGTGGCTCGAATGCACACCTTGTTGTTGTTCGGTTGCTCAGTCGTGTCCGACTCTCTGCAGCCCCACGGACTGCAGCACGCCAGGCTTCCAGTCCGTCACTGTCGCCTGGAGTTTGCTCAAACTCATGTCCATTGAGTCAGTGATGCCATCCAAACACCTCGCTTCTGTTGCCCCCTTTTCCTCCCGCCTCAATCTTTCCCAGCTTCAGAGTTTTCTCCAATGAGGCGGCTCTTCGCATCAGGCGGCCAAAGTATTGGAGCTTCAGCTTCAGCATCAGTCCTACCAATGAATATTGAGGACTGATTTCCTTTCAATGTTCAGGATTGACTGGTTTGATCTCCTTGCAGTCCAAGAGACTCAAGTGTCTTCTCCAACACCACAGTTTGAAAGCATTAATTCTTCAGCACCCAGACTCTTTATGGTCCAACTCTCACATCCATACATGAGTAGTGGAAAAACGGTAGCTTTGACTAAATGGACCTTTGTCAGCAAAGTGATGTCCCTGCTTTTTAATACACTGTCTAGGTTGGTCATAGCTTTTCTTCCAAGAAGCATGCATCTTTAATCTCACACACCTTACCTTGCTGCTAACCTGCTGCTTCCTGTGCCAGGGTCTCACCGTGCCCACTGGGTGCTGGACACTGGTCTGCCTTCCCGGGGCTCCTCTCAGGCAGGGATGCATCTGCGGCGTCCTCCTGGCTTGTGAGGAGGGTGACAGTGTCTCCTAAGGACAGAAGCCGGCAGAGTTTAATAGACACTTGCAGCTCCTGTTTGGGCTGGTGAACCCTGAGGACTGTGAATGAGCCATATTCCTTTTTCCAGTTTTCTGAGTTTCCTACCCCAGCTCCAGCTTGCTCTAAACTATGTGGCTTCTAATAGGAACAAAATCCTCATGGGACTGATAAGGGTCAAGCTGATTTTTGATGTATAAATACAGTCAACCTAGACTCTAAAATTTGAAAATAAACTACCAATTTCCGGATATGACTTGTGCTGTCTGTAGAGTTTCTGATAATTTTAAATGAATTAATTTTCCTTCTTGACAAATTGGTTTAACTCTCTGATTACTGACAGATTATATGAACGATCCAAATGCCAGCCTCTGTGGATCGACCCCTGTATTATTTCTTCACAATAAGACCCATTAGTTCAAAAGCCTGCTTACACCAAACTCAAGTTTTCACATAACCAGTTATTTTTTAAAATATCCCAAACAAGCAGATTTTTGGCCATTTAGAGTCCGCTTTCTTCACATCCCTAGGAAGTATCTCCTGATGGTTAGAAGAGAAAGGATGGAAACAGGTATGCTAATGTCTGTCAAGAGAAGCTGTGATGATGACTTCAGTACCAAACAAAAACAGATTTCAAAATGAAGGATGTTCCCAGAGCAGCCAGGTCGTTGTGCAGTGGTACGGGAGTGGGTGTAGCAACCCTGCAGGGCGTCCCTTCAATAACAGGGCTCCAGATACACGCAGCAAAGCAGGACAAAACTCACAAGGCTGGGGATACCAGAAACGCCTTCTCTGAAATGATTAAACAAACAGACGGAAATCAGAAAAAGTATAGAAGACTTGAGCAGAAGTATCAACCAACCTTAGCTGACACTGACGGAGCATTCGTCCCATTCAAGTACACTCACCGAGACTGTGCTCTGGGCCACAGAACGTGTATATGTTTCTATATGAACACAGATGCAAGTATTCTAAACAAAATGTCAGCAAATCAAATACTATGTAGAACACATACATTAAGACTAAGTGAGGCTTAACCCAGGAATGCAAGGTTGGTTTAACACTCAAACATCGATCAACATATTTTACCATATTAATAAACTGGAAAAATTGCCTGATGATCTCAGTGGACACAGGAGTATCCGACAAAATCCAGCTTCACAGTAAGCTAGACGCAGGAGGGAAATTTCCCCGTCCTGTAAGATGCACCTGAGGGTGCGATGCTGACGGCTTTGCTCCTAAATCAAGAACAAGACAAGGCCAAGGCTTTCACTGCTTCTGTGCACCATTGTGCCAGGCGGCTGCGAGTCCATTCAGGCAAGAAAAGGAAATCAAATGCACCCAGATTAGGAAGGAAGAACAAAACCTGTCTTATTTACAGACAACACAATCAGCTATGCGGAAAGTCTAACAGACTCGACATAAAACGATGCAAGAATTGACAAGTTAGAATATCGACAGTGCAGGGCACAAAATCAACCTGAAAAACCAAATGCACGTCTTTACACAGTCCGCCCTTCGTATCCACGTGTTCTGCATCCTCAGATTCAGCCACAGATCAAAAATACTTCTTTAATCCCAAAAATTTCCAAAAAGCAAACCTGGAATTTCCCATGTGCTGGGAACTGTATCTATAGCATTTCATTTACCAGCGTCTGTATAACATGCACTCTGTATCTGGTATTAGCAGCTATCTGGAGATGACTTGAAGCTTATGGGAAAATGCGTGTAGGTTATTTTATAGAGGAACTTGAGTCTTCTTGGATTTGGGTGCCCTCAGGGGCCCTGGAACCCATCTTCTGTGAACACAAGGAAATGACTGCATGGCAATGAATGAGGAACAACTGGGGATTTTAACTAAAAACAGCACCATCTGCTACAGTATCACATGTGACTGACTCCAACACGGGACCTGTGCAGCTCTTCAGTGGGGACGCACATCCTGAGCTAGTGGAGAGACACACCTCATCCCTCGGAAGATGCAACACTGTCCAGATGCCGGTTCTTCTCAGCTGAGCTGCAGATTTCAAGTGACCCCAGTTGAAACCCCAGCCAGCCTTGTACAGCCTCAGTTCATAAGCGGATTCCATCCAGCCTTCACCAGCGTCAAAGTGAAACCCAAACCCCAAACCCCAAACCAAGCAAGCCTGATCGTGGACACGGGGCACACGTCAGTCCTATCTTTGGTCACACTTTTTTCTTTCTGTGTGATGAATTCATTTTGTTTGTTTGAGTTTTTATTTTGATGAACCTATTTGTGGGAGAAAGAAAGGGGAAGACGTTTGTTAACAGGAAAACGCTGAACCTCCCTAGAGGAAGAAGGGAAGCCAAACTTGAGAGCGGCCAGGTCAGGATGGACTTGGCTGCGAGGGGCTCTGATGCTTCAGCAGACAGCTCTGCAGAGCCTGGGCCGGGAGGGTGGCCTGGGGTGATGCCTGGGCCCCTGGTATGGGAGCTGGCAGCCCCGGTGCCCCCTGTCCCGACAGTAGCCACCCGTCTGCGAGGCCCCACATCTCCCGCCTCCTGGGGGCAGGTGCACTTATGATGTCAGGGGCCAAGCCATCCACATGTGTCCGCTGACATAGCGGCTGCCAAACTTCTGAATTCTCTACCCCTCCTGCTGGAAAATCTTTGAATATCTCTACCCTGAAGGTGTATACTTACCTATTTATGAATTAGGTATAAGCGTATATTTGATCATATCACTATACCACATGAATTGTAACAAGCTGCAGAAACGACTCTAAAATGAGACAAAAACAAATACACGTGATCACTTTGGAGCAGGTTCCAGGCGGGGCCTAGTGGTCCACCATCTCTGCCGGAGAGGGTGGAGGGACCCCTGAGCAGAGGCCCCTGAGGCCCGGTCACCCCCATCCCCCCCTGCTCGTATCTGCCTCACTCCAGTGGACCAGGGTGGCAGGAAGCGGAGAACCGTCCTTCGAGACATTCTCTCCGCCCTCCTTGTCACTCAGAGCAGCTGTCTTCCTCCTTCCTCCCCACCGCATGGAGTATGATCACCCTCCCTGACCGGAGACTCCTGCTAACCTTCAAGGACGCTTGTTGTTTGTCCACGGGGCCAGCCTGGGTCGTCACACCCGGAGTGGGTCACAGGGGAGCCAGGCAGCGGACTGTTCCCATAAAAGAGATCAGAGAGAAGGTTTTTTTAAACAGCTAAATATAGCAGGGTAAGCAAGGGCCACTGTATAAACCGCTCCTTTTCATATCGAAATTATCTGAAGGAAAGCACCCAGAAGACACTCCCCGCTCAGCTCTGAGGCCGCCCCAGTGCGCGTGGCTCCCACGCAGGAGTTCCTGGGACCCGGTCACCCCCACGGGGCCCCTGGCGCCTCCCGCCACGGCCTTGTCAGAAGGCCCAGTCACGCGTGTCCCCGTCGAGGACAGGGTGGCCGGCACCCCCACCAGAAGGCAGGGGTGTGGAGAGCGCCTTCAGGGCTTCTGCTCCAAGTTCCCAGAGGAGATTCAAGACGCACCAAGACGCACTCCTGACTGTGACGCAGCCCCGCCCTGAGCTCCCTCTGAGTCAGTCTTCCCTCGAGGCCATCTGGGGAGAAGGGGAGAGCTTCTCTCCTGCACGGGGCGCCGGGCCCCCTCAGATCTGGCGCAGGCACCGCTCTCCCGTGGTTCTGCTCTGCCCCCTCACCCGGGGGCCGGGCTCTCCTGCCCCCAGAGCCTTCCTGGAGCTTCTGCTGCCCACGAGGGCTGGGAGGTGGGTGAGTGGTGGTGTGGGCCGGGGCGTGTGAATTCCCACGCATAACGCGCACCTACTGGGCGCCAGCCCAGCATGCTCACCCCATCAGCGCGGACAAGAATCGCAGGCTCTGTGCCAGGCCTCCGCGTCCCCAGCCGCAAACACCACGCTCGCAGCGGCCACAGACCCAGGCCCTGCCCACACGGGAAGGCAGGCCACCGGCGGGTCAGACCCTGTAAACCCGCAGCCCCGCCTTCTGGGAGCAGGGGCTCGACAGGAGTGAGCACCTGCTGAAGATGGAGCCTCGTCTTTCCCGCCAGGAACCCTCAGTCCACAGAAGACAGGGCTGGAAATCCCATAGACATGCGTGTGTGAGACGGCCAGCTCTCCAGGCCCAGGAACAAGCTTGCCAGGCCCAGGAAGGAGCTCACCAGGCCCAGGAAGGACCTCGCCGGGCCCTGGAGCAGAACTCCTCCTCCGGCAAGCGTGCTCTGTGCTGAGTCCTTTCTGAGTGCTCAGCAGGCCACCCTCACGGGCACTAGGCCCGACCCCGATGACAGGAGGGCCCGTCAGGCTTTGGATCCAGGGCTGGACGCCCTTCCCGACGCTCCCTCCCAACCCTCGGGCCCCGGGGACCCCAGCACAGCCCAGAGCAGCAGGTGGGTCCTCGTTTTACGGGACGAGCGTCTCTTTGGAAGACGGCCAACAGCATGGAAAATGGCAGGAGAACCTGGAAGGCGGCTCAGGGTCAGGATGTGAGCACCGACAGGGTCCAGCCTGCTCCTCACTCGAGGGCCCAGCCTGAAGATGGCTCAGGGTCAGGATGCGAGCGCCGACAGGGTCCAGCCTGCTCCTCACTCGAGGGCCCAGGGACCTGGGCGCCTCTCAGCACACCCCACATTCTTGTCTCTCTTGACCCTGCAAAGTCCACTTCGGGGGCTGTTTGGATGACGAATGAGCATCTGGCAGAGCCTGGAACGCTAGGGGAGACGCTGACAGCAGGTGCGAGCTGAGGGCTGGCACCCAGGCCTGGGGGGCAGGTGGATGGGCGCTGAGCCCCTCCAGACCTTTGCTGATCCAGGCAGATGGGAAAGCCGTCCACGGTGAGTATGGACACCTGAAGACTCTAAATGAGAAGCTCATTCACGTCTTTGCTGTGAGAGACCCCGTCCCTGGGCAGCCGCCTCACCCCGCGCCGCCCTCTCCTCCTGCACTTTCTTGGGGCCCCTGGAGGTGAAACAGGAGCCCCTTGTGAGGATCGTGGGCCGGGGAAGGTGGTTCAAGGAATTCGGGACACACCGTGCGGATCATTCCAGGCCCTAATGATTCGTAACTTGCCATCACACATCTACCAGGCTTATCTGTGAATAACAGCTGCGTCTCACGGGTGCTGATCGGGTGTGTGATGACTCTGCTGGCCTCCTCGTATCGTTCCTCCCAGCAGCGACCTCAGTTAATGGTGTGCAATAGGGCCCCCCAGGCCTCTTCTGGGCCAGATGGCACATGTGTGGCCTGTGTGGCCGCCCTTTCACTGGGGCATCTCCGAGCCCTGCCTTTCCAGCCCAAGAGCCGCTGTAAAGTGCAGACGGGAGCAGCAGGGAAATGGCCATGCCCGGAGACCCCATCTTCAGAAACACCCCTCCTCAGCCACCCTGGCTGCTGAGCTAAGACCTGGAAATACAACGAGAAAATAAAAGCCCCTGGGTGTCAGAAGGGGCCAGCGGTGCATGATCTCAGAATCCCCACGTGGCGCCTCCAGCAGCCGCCCACCCTGCGCTCTCCCACTGACTTCTGTTTTCTGAAATGCTCTCAGCGTCTCGCAGGTGGTCAGCCAGTTTCCGTAGCTTTCTAGGCACACAGCCACACCGCTGTCCACGCTGCCCCTGGGGCCGGCCTCCTTGGAACCAGCTTTACAAAGCCTGAGGCGGCTGCCATTGGCCTTTCAGAGGAAAGGTTTGCCAAGCCCCGCTCAGCTCACACCCAAGGACCAGACTTGGGATCCAGGGCCTGGCGTATGGCTGTTGGTTGTGTCTGTCCCTCAGCACAATAAAGGGCTGCTATCTGTGTTTGTAAACACGAAGACCCAGGGGACCAGGCATGAGTGATAATTAAAATGCAGTTAATTAAGGCAAGTAGGTGCCATCAATAGTTACATCTTACACAAATATTTGTGTGGCATGTTGACTCTGAGTCTCCTCAAATGCCGACTCCAGCTTCATCGCTAATTAGGACAATTATTATATTTGCTTGGGTAATAGCTCCTCTTTATCTTCCCCCAAGTAAGTTAAATGCATATGCAAATACGCATCAAATGCCAAGATGGTTTTCATCCTCTGACCTTTCAAAAATTATCTGAGCCTTTGTAAAGGTGGGGCTCCTCGGGAGGGGCAGCAAAGGCCAGGCCAGTGGGAACTGCACTCCCAAACCCCACAAGAGAGACGAGCAGATAACAGTTAAGGGGTCAGCCTCAGGCAGCCACATGAAGGCACCAGGTGGAAGGTGGAATAAAATGCAGGCAAGTATGAGCAGGCCCTGGGTGCAATCAGAAAATGTAAGGACACACGGCAACCAAGAAGCAAATCCACTGGGTTCTGAGGTTGGGACGTAACAGCTCAGTGTCCACAGCGCCGACACTCAGCCTGACCAGGGGCTTCTCGCCACCATGGATAAAAGAACTGCTGCTGCTAAGTCGCTTCAGTCGTGTCCGACTCTGTGCGACCCCATGGACGGCAGCCCACTAGGCTCCTCTGTCCCTGGGATTCTCCAGGCAAGAACACTGGAGTGGGTTGCCATTTCCTTCTCCAATGCAGGAAAGTGAAAAGTGAAAGTGAAGTCACCCAGTGGTGCCCAACTCTGTGCAACCCCGTGGATGGCAGCCCACTAGGCTCCTCTGTCCCTGGTATTTTCCAGGCAAGAGTACTGGAGTGGAGTGCCATCGCCTTCTCCTGAGAAGCGGCAAATTCTCAAAAGGTAGGAGGGGATGATTGTCCACAGACACTTTCAGGAGCGAGAGCCTGGAGGCCTCCTCTCCTCTCTCCCCTCTCCCCGTGCCGCTCCCCTTCCATCTCGTCTGTCTCATCTCGCGCCTGCCGAGCCGCCCCTTGCCTGTTGGGAGGAGCAGGGAGCAGAGAGCCCTTCAGAGACAAGGAGGGTGGGGTGGGGCGGGGAACCAGCTCTCCCTTTGCAAACATCGTGGAGAAGATGCCACCTCGATCACGCGCTTCCCCCAGGATCACACGCGCCCTGGTTCCCAGAGTGTCCTTGCAGGCAACGAGACACCCGCTCTCCATTCGGTGTTGCCGGGCTGACAGGAGTTCAGCCGTTCTCTCTGTCTCTGGTTTCATCAGAGCTGTCTGTACGGCGTCTAAGGCCTCCTCCCCTTCCTTCCAGGAGCTCACAGTCTAACCGAAGAGGTGAGAGGAAGGCACACACTTTAGGAGAGGGAGCGTTTCAGGAGCTCCTGTCAAGCATGAGCCCCTCTCACGAGAAAATTCTGGAAAATTCTGGGCTGCCGGCCTGGAGTCCACGGACCCTCAGCAGGACCCCTGCCCTCTGACTGTCTTCACGGCGTGTGTGCCCGGCGACCTCCGAGGAGAGTCCAGCTTCCCGCCAGTTCCCGCCAGTGCCGCCTCCGTGGTCCTCGTGACGGGATCCTTACTTTTCATAGAGCATGACACAGCCCTGGGGACCGCCAAGATGCTCACCGGCAGCTCGAGCCCATGGCACCTTATTTCCAGACCCTCCTCTTGAACCTCTTCCACAGGCTCAGTTCTAGCATCAGAGTCTAAGTTCTGGGAAGGAAGGGCCGTTATGCTGGACTGGTGACCCTGGGGGCTGGCTGGGCTCCAGACGCCGGGCGGTTCGTCACCCGGGACCACGGTGTGAACGGCAGTTGGGCAAGAACAGCTGACGATTAAGGTCCGAGAGTCACAGCAGTCCCTGAAGTGATTTTAATATCAGAACCTCTACAGCTGGAGGAACATTTTCTTCTCTTGAATTAATTTAGTTAAAATTAAAGAAGATTGTTTAATGCCTTGAAAAGTAGGTGCATGTCTCTCTTTCCTGGTTCAAAGATAAGAAAGACCAGGATGGGGAAGAGGCGTTGACGACATAATTCATCACCCTCTGTTTCCATGTCGACTGGGAAGGAAGCCCATTTTAGTTTTATTTTAAAGAGTCGCATGTAACATTTAGAAACATGAATTCGATTAAAAATCCATATGCTGTTTTTACAAAAATAAATACTGGGTACGTAAGCCTGCTGCTCTGAGTTGAGCAAAACAAGCTCACTGGGTCTGATCTAACGGTGACAGTGCCCGTCCTCCAAATAAGCACAGGGTGTAAAAATATCCCCTCCAAACCCACAATTAATACCTTTAATTAGAGATGTTTCACCTTGCAATGACTTGACAAGTATCCACTTCAATTAGTAATGGTTCACACACAACCAAACTAATATCGTGCTTCCTCATTTAATGGCAGAATTAATCTGGAAAATGTAATTAAATAAGCACTATTTTTAAATGAACAGCGTGCCTCATTTTTCTTTTCTCCCCCCTTCCCCAGCCTCCTCCTCCTCGTTCCTAAATGAAATTGGATTTGCAGAATCAAAAGGCTTTAAATCAAATCTGCTTAAGATCACTCATGAGTAAAAATAAACTAGTTTCTAAACCTTGGCAATAAACCACTTAGAGAAACGTTCGCACTGGTTCCTAGGGGAACCTGGGGGACAAGATGGGAGCTTTCATGCTCGGAGGCAGAGTGGTGACCCAGACGAACCCTGGGCTATCCAGAGCGCATGCCTCTGGGCCCCCATCAGCAAGAGGATGTCCTCAGATCTTTGGGTGACTACTTGACGTGTGGACCCCAGAAGCACTCACTTTGAAACTAAAAACCTAAGGAGGCTCTGTTCATTGTTTCAGTCCAGTTCAGTCGCTCAGTCGTGTCCGACTCTTTGCGACCCCCCAGGCAGCGCGCCTGGCCTCCCTGTCCATCACCAGCTTCCGGAGTTCACTCAAACTCATGTCCGTTGAGTCGGTGATGCCATCCAGCCATCTCATCCTCTGTTGTCCCCTTCTCTTCCCGCCTTCAATCTTTCCCAGCATCAGGATCTTTTCCAATGAGTCAGTTCTTCGCATCAGGTGGCCAAAGTATTGGAGTTTCAGCTTCAGCATCAGTCCTTCCGATGAATATTCAGGACTGATTTCCTTTAGGATGGACTGGTTGGATCTCCTCGCAGTCCAAGGGACTCTCATGAGTCTTCTCCAACATCACGGTTCAAAAGCATCAATCCTTCAGCGCTCAGCTTTCTTCACAGTCCAACTCTCACATCCATACATGACCACTGGAAAAACCATAGCTTTGGCTAGACAGAACTTTGTCGGCAAAGTAATGTCTCTGCTTTTAACTATGCTATCCAGGTTGGTCATAGCTTTTCTTCCAAGGATCAGTGTCTTTTAATTTCATGGCTGCAGTCACCATCTGCAGTGATTTCAGAGCCCAAGAAAATAAAGTCTCTCACTGTTTCCATTGTTTCCCCATCTATTTGCCGTGAAGTGATGGGACTGGATGCCGTGATCTTTGTTTTTTGAATGTAGAATTTTAAACCAGCTTTTCCACTCTCCTCTTTCACTTTCATCAAGAGGCTCTTATGGTTCTCCATTTTCTGCCATAAGGGTGGGGTCATCTGCGTATCTGAGATTATTGATATTTCTACTAGCAGTCTTAACTCCAGTTATGTGTCATCCAGCCCAGCATTTCTCATGACGTACTCTGCATGTAAGTTAAATAAGCACAGTGACAATATACAGCCTTGACGTACTCCTTTCCCAATTTAGAACAAGATCATTGTTCCATGTCTGGTTCTAACTGTTGCTTCTTGACCTGCATACAGATTTCTCAGGAGGCAGGTAAGGTGGCCTGGTATTCCTATGTCTTTGAGAATTTTCCACAGTTTGTTGTAACCCACACAGTCAAAGGCTATAGCATAGTCAATGAAATTCTCTTGCTTTTTCTATGATCCAGCAGATGTTGGCAATTTGATCTCTGTCTCTGCTGCCTTTTCTAAATCCAGCTTGAACATCTGGAAGTTCTCGGTTCACACACTACATAGCCACATTAACAACTGCTACCACTGGGCCCTTCATCCCAGGCGCTGTTGCTTTGCTCTGCTTTCTCTGCAAGGTAAGAGGAGTAAGCAGAGACGTGCTGGAAAATATGTGATCACTGGTTCTGTGGAAACACGAAATCCCTGATTCACAGCATCTGCCAGTTTCTGTGGCAGAAATGCTGCCAATTACGGCCGACTCCGAGCTGCCACGCAGCGTCACCAGTGAGCGAGGGGATGAGCCGGGCGCTGGCTCTCGCCGCGACTTGTTGATGGAGACACAGAGGCACTAAAAGCCCGGACTGTCCAAACCGGCGTCCCCGCCGGGAAGAGCCGGGCGGGCGCCTGCCGACCCCAGCAGGCCCACCGGGGGTGGGAAGGCCCCCGGGACCGTGGCGGGTGCGGCCACCACGTCAGCGGGGACGGAGGCTCCTGGGGCCCAGGCGTGTGTTCCAGCTCAGCCAGTGTCAGTCAAACGGTAAGGAGAGAATTTGGAGAAAGTGAAAGCTGTGATGCTGGGGCCCAAGGGAACATCAAACTCCACCAGACGGCAAGGTCCAGCCTCCCCTCTTCCAGCCGCCAGAAGAGGAAAGAGAACTAGGAGCCTCATCCCCTCCCCATCGAGACCTTTAAAAACTTCCTCCACAGTCACTCTAGGCTCACTGGAGACAGGGCACCTTTACAGGCTTACAGTTTATGGAGGGACCCCGGAAGGGCTTTCGTGAAAGTGTGTTTGCCACTCAGTCGTGTCCGACTCTCTGCGACCCCATGGACACCAGGCCTCCCTGCCCATCACTATCTCCCAGAGTTTGCTCAAACTTATGTCCATTGAGTCAGTGATGCCATCCAACCATCTCATCCTCTGTCGTCCCCTTCTGCTCCCACCTTCAATCTTTTCCAGCATCAGGGTCTCTTCCAGTGAGTCAGTTCTTCCCATCAGGTGGTCAAAATATTGGAGCTTCAGCTTCAGCATCAGTCCTTCCAATGAATATTACTGAGTTCCTTTAGGATTGGTTGGCTTGGTCACCTTGCTTATAGTGGTAGGTAAAAGTTTTCCACAATTTTAGTTTTCCCTTCAAAACTCAGAGTTTATCATTGGCTCATAAACACTGTCAGTTCTCTTCCTTAAAGAAACAGCCTCTTTCCTGCGTTCTAGAGACGGCGTCTGCCGCTGAGTCCAGTCTAGAGGACAGCAGCTTTCTGCGCAGTCTTCTGGCAGGTGACAGGGCCGTCCCCCAGAACATAGCCAGTCCGGCGCTCCCCAGCCCGAGCCCTCCCCTGGGGGCGGCTGCACCCGGGCGGGGCTGGCGGGGCCCCGCCCCCTCCCCCAGGCCAGCTTAGGCCCCTCCCCCAGTTGCTCTTCACGGGGGCGAGAGGTGGGTGTGCAGGCACCAGCGGGCAAAGTCGGCCTCCCGCCCTCTGAGGCTTTGGCTCCGTCACAGCAACAGGGAAAGGGGCCCAGTGCCCAGGACCCCATGAGGGCCTCGGCCACCGGGACCAGGAGTGGCTTTGGGGGAAAAGCTCAGTCCCTGGAGCCACCTGCACTGAGAGGAGTCGGGGGTGGGGTGCTGATCGTGGTGGCTTCTTACCCCACAGGGGCCTCACCTGGCTCAGGGCTCCTGCTCCTCCTTCAAGTGGAGGAAACCGGGAAAATGAGTCCTGCAGATCATGACCTTCTGTTACACCTTTACAAAGTCAGGTCCCTCCATCAGTGACCACGTCTTTGTGCCCTGAGACGGAGCCCCTTGAAAGGCCAGAAGGGAGGGGTCTGGACCTCGGTCCCCGTCTCCCTGGAAGACGTGTAGCCCAGGACACAGACCTGGCACTCCAACACCCCAGAGCCTCTTTCTTCTCATCTGTCAGCGGAGAAAACATCAGCACCACTCCCTGCCCCCACCCCGGGGACTCTTAGGACAATTAAAGGGGTAATGCGTGGAGTAGGCTGGCCCCTGGCCGCCCCCGAGGGGACCCATCAGACACTTTTACAGCCAGGTTCAGCTGCTCACTGTCGAAAGCATCATGAACAGAAGGAAAATTCCACCTGGAGGACGTGAGCCACGTAATTGGGTTGGTGGCGCCCAGCGCCAACTGCCGACTGCGGGTTATGTAAACTCTGCTAATTTATTAGTGAGGGAGTGGCAGGCTGAGGATCAGGGTTGATTTGTTCATGTCTGGGACAAGGAAAAGTCATGATTTTCAAGTCTGACCATGTCAGAGTCTGACAGGTAAATGGGCAGCCCTCACGCTAATCCCCCTGAGAGCAGGCAGGCGGGGAAGGGCGCGGCCCAAGGGAAGTAGATTGGAGGTGAGCCCATCCTGGAGGTGAGCCCCCCTGGAGGTGAGCCCATCCTGGAGGTGAGCCCCCTTGGAGGTGAGCACCCCTGGAGGTGAGCCCCTCCTGGAGGAGAGCCCTCCTGAAGGTGAGCCTCGTCTGGAGGTGAGCCCCCCTGGAGGTGAGCCCCCCACTGGAGGTGAACCCCTCCTGGAGGTGAACCTTCCTGAAGGTGAGCCCCCTTGGAGGTGAGCCCCTCCTGGAGGTGAGCACCCCTGGAGGTGAGCCCCTCCTGGAGGGGAGCCCTCCTGAAGGTGAGCCTCGTCTGGAGGTGAGCCCCCCTGGAGGTGAGCCCCCCACTGGAGGTGAACCCCTCCTGGAGGTGAACCTTCCTGAAGGTGAGCCCCTCCTGGAGGTGAACCTTCCCGAAGGTGAGCCCCCTTGGAGGTGAGCCCCTCCTGGAGGTGAGCCCCCTGGAGGCGAGCCCCTCCTGGAGGTGAACCTTCCTGAAGGTGAGCCCCTCCTGGAGGTGAACCTTCCCGAAGGTGAGCCCCCTGGAGGCAAGCCCCTCCTGGAGATGAGCCCCTCCTGGAGGTGAGCCCCCCTGGAGGTAAGCCCCCCCGGAGGTGTGCCCACCGTGGGCCTGGACCCCCTGCAGGCTCAAGCGCAGCGACCCCCTCAATCGTCCAGCCAAGCTCCATCCAGTCTGTGAATCTGGGTGGCTTCAACACACGCAGCTTTCCAGAAGTGCTGTTTAGGACAAATGGACACACGCGTGTGCTTGTGTCTGCAACGAGAGGAGGAACAGCCATGGATATCAGGTCGCCTCTAATAAAATGCTAGAGCTTTTCAGTTAGGAAAGCACTCAGCTGCAAGTAACAGAAGGTTGAACTGCAGCGGCTTTAAGAGAAGAGCCCGGGGCTTTCCTGGTGGCTCACTGGTAAAGACCCCACCTGGTTCAATCCCCGATCCAAGAAGATCCCACAAACCACGAAGCAGCTAAGCCCGTGTGGCACACCTGCTGAGTCTCTTCTCAAGGGCCCTGGAGCCGAGGCTGCTGAGCCCGTGAGCTGCAACCGCTGGAGCCTGTCCCCAGAGCCCGTGCTCTGCACAAGAGCAGACTCTGCTGTGAGAAGCCTGAGCGCTGCCGCTGGAGAGAGGCTGCACACACAGTGAGGAAATCATTCCCAGCACGGCCCAGAGTAAATCACTTACTGAAAAGGAAGGGTTCCGTTTCCAACACAAGTTCCCATGTAAGCCCCTGCTAGTGTTGGTTCGGTCACTGAGTGATGCCAGGACTCACGTCTCTGCATCTGTTTTCTCTTTTGCTTCAGGGTAGCAATGCTGTTGCTGCAGCTCCAACCATCACATTCCCATTCAAGGTGTGACGAAGAACAAGACACACCAGCCCTGTCTGTCCTTTCACATCGAGAAAGAAGAAGCATTCCCAGAGAATGGCAGCTTCGGCTTCATGACCAGTCGCTGAGACCAGCGTGTCGCCCCTGGTTACGAGCAAGGCTAGAGAAGCCCGAATCCGGGTTTATTCCTTCCCTGCACCCCGTCACTCCCCCAGCGAGTGGGGACGACAGCAGCGCAGGTAACAGGCTCCAGGTAGCGCCAGCATCTCTGTCCTCACTGGGCACACCTGCTCTCCTGTGCTCAGACCCCACAGCGATGGGGCTGCCAGCGTCCCCCTTGCTGTTCCGCAGACCCCAGGATCATCGTGTGACCCTCCACTTGAGGACAGTTGTTGCCAAAGGCCCTTGAATATTAACAAGGAATGGCCAAGAGCATAGGAAAGTGAGGCAGGTCAGTCACGTGCCCTTCGCACTGGAAAGGCTGAGCCTCGGTGAGAAAAGCAAAATAAACGGCTAAACTGAGGAGGTGTCATCGTTCCAGGTGGCTCAGCGCTAAAGAACCCACCTGCCAGTGCAGGAGGTGTGGGCTTGATCCCCGGGTTGGGAAGATTCCCCTGGAGAAGGAAATGGAAACCTATTCCAGTATTCTTGCTGGGAAATCCATGGACAGAGGAGCCTGAGGGGCTACAGCCCTGGGGGTTGCGAAGAGTCAGACACAACTGAGTGACTGAACTGAAGCAGTGGGAACAGTGAGTGGATCAGAACACGGCCGAGCCCAGAGCAAAGCCAGGCCCTTGGAGACAGGGTGGACCAGCGGCTGGTGGGGCTGGAGTCCTGGGCCAGGAGCTGAGCAGGGCTCGGGGTCCTGCGAGACCCAGTGCCCAGCCCTCCTGACCTCGGCAGGGTCTGAACGCGAGAAACAGGCCCGAGTGTCCGGCATTCCCCCGTGCACAAGGCGGCGACGAGAGGCAGGGACAGGCCGCCAGCGGGACGGTCTCACTTGGGGACAGCGCCGGTCCAGCTGGCAGCGCAGGGGGGACTGGGCCAGGGACCCGTGCAGGACCGGGAGGACGGCCAGCCTGGTGCAGGCCTGGTGCTCCGACACCTCAGAGGTCTGGGTGAGAGGTGGGTGCAGACCCGTGCCTGAGGATAAGGAGGAACATTCCAGAATCTTCCACTCCATCCCCAGGCGGGAGCGGTGCAACCTGGCCCCCGCTGAGACCCTCGGGAGTGCTGGCTCCTGGAGGCCAAGGTCCCTCTGCCCTTCCCGCTGACCCGTCCCGAGCCCTAGAGCCACAGCGGGCAGCACAGCCCTGCCTCCGTGTCCCGGGCCCGCATCCACGGCCCACCCGGGCCACCTCGGATCCCCCGTCCTGCTTCCTGAGGGGGGACGTCCCAAGACGAGGCCTGGCCCCAGCAGCTGGCCTGCTGAGCCGCCCGTCATCATCTGACGTTTCCTCCTGTCCCCCCGCCCCTGTATGTTTGAGTGTCACCTTAAGGAGAAGAGAAAGAAGGCCATGGACCTCAGACAGGGGCCTTGTGTCATGAGAAGGTGTGGGCGCTAAACCATGTTGATTATGAGAGTAGGGGAGGTATGGATGCGCTGCGGAAATACACACACTCGCATGCACACACACACACACACACACACACACACACTTCCTCACAAATGTTCCGCGGGTGTTTTGTTATATGTGAGACTGGGATTTATGAGAGATATACGTTTGTTTTATCCTGATGCTTCTGCAGAGCTCCTAAACACTTAGAACGCCCGAGTGCTGAGATGATGAGGCTGCCTTTTGTCTTGTTGATGAGGCTTTGGAAGCACCCGAGGAGGGGGCTGGCAGCCTGCAGAACCCACTGAGATAAGAGGGTTAGAAGCCTCAGTCGCCCTTCCTGACCCCCGGGGTTGGAGGCTGGATTGATGGCCAATGGCCGGTGATCTGATCAGTCAAGCAAAGCCTCTGTAAACCCCAGAAAACAGGCCTGGAGAACTCCGGGGTTGGGCAGCGTGAGGCCTTCCAGGGACAGAGCACCTGGGGAGACGGGGAGGCTTGCGCCCTCCCCAGCTCTCCTGCACCCTGAGCTTCATTCCTCGTAATTCACGGGGGTCTGGTTAGTGATATGCTTCTCTGAGTTCAGTGAGCTGCTCCAGCAAATTGGCTGAGCCTGAGGAGGGGTCCTGGGAGCCTCACCTCTACAGCTGTTTGGTCAGAAGCAGTGGAGAAGCAATTGGGTCTCAGGTGGGGGCCTCTTGTGGGGCTGAGCACTAAGCCGCGGGGTCTGAGGCTGTCACTGGGCGGCCGGTGCTACACCTGGGAGAAGGCTCCTACACTAGGTCAGGAGTCGCCCAGGGGTCCACCCACTGGCTTCAAAACCAGGGCATCTGCAAGCAAATGCCCCCAGCTCAGGAATCCTGCAACCGTCTGCTGCGCGGTCTGGGCCTCTTCTTGTCTGAGAAGTCTGTATTCCTGATCCAATTCTCAAAGAGGGTCACGTCCTCAGAAATTTAAGGGTAGTTCTCTTATATCAACCAACTCAAGACCTTTATTTGAGTATTTTGTTGATATTAATAACTCAATAAAACTGTTAAAATGACCCTAACTTATGCTATTTGATGTGATTTAGGAAAAATCTAGTTTATATACTTTAAAATGTAAGTTCAATTTGGAATTTTAACAACGGAACTAGATGTTGATGTTTATGTCTAGTCCTTTAGGAAAACGTATGAAATAATATTTTTTTTTCTTTTGAAGATAAATGGGGAGCCTTAAGACAATTGATTCTCTTTAAAAGTTGTAATCAAATCCCCATAGTTTTCCTTAATTCTTAATTTAATTACCAAATCCTTTCTTTTGCTGGTAGTTCAAGGTGAATCCATCCAATTTCTGTCTAAATTCTTGCACATGTCAACAGTAAGACCTCAAGCCAATTGCTTTATTGCAGAAATGCAGAGTTAGCCAGACACCAGGTTCCAAACCAGGTAACAGCTAGTGTTGAAGTCAGTTGACATCAATGTTGGATAATCTCATCATCAAGAATAAGAAGAGAAAGATGCGCCCTGTAGGTTGGATGAACGCCGTGCAGGGGGCTGGAGGAGGAGGATGTGCCCGAGGCCCGGAGCCGGGACAGACAGCCAGGCTCCGCCACTCACGCCCTCCCTGCTCCCCGAGCGCCCAGGGTGTACCCCGCCCGTCGCAGCCCCTCAGGGATGTTCTGTAATTACCGCCTGCTCCTTTCCAAGCCTGGCTGCAAGCCTCTGCTCAGAGGGTTCTGAGATGGTCTGACCCAGGCTCGGGGCTCGAAACGCCGTTGCCCAGAGGAAAGGAGGGTTCCGTCGTAAATCAGGTATGAAAACGCAGGGACCTGAGCCCGCACCCGAGTTCCGCCTCAGCTTTCTCTTAAAAGCACACTTTGAGGACTTCTGGGTGCTTCCCGTGGACACAGCAGAGGTCCCTGAGCCCTGTCCACGCCCACTAGCGACCAGACGCCCACCGCTCACACCGGCCAGCCCGACCCCGGGCACAGACGTGTCCCTGCAGGCCCACGGTGCACGAGCCTGCGGCTCCTCCGCTCTCATCGACGGGGAGCCTCACCCGGCAAGAGACTCCTGCACTGTCTGTCTTCCTGGACAGCTCAAGCCTGCCGTCTCAAGGAAAGGTTTCTGTCCCAGTCAGTTAGCCTCGAAGCATCACCAGCTAACTAGCTGGCAGCGCTTCCACACGGCCTTTGATTAAAGCCTCTGAGGCCGTGGCAGTGGGAACAAGGTCCATCAGACAAAGCACATGGCACCCGGGGCAGTCCCCCTGGGGCTCCCTGCTGGAAAGTGACTGCCTAGAGGGAAAGGGGCGACCGCTGCAAGTTACCTGAGGGCGACGTGGAAACGTACCCAGACCTAGGGATGGGGAGACGCCCGCCAAGCCAAACACAGGTACAGAATTTCCAGCAAGCCCACAAGGCACCCTGGGGGTGGTGGCCAGGCCTCCCCATGTCCACCCCAAGGCCGCCCTGGGGGTGGTGGCCAGGCCTCCCCGTGTCCACCCCCGACTCAGGCCTGCATGCTGGGGAGCAGCCCGGCCTCCCCGCTCCCCTACCCTCACCTGGCCTGTTCTCATCCTCAGCCCCGCGCCCTCCTCTCTCCTCTCGCATCTCCGCATCTCCGTGAGATCAAAGGCTGCTCTGAGGTCAATAAATCAGGTCTAATGAGAACACTGGTCATCGTGTTCCTGCTCCGCCTGGACAGCAGGGGAGCCGCCGTGGGGAAGGTTGTGTCCTGGGGTGGCGGGGCAGGCCCTGATGCAGTCGCCCGCTCCTGCTGGGACGTCCTGGGCATCTCGGTTCAGCCCAGCAGGGCCGCTGCCTGCCTGTGTCGGCCCCGTGAGGCCCCGAGGACCAGGAGGGGTGGCTCACGGCTGCCCTCAGCATGCTGAGGTCCCACTGGGTCTCTCTGTGTGAATTTAGGGCCGTGGTTAGGGACGCAGACCTTGGTCCCCCCCACCAGAAGCGACACGCTGTGGGGACCTGTCCAGGCTCCGTCAACCACGCCTGCCACACCGGGGCTGGCACGGGAGCCTCCCTCCCCCAGCCCAGGGCCTCTCCTCACCCAGACCCTCCTGCCCTGCCAGGAACCCAGAGCCTACTCCTGGGTTCACTTCCTGTTCACATCGGGGGCCCAAGAGGTAACCATGTTTCTGCATTTCAGATCGGCCACGGCAGCTTCCTTGAGCCGCAGAGAATCCTCCTACCAGGCTTTCTTCCATAATTTTGGTCAGTAAACCGGTATGAATCACTCCATGCTATCCTGAAGTCCCCTTAACCAGAAATCCCAAACACACTGGATAATATTGTCAGGCTTAGGTGTCACCATCACTGGTTGCCAGGTGCACACGATTTACTGGCAAACACACAAGATCTGCTGAATGAGACCAAGCAAGCTAAAGTAAGACAGCGAACCAAAGCGGGAGAGCGACCCAGGGGGCAGCTGAGCAGGTTCTCTCCCCTTCTGAGGTGGCGACGTTTATTCACACCGACGGGAGCACCTCCGTGAACTCGACCTGGATGGAGTAAAACCTTTGCCCCCGGATGGGGCTTTTCAACTGTCCTTTTGTTTGTTTGCCGAGGGTGTGCAAGAGTCTGGGGTTGATGGATGGCTGTTGAAAAGCACAGGATTCTCAGCTCTCCAGCCTGGACGGCTTCCCTCCTAGCAGGGACGCTCAGCTGAGAGTGACCGTGGCCTCAGGGGACAGTTCTGTCTTCACAGCTGGGCTGGGCTGCTCCTGCATCTGGCAGGCAGATGCCAGGGGGTCCTAGATGCCCTCCAAGGAAGAGCTCTGGGTCCCTGTGGCCACTGGGCACAGCCTGCCCCAACCTGCATGTGATCACCCCACGTCCTGCTGGGCCTGACCCACAACCTCCTCACTTCCACATCACCACACACGGTCACCTGTCACTCAGGGAGCGGCCCGTGGGGGGCTGTCCTGCCTTCTGTCGCCCCACACACCCCTGAAGGGCACCTGTGCCCACCACCCTCAGGGCCTCCTGGCGACCGTCACCCCCTCGGGATCTCTGCTCCCGGCGGCCGTGCCAGGCATCTGTGGATGCTGCTTGCTGCTCTTCCTTCCTCCCCTCTGCAATTTCAGAATAAAAAGCCTGGGTCCTCTGAGAGTCTCCTGCAGTGCAAAGCAAAACAAATAAACAGACAAGGCCCAGAGACTTTGTCAAAGAGAGAAGGGCCTGATCCTCAACCCAGAAATTTGACAGTGAAAAGAGGCCACGGTGCTCGGCCTCCCTAGTCAACCTCCAGGGTGACCTGGCTTCCCTTGACTGGGATTAACGACGAGACTCAATCTCCTAGTGGGACTAGAAGAAAGAAAAAATATCTTTAGAAAATTTTTTCCTCCCCTGCTCCAACCACGGGGCTCCCGTGGAATGCAAGACTTTCTGCAGGTCCGCCTACGTGGCATAAGCAGGGCTGGGGACTTGACAAGCCCTGTCCCAGCCGAGGCCCCGGACAGACCTCAATCTGTGCCAGGCCCATCCCATGTGAGTCAGATAACTGGAACCACACTATCATCAAAGCATGATTTATTCTGGGGCCCTGAACCCACAGCAAAACATTAGATAATGACCAGCCTATTAATGAGATGAAAGTGTTATTTTTAGATTAGGCTAACCTAGAGAACGGTTGGCTCAGCCTTGGCTTCCTGAGATGGCCAGGACCGTACACTCCGGCGGCTCAGCTGTGTGTGCTCAGCCAGCTCAGACCTTCTCCCCTCCCTCTGGCTGGTGGAGTGAACACGCACGATCGAGGTCAGCGTCACCTCTGGGAACAAAAGGCGTTTCTCTTGAAAACATCTTGAAATCAACTCCAAACGCTGTGCAAAGCCCACAAAGATGCTGCAGGACAGAAACAGATTGGGCTCCAGTGGCAGCTTCACACGGAGTCCCCGTTTGCCCTCCTCCTCCAATTTCCTGGACGGGGTGTACGGGGGGAGCAGAGGGCAAAGGTGGGCACAACACGGGGCAGAAAGGGTTGCTGTTGGCTGTTGTAGCAAGAGTTTAAGTAGGAACTCACTTCTCACTTCCCACAGGGAACTAACTTAGAATGAGGAAGAATAACAAGAAAAATCTCCCTTTTCCAAAAAATGTCTCTCTATTTCATTTAAATAATCTCAGTAGCCCTAGAAATTAAATGGACAAACACAGGTCAGACAGGACAGTGGACCAGGAAACCCACGGTCACAGAGCGCTTTCCTATGGATTCTGGAAAGAAATCCAGTTTTCCTCATTTTGATTCAGTGCTACAACCCAGGTAATGTCTATTTCATTGTCCAAGTGGTTAAATGAGACCAGAGACGAGAAGTAAAGCTTGCAGCTCAGAGCTGCGGCTCTAGCACTTTCCTCTCTGGCTGCAGTGAAGGAGCCTGTGTCAATCAGACCATGCTGCCGAGGACGAGCATGGAACCTGGACGAGATGCGAAACTAGCTGCTGAAAGACAGCGGACCGCACTCAAGCAGGACTGGGCCAGGTGCTCAGAGAAGTAGGAATCACAGCTGAGCATCACCGTCCTCCTGGCTTTTCCAGCAGAGCATCTGCTGCGTCCTAGGTGGAGAAGGCAGGAGCTCAGCGCACTCGCTGGGAATCAGGTCAGAGTCCCCGCACCAAGGCAGCAGCACCGGAGAAGCTGAGAATCTGGAGAAACAGAAGCCACAGAAAAGCGAGCTTGGCCCTGCACTGTGGCCACCCTGAGGCCTTTGCCAGTTCCCACCCTGCGTGCGGCCAGCGTGCAAGGAGCCAAGGAGAGAATGCTGCCCAAGAGGCCACAAAGTTGAGCAGAGCTGTCAGGAAACTCAGGATGCCAGAGAGAATGGAGGGGCCCCCGAGGGGGAGCCCCGGGCGTGGGCCTGCAGGTGAGGCGTGACTAGGAACAGTCCTGTCCATGAGGACACGGGTGGCCAAGCCCCTGATGGAACCAGGGTACGCGGACCCCATAGACTGCCTGTGAGAAGAGGAACTTCCATGAAAGAGAAAGATAACATCATTAAGACAACCTACAACTTTTATACACAATATTCAGCATCCAACCATAAATTGTCAGGAGTCCTAGTAAATAGGACCAAAGGAATGAAAACCAGGGAAAAATCAAAGACAATAGAAACAGCCCCTTGGGTGATCTGGGGTTTACTGTTATCAGACAGAATATTTAAATAGCTATGATTAATAGCTAAGAGAAGAGACGGCAAAGATGGAGAACTGATAATTTTTAAAAAGAAAAAAAAGCTAGAAATGAAATATATAATTATCACAATGAAGAATGCTGAGTCAGGCTCAGAAGTGACCACAGCAGAGCCGGGGAGAGAACGAGGGAAACAGGCTTGCAGGAAGGCTGACCAAAGAGAGGACAATCCTGAGAAATGTAAGTGAGAGCTTGAGAAACGCGTCACACGGTGGGAAGGCGTGACATCCGTGGGAATGGAGTTCCAGAGGAAGAGAGGCAGAAAAGGGTCAGAAACAAAATTTGAGGAGGAACTGGCCAAGAAATTTCACCAAATAGTAAAAACACGAACCCATAGATGCAAGAAGTTCTAAGAAATTGAAGCTGGATAAAGGCAGTGCAGGAGAAACATGCTTAGATCCGTCTAGGTCACACTAGGCTGTAAACATCACAGCTCAACACACCAAAACTCAGAGCAAAAGGAACCTTCAGCACAGCCAGGGGTGAGAGCTGTGCACAGTGGAGCAGGAAGGGGCCGCTGCCTTCAAGGAAGCAGAGTCGTATCCACAGCTGACTTCAAAAAAAAAAAAAAAAAAAACCAGTGGAACGCAGAAGACGCCGCATGGCGTCTGTAAACACGGAAAGAAAACGGTGGCCGAACCCGACGCAGAAAAAGATCTTTTAAATGAAGCTGCAAGAGGCGCTCAGTCAAGTCTGTCCATCGATGCCCAGCACAGTGGGTGAAGCTGTGAAGACACGTTAAAAGCAGTCCGTGCCACTCACCCCTCTGCTAACGTCTTGCTTGTCCCCACCAGCTACAGCCCTGAGGAAGCAGGCGTGATGGGAAAGCACCCGTGGCTGCTCACAGCAGCCCACCAACGCCTCCCCTGTTCTTGCTCCAGTTTACAACTTCCAGCCAACCTTCACCTTGGTCTTCAAGTCTGTGAAATGTGCCTAAGAAGCTGTGTCTCTGCCAGGTAAACCTCTGCGGTGATTCAGAAATGTGAGGAAGATGAACTCCGCTGTTTCACCTGCTCCACCCGGCCGCTGATGACCTTCCTGGTGCTCCTGCTGTGGACGGAGGCTCGGGGCAAGACGTGGCCCTGAGTGAAGGCAGATGTCGTTTCTGGAGATGGGCTGCCCCAGGAGGGGCTGTTGAGACTGTCTGAAAACCTTCTTAGCAAAGTCCCCAGGGCACAAGGGAAAGCTCACGGGCTTTAGCAATGACGCTTCATACTGCCCACTTCACGGCTGAATGGCCACAGCACTGAACCTCCTTGAGCCTTGCTTTCTCCATCTGCTAAATGGGCGCACGAATACCCACCTCAAGGACTTGCGAAAATTAAATCAGATCAAGAACCTGAGGTTCCGGTGACAGTGCATGAGGTGCACTCGGCCCCCAAATAGTGGGAAATGTTTCTGTCACGCAGGCGCGTCGGTGCGTCCACTGGGAGGAAAGCGCTGGAAGACGGTGCAGAGCGGGAGAGAGGACAGGCAATCTGCCCCGCTGGTGGCCGCTGAGGAGAGGGGCTGGGCGCTGCCAAGCAACGTGGCGCTTCTATACCCTACTTTCTCCCCTGTGAGCTGCGACGTTGGGTTGCCTTAGAGATGGCACAGTCATTAGCCACCAGCAAAAATAAGCACGCTGCTGAGAATTCATAGGAAAACGCATTTAATTAAGTGCCATCTGAGCCACCCACACTGAGAACAAGGATTCTGGCAACAAGGGGGCTATTGTTGCCAAGTTCCTGCCAAGCGTTGTTTTTCTAGGTTCGTGTGCTGGTTTCTTCTGACTGGGACCTGAACAAAGAGCTCCAGACAGCAGCGTGCAGAGGGGAAGCTGGTCCCCAGACCAGACTCTCCCGGGGCCCCAAGAAGATTGGGAGAGCCTTTAAACCATTTCCCTGGATGGAGGAAGGGCGTGGGCATCACGCACAGCAAACAAGAAGCAGGGAATAGCGTGGCTAAGCATCAGGGCGAATTCTCACCTCTGATGCGCCCCCAGCCCACAGGCCCCGGCAGAGCACCAGCTCTCGCCACATGCCAGGCCCCTCATGCGTTCACCTTCAGTCCTCACTGCAGCCCATGACCAGCATGCTTCACCCTCGGCTTCTAGGACGCGGAGGCCCAGCCTCAGAGACGTTTGAGAGCTGGCCTGTGAGCACGGAGCAGCAAGTCAGTGACAGAACTGGGCTCCGCGCAGGGCTGGCCTGCAGTCAAAGGCCACGGACCACTGCTGCACTGAGGCCCGGGCAGAGTCCTGAAAAGTCCACCTTGACATGAATAGGTGATGAAAAAATCAACGTGTAAGTTAAGCCCGGCCAATCGGGAAAGACAGGACAATCCGAGAATACAGGGCAAGGAACACAGACGCCTCCTCCCGTGTTGGGAAATCACAGGACAGTCTGTGCAGCGAAGAAGTGTGGTGTCCCAGGGCCAAAGTGGCACTGCACGCCATCCCTGAGGGCCCCATGTTTGATGCGGCCCTGTCCTTCAGAGGCAAGCATCCCCACACGCACCTCTAAAGCCTCTCGCAGCCTCATGGAGTACTGTGGTTGGTGCACACGTCTTTCTCCTTAGCTGGTGGAAAATGTGGGTGTGCAAGCTGCAAGTGTAAATGTGAAATCCGTTTACTCCCCTGACCCCCTGGAGAAGGGAATGGCAACCCGCTCCAGTGTTCTTGCCTGGAGAATCCCAGGGACAGAGGAGCCTGGCAGCCCACCATCCAGGGAGCACAAGCAGGGATAATTTTCCCCTAGATGTCGGGTGGGACGCTGAACAGAGACAGCGACAGAGGCCTTGTTTTCATGAGTCACTGAGACAGAAGACACTGGTGTGCTGACGTGCAGGTGCATCAGCGGGGGCTGCCCCGGGTGACGCAGCCCCGCTGGCCAGCTCCACGCAGGGTCCCACCCCATCTAGGCCTGTGGTCCTGAACCAAAGGCTCCTCCTTCACTCCCACGTGTCTGTGGCACTGGGAAGACTGTTCAGTCTCTCCTTAGTGTCTTCAGTTTCTTCACCCTTTCTGCCTTCGCATTCAGAAGGCCCACATCTGGAGGACTTGAGGGCAACTGGGGCAGACTGGACCCTCACCCAGGCCCCCTTCACTCTGCAGCCCAGAGTCACGTCTGGCCAGAGACTCAGTCAATCAAACAGTTAGCTTCCAAACAGTTTCAGTTCAATAGATCCAAATGTCCAAAAACATTCTCACCTGGGTGCCCCCCACCCGTTTCAGTGACACCCCAGGGCACCCCACAGCCGAGTCGGCTGGAGGCCAAGGTCATCTCTCCTACGTCCTTCTGGGTCCCTCCCTGCCTCCATCAGCGCCCAGGTTCCGCCAAGCCCCCCTTTGGACGTTTCCAGCTTCCTCTCCATCTCCAGGACCACTCGGAGCTCACCTCTGCCTCACTCCGGTGAATAATGAGGCTGTCACAGGTCCAGACGTCATGTTATGGCCTGACGGAAACCCAGACCCAAACCCTCCCCGCGGCCGTGACGAGCCAGAGGAGCCAGGGAAGGCTGTCAGCACCTCTTCAAGCACAAGCGCCTTAGTGAAGAAACTGCAGCTACCTTTTCGCCAGAGACTTCGATAAACACCCAGGACGGGGCAGGGGCAGTGGCGCTGTGTGAGTTAGAGGGCGGGTTCATGCTCAGGGGATGGCGCAGAGTCCCTGGAGGAAGCTCCCGACCCCCAGGAGGAGGACTGACCTGGGGAAGCCCCGTGTGGGACAGACGGGCCTGCACCGGGGACCGCGTGTCAGACAAGCTGCTTCCCTCCTCCTCCCGGAGCTGGTCTCTGGGAACAGGCCTGTCCTGGCACGTGGGGAAAGCACACAAAGCCTGCTGAGCTCAGATAAGAATCTGAATGCGTGGAAAACAGCCAGTGAGTGGCATCTCCTCAACCCCCAGTGATCTTAGCTGTCTCAGCTCCCTGCGGTCAGCGAGAGCCGGGCAGCAGGGCCCCCAGCAGCGGACCGCTGAGCGCGGGGAGCGCCTGGCAACAGACTGGGGGAGTCCGGCTTGCTCCTGCCAGGAGTACTCTTGGGAGGACAAACCGGGTCAAGAGGAAACACACCTTCTCCAGTCCCACACGGACAGTGAGCTGACGGTCAGTAAGCATGTGGGCATTTGCATAAGCAGGCTTTTGTAAAATGCTCGATGAACAGCTCAGGATTTTCAGTGAAGAGGCTGGAACTCTGAAAAGACAACTGGCTGGCTTTAGTTTCCCGTGACTGTCTTTAGCCCTTCACCCTGTCTGCCTTTGCTTTTAAAACGACCATGTCCGGGGAACTTAAGGGCAACTGGGGCAGACTGGACCCTCACCCAGGCCCCCTTCACTCTGCAGCCCAGAGTCAGGTCTGGTCAGAAACTCAGTCAGGAGACTTGGGGGCCTCTCCCCAGCTCTCCCGCCGGCCAGCGCCGCCGCCCCAGGCCGGATGCCCGGCCCCTGTGGCTGCAGGCGAACCATGCGGCCTAGAGAGCACATGCCTGCTTCGTGAGTCTTCTGCTTCAAGAGTCGCCGAGGAACCCCTGAGGACGAAGGCCATCTTCTGCTTCAAGAGTCGCCGAGGAACCCCTGAGGACCAAGGCCATCTTCTGCTTCAAGAGTCGCCGAGGAACCCCTGAGGACCAAGGCCATCTTCTGCTTCAAGAGTCGCCGAGGAACCTCTGAGGACCAAGGCCATCTTCTGCTTCAAGAGTCGCCGAGGAACCCCTGAGGACCAAGGCCATCTTCTGCTTCAAGAGTCGCCGAGGAACCACTGAGGACCAAGGCCACTAGCTGTGCCCAGTGAGGGGAGAGGACTGTGCCCGCCCGCAAGGGTGGGGCTCGTTGCCCACCACGAGGCTCCCGGCTGTGGGCTGGAGGTGTCTCAGAGGCATGGACGTCACAGACTCTGGGCGCCCACAGGCCACCGCGCTTGATCCCTGTTGGTGTAGAGCAGACGGTGAGGTCCAGGCTAAGGGTTCCTTCCCGGGTTTCCGGGGCCAGAAGGCAGCGGGACCCACAGCCCAGTGGGTGAGACGGTCTCTAGGCAGCGGCCACTGGCCATGCAGGGCCCAGGTCTGTCCACCTGGAGCCGCGCTGTGATGCCGGAACTGGGGTGGGGGAGGGTGCCTCTCACTTACGCCTCCCTCCCCTCTTGTCTAACCTGTCCCATTACTTCCTGTCTTGGTTTCTGTCAAAATGTGTTTCTCAGGCTATAAATGGAGAAGGAACAAACGGCATCATGAATGACGAGAAGTCAACGTGTAAATCCTCCGTTTGACTCTGGGTGGGGACTGAGCCTCTTTCACCGTTGCACAGAAAGGGCCAGGCTCCCCAACCTCCCCATCACCTGCCATCAGCGGTGAGCACACAGCCTCCCTCTGCTGACCACATCCGGGGTTTGGGGGCCCTGCAGCCGGGAAGTCCGCCAGCCCTTCCAATGGACGCGTCCTCAACTCTGCCCCTGGGGGATGGGAGGCTCACAACCCTCCTCAGAAAACAGGACTCTGAGTGGCCCACCAAACAGTTCAACATCACTGAACTGTCGATGGGCCGGGAGAGCCCCAGGGGACTATCAGAGCCGGGGAGGAGCCCTCTCCCCCTGACTACAGAACAGCCCTGAGCGCGTGGGCCCAGGAGGAGAGGGTTTGCTCCCCAGACGCCAGCGTAGCACGAAGGGGCCACGATCAAGACGGCAGGACGTGGGGGAGAAGAGGCGACAGACCCACCGGACAGAATGAAGCGCCAATCAGACTCCTGCACACGCAAGATGGGCTCACATCTGATAGAAGCTGGATTTTAAAATCAGAAGCAAAGATGGATTATTTAGTAAAGAACTTCATTCCCAAATCACATCTTACAGCAAAATAAGCTTTGAATGGAATACAGAGAATCATGTACAGAAAGTTACCAACAAAAAGACTAAAAAGCAATAAAGCTAAATGCTGATCTGATCCCTAGTAGGGACAGTGGCCCTAAGAGAAGTCACAAAAAAATACAATAGTGAAGGACCAGTGTGCAGGACTGTGTGAGCATCCGAAAGTTTCTACATTAAGAAAAGCACTGGTTAACGTGAAAAATGAACAATAAACCAGGAGGCAAGAGCTTAACATGACAGGCAAGTGGTTAACATTCCAGGTCAGGCTCTTAATAAACCAGGCTGTATCAGTAGCTGTGTGAGTTTGTGCGGCTCATTGAACCTTCGCAAGCTTGTATCGCTTTAATGGGGATAATAATTGATTAGCCCTCACCAGACAGAGAGGATCAAAAGAGATAAAACACAACGGCATTAGCATGGCGGAAGGCACTTAGGGGCGGCCTCCTAAACGTGTATTCTCATTATCACCACTACTGTTAAATTGTTTACTATAATAATGAACGGTTACATATTCACACTCATAAGCAATGGATTTTGTTATTAAGCACTTCAACAGAAGTGTGAGTGAACACTTGAGAAGGTAATTCAGACCGGAAGGATGCGAATGGGAGGCCCCTCACCCGTCTCAGTGAGCCGTGAGAGCACCAGGGCGTCTGTGCCGGGGTAACTCGGCGGGGCGGGGGGCGGGGGGGGTCCTGGCCTGAATATGCGCCGCCTTTGAGGCTCACCGTGAGTCTCCAGGAGCGTTTTGGTGGTGATAAGGTCTGCAGGGTGACTGCATTTTCACGACCTGCTGTGCCGAGCTGGTTAGTGACCTCCACCGTCGCAGGCTGACAGCGTCACACAGCTGAGCACCAGCCCAGAGCCCGGGCCGCGCCGGTCCTGGGCGGGCCACACAGCCAAGCCCTCGGGAGCGGGGAGTAAACAATGGGAAGCACAAACAGAATCAAACACCATGCAAACAACCGCACAGAACTCACAGGGCCTCGGGGATCCTTGCAAAGACAGCCAGCAGGAGCCAGTGATGGCTGCGAGGCGGCAATTACGGTGATGAGCCTTAATGGAGGTGATTAAGCCGCCAAAGCACAGAGCCTTCCCCAGACAGCCCTGGGGTTCGGGGAGCAAAGTACACGAACAGCCATAGTCTTCCTCCCAGGTTTAGGGAGAAACCCCCAAAGATGCCCCTGGACTGCTGTTTGAGGGGCTCGCGCTCAGGGTGGGGATGGTTAGGAACGGGCCCTGGCGGGTCCACGGCCATGGGCTTCACTGGTTTCCTGCCAGGGGCCTGCAGGGTGGTGGGGACCACGGAGGAGAGGCCGGCAGGGCCCCGGGGGGGATTCCTGTGTGGAGGGGGACTCTGACTTTCGTTGTGGACAGTGCTGGTACAAAGCATGCTCCTGCCTCCTGAACACCCAGCCACAGCCTCGCCATGGAAACATGCTGAGGTTCGCTTTCAGCACGGGCTGCGGTCATTCCCGCAGGTGACAATGCTAAACCCCCTTCCCTCCAGCTCCACCTGAAGGAGGGGCTCCGTCTGGCCTCCTCCCATCTCCCTTGACAGCCTTGGGGTCCAGGGTGAAGCCGCAAGGGTTGTGCTGTGCACGCCCCAGGGGAAGCCATGGGAACCTCGAGGGGCAGGCTCATGCGAGGAGAGAGGGGGCGTGGATGCTTGGGGGCGGCCTGTGTGCTCTCAGGGGCCCAGCCCACCGGGCCGTTGGCACCCCCACGTCCTGCCTGGAGGAGGCGGCTGCTTGGCACAGGGATGGGCACACATGCGCCCAGAGCAGGCGCGGCCCCTGCCCAGTTTCGGTGGTTTGGGGACCCACACTGCTGCCTCGGGCTTCAGAGGAACAAGATGACAAACAAGCCCTTGTTTTCTAAACCGCACGGCTTCCCCTGACTGTGATCTGTTCCCAGACGGCCAGGCCTCGGGTCGGCACCGAGGCTGGCCGGCCTCGCCCCTTGGGGCCCCTCCCCAGGGCTGGGCGTTGCTGCCCCGTGTCCGCCCCAGGCCTTCTGCTCTAGAACCTCAGTTGTGAGTGTCTGCCCATCCGTCCGGAGTTCCTGGCACAGCTTTGCACTTACATGCCAACCATGGTCTAAAGGGCTAGGAAGGGGGCTTCAGGGCTGGGCTGGACGTCAGCACCCTGAGGCCTCAGAGATTCTGTGTGGTTTTCTCCACTTTTAATACGAAGTTCCAAAAATTTTCCATCAGTACCAACTAATAACAAAAGTTACAATCCATGAAGTGTCCACGAAGCAGCAGGTAACATACAGTCACCCCTTGGTGTCTGATGGGGAGGTGGGTTCCAGGACCTCCTTGAAATCTAAAACCTGGGGATGCTCGAGGCCCCTTCATATCACATGCACACTTCCTGTATACATCCTCCCATGCACGTCAAATCTCCCTGGACGGCGTGTAAGGCCTAATGCAGAGTAAATGCTGTGTAGACTGTTGTAAATGCAATGTAAACGCCTGTAAATACTTGCCAGTGTGTAGGAAATTCAAGCTGTGCTCTTTGGAACTTTCTGGAATTTGTTTTCAAACATCTTCCGTCCAGAGTTGGTTAAGTCTGGGAGTGCAGAACCCGGGGTGTGGAAGGCTTCTTGTCTGCAGCCCTCATTTGATCCTCACAAAGGGAGGTGAAGGGACTGCAGTTCAGAGGCGCTACGCGACTCGACCCCGCCCGCTGGCAAGCCATGACTGTGCTGATTGGTGCGAGCACAGAGGGGTGTGCGGGGATGGGGAGGTCGGGGGTGCCAGGCGCCCCTGACAGAGGGGGCGGAGCGCTGGCCCAGGCCCACCCCTTCCAGTGCAGGGAGCATGTACCGCGGACCCGGGGGTGGGCAGAGGACCGTGCGGCCACGTCCCGGGCGGCACCGCGGACCTGTAGCTGCCGAGTTGTCCTGGAGTCACCCAACCACAGTTCTCCTGGGAAGCAATTCAGTGAAGACCGGGGTTAATGGACCTGCTCCCAGCACATCAGACAGACTCTCTGCTCCCCAACCCACATCCCGGGTCCTTAGGGAAACTGGGCAGCCTGCAGACCTCTCTCTCCCTTCTGGCCTCGGGAGCAGACCCTAGACTACGACGAAAGGGGCCTTCCCCAGACAGGACTTTTGGAATAAGGGGGAGAAACGGTTGGTCACGTGTTGAAGGGAACGAGCCCCTTCCTTCGTAACAACGTTAGCCCCCTGAGGTCAGCCTTCGGCCCCTCCGCCCTCTGATCTCCTGACCCCCCCTCGCCCGTGGGGCCGGCCACTCCTTCGGGACGTATCATCCGCAGCATCTCTTCTCCGCGGGTGTTCGGCAGCCGCACCAAGCGGTGAAGCCTGCTGCTGTCAGCCACGTCTCTGTGCCAGCTGCCCTCTGGGTCTCAGCGCCCCCCCCGGGTCTCCGCCCGCCCCCCCGGGTCTCCACCCGCCCCCCGGGGTCTCCCACACCCCCCACCCCCGCCTCCTCCACGTGTGGCTCCTCTCCCTCCACCCCCACCCCGGACGCGGGGCTGTGGTCCCCTGGCGACTCGGTTCTATCCCGTGCAGCCACAGCCCGGCAGGGTCCTGACCTGGAGTTCTGGCCCCCTGACACCAAGGGCTCCGCTCACCCCGTGCCCGACGCCCTGCGGGGCCCCGTTCCCAGCTCGAGGCCCAGCCGACCCTGCCCCCCTGCCCTGATCGCCACGAGGAAGAGACAGGGTGAACGACCAGCCCTAAAATGTTCCACCTGTGACAGAGACCGCCTCCCACCAGCACACTCAGCACCTCGAGTCCTCTGCACGCAACACAGCAGTCCTGGGGCTCCAGTCACCTCGGGTGATGCCCCCATGAAGCTGTCCTTGCGTAGGGGTTCCGGGGAACATGGAGTCTGGTGTGGCCACCTGACCCCCGACCTGGGCAGCGGGTTCACAGGTGCCTCTCACCCAGTGAGACAGGATCAAGGTGGGCGGGAGGGCTCCGTGAGGACGTGCGACGGGCGGGCGTCCAGCGGAGGAGGCGTGTACTCAAGGTCCGTCCCCGTTGCATCCATCACTGTTGTCTAGGACACTGTCATTCAAACCCCGGATTCCTCGCTGTGGGATTCAGGCTGCACAGGAAGACGTTTAGAGCTACGTTCCCTGGTTGGATGATGGCAGCTTTCCCCAGTACAAGATAATAGCCTCACTGGCCTTGTAGCCACATAAATTAACTCCTATTAAAATCTGATAAATACAGTGAGCCAGACAGACTCAGAAGGCTGTAACCCAGCTAACAGCCAGCCTTCCCCCTCAGGCCTCTGATGAGGCTTATAGACGAGGAAGGGGGTCTAATCAGCCTCGCAGCCTTGAGACCCGAGCCCTCTGCGTGTCGGGGTGTGTAGGCCGCTCAGCGCTGGGTCTGTCAGGAAGGGGCCGTTGACAAAGCTGAGAATGTGCGCTGCAGGGACTGCTCGTGTCAAGACGACACTGTTTTTAAAAATAAAAACAAAACCCTGTAATTAGACCCTTGAAGTCGTGACTAAATTACTAAAAACAGCCGGCAGACCACAGGAATGCATCTGGGGAACTCGTCCGTTGAGTCCTTCACGTGACTCTCGTGCCCACATCCAGCGGTGCCCGCGCCGGGCGAGGCTCTGGGTGCACACCGGTCCGGCTGCTCCTCGAAACCCACGGGAACAAAACGCACGGAGCCCTGGGACGCGGCCTGTGCCCCCAGCTCCCCGGGCAGGCTCGCCACGTTCCCAGCCCGAAGCTGAACAGCAGAAATCACAGATGAGAGACGTCATCAGAAAGGCGAATCAGACTCTGTTAGCTCCATGCACCGCCACCCCCCCACCCCAAGCCGGTGGTTAAACCCTTAACAGCATTCCTTACAGATGTTTAATTTGGTCCAATTAACCCAGGAAGCTTCAAGTCTGAAATTAGAACCACCTTGAGTCAGTCTTCTTATTAAAGCGGTTCTTTACAGGGACAGACCATTACAGTGAAGTAGAATTTATTCCACTTTTTATTTTCTCATTTTTAATATGTATATATTTCTGTACATTTGAAGTTAATAAATATTTTTTACAGGACAGAGAGGCCTGGTCCAAAATGAGAAGAAGCAGGATCAATAAGGGACGCTGACTTCAGAGCACATTGAGTCACCTTCCTTATCGTGCGCCTTGCCTGGGCCCAGGCTGAAGTCTCCAAATTTCTCTCTATTATTTAGTGATGGATTTGCTTTCTTTTTTTCCCTTTCCTTTTTTCTCTCCTTTCTCTCTCACTCATTCTCCTTCTTGCTCTGGGAAGGATTTAGGGTGACACCTGTATGTTGTGTGCTTGTGTGTTGGGTCACTGAGTCATGTCTGACTCTGTGACCACATAGCCCGCCAGGCTCCTCTGTCCACGGGATGCTTCAGGCAAGAATACTGGAGTGGGTTGCCATGCCCTCCTCCAGGGGATCTTCCCAACTCAGGGATCACACACAGGTCTCCTGCATTGCAGGCGAGTTCTTTGCTGTCTGAGCGCCCAGGGGATGTTAGTTTGTTGCAAACGGATGTACAAGGCTAGCCTTTGTCCAAAGGTGGAGAAAGTGCAGGAGTGAAGAGACAGCGACGCAGACAGACGCTAGGCGAAAGTAATGAGAGCAGGAGCTACAATATTCACATGAAAAATGTGATTTAAAGGTATTTAATTAAGAAAAGTATATAATGGTCACAAATAGTAGTAGTTACCAAAAAAAAAAAAAAATTACAGCAGAATTTGCTTCTTTCAGAATTAGACAGACCTAACAGAAAAAAGGCAATGGCACCCCACTCCAGTACTCCTGCCTGGAAAATCCCATGGATGGAGGAGCCTGGAAGGCTGCAGTCCATGGGGTCACTAAGAGTCGGACACGACTGAACGACTTCACTTTCACTTTGCACTTTCATGCACTGGAGAAGGAAATGGCAACCCACTCCAGTGCTCTTGCCTGGAGAATCCCAGGGACGGGGGAGCCTGGTGGGCTGCCGCCTATGGGGTCGCACAGAGTCGAACACGACTGAAGTGACTTAGCAGCAGCAGCAACAGAAAAATATGTTAGGATATTCTGATCACAATCCAATAAAATTAGAAGAATATGATAGAAAAAAAGCTTTGTTAGAAACTAAAATATATCTTTGTAAACAATCCATTCTAAAATATTGAAAATCAAATTTTAAATTAAATCTATCTCCAAAACAATAAAAAAAAAATCTTATACTAAAACAGGTGCAGCTAAAGCAGTGCTAGCTATTTATCTTAAGAAACTAGGGAGAAAAAGTGTGAGAAAAAGTAACTGGAAGTATCGATGAAGATAGATATAAGCTGAAATTAAGAAAAATAAGAAAAAAGAGTAGAAAAGACAAAGAAATCCTAGAACTGACTACTTGGAAAGACCATTAAAATAAATAATCCCTCCATGGACCTGATTAAGAAAAAGAAAATAAAAGAAATACTCAAAACTCTGGAAGAATGTATACAGACACAAAAAATAGGAATGGTAAGTAAATAGCATCCATAACTCTGGGGCAATGAAATTAAAACCTAGAAAAAATGTAGTGATTTTTCTAACAAATACAAAATTTCCCCTTAAGAAGAAAAAAAAGATGTGGGCTACTATATGAGAGACTCAGAGTGATTAAACATGTACCATCGAAAAAGATCCCAGGCCAGCTGGCTTCAGAGCTGAGTCCAGTCTCATATTTCTGTACAGTGCCTATTGATGTTCCATATATTCACATATGGCACATAAAAAGATGAAAATTTCCTTAATTCACTCTCTAAAGCTAGTCAATCTTTATAAGATTAACCCAGTACCCAAAATAC